>NC_138884.1:97915841-98453341 GCF_965194825.1 Balaenoptera physalus
AAAAGTACCCTTGTTTTTCAAGTAGAAATAAAAGACACATTTTTCATTTTCACCAAGAACTTTACTGAACATATTCACCGTTTTGTTCTACTACCTTCTGCCATTTTTCAGGCAACTTCGTAATTCCGTCTTCCCAAAACTTTTTATCTTTTCGAGCAAAGAACTGTTCCAGGTCCTTTTACAGGCTTCCAGGGAATTGAAATTTTTTCGGTTAAGAGAATTTTGTAAAGACCAAAATAAATGGAAAACCAAAGGTGCAATGTCTGGTGAATACACGAATGAATCAGAACTTCCCAGCCAATCTGTAACAGTTTTTGCCTGGTCATCAGAGAAACGTGCAGCCTTGCGTTATCCTGGTGGAAGATTATGCGTTTTCCATTGACTAATTCTGGACGCTTTTTGTCCAGTGTTGCTATCAGTTGGTCTAATTGGGAGCAGTACTTGTTGGAATTAATCGTTTGGTTTTCCGGAAGGAGCTCATAACAGAGGACTCTCTTCCAATCCCACCATTACACGACATCACCTTCTTTGGATGAAGACCGGCCTTTGGTGTGGTTGGTGGTGGTTCATTTCGCTTGCCCCATGATCCCTTCTGTTCCACATTATTGTACAGTATCCACTTTTCATCGCCTGTCATAATTTGTTTTAAAAGCGGAACGTTTTCACTACATTTCAGTAGAGAATCGCATGCGGAAATACAGTCAAGAAGGTTTTTATCGCGTTATGTGGGACCCAAACATGAAAGCGATTAACATAACCAAGCTGGTACAAACGATTTTCAGGGCTTGATTCAGATATTTTGAGTATGTCTGCTGTCTCCCGCGTGGTATAACATTGATTGTTCTCAGTTAATGTCTCGATTTGATCGCTATCAACTTCAACTGGTCTACCCAACCGTGGAACATCGTCAAGCGAGGAATCTCCAGCACAAAACTACACAAACCACTTTTGACGTGTTCGATCTGTCACAGCACCTTCTCCATACACTGCCCAAATCTTTTTTTGCATTTCAGTTGCATTTTTGCCTTTCTTGAAATAATAAAGCATGATATGCTGAAACTGTTGTTTTTCTTCCATCTTCAATATTAAAATGGCTAAACAAAAATTCACCAATTTTGATAAGTCTTTTTTTAAATGCATGCTGATATGACAGCTGTCACATACAATCTAACAAAATTGTCTCAAATGAAGTTTCAGACAACTAAGTGCTACTAGAGCCATCTTACGGAAAAAACTGAGCGAACCTTTTGGCCAACCCAATATTTACTTCCTGTGCAGCCCTGAAATTATTTGACTCTCTACACCTCAGTTTCCTTCATCTGTAAAAAGGACACAGTGGTTGTACTGACCTCAAGGAGTTGCTAAAGGGATTAAATGTGCTAATTAACATATAGAAGACATATAGAACAATGTCTGGAATGCAGTAAATGACCAATAAATGTTAGTAATTATTACTGTTTTTTAGTTATAAATGGTTAAGCCAAAATAACTAAAGATATTAAGTGTGATATTAATAAAGATAAATAAGTATAAGAGGAAGAAACTAATCCTTATGTGATGACCTCCTATATTTCCTCTGAAATAAGAAATGAGGTCTTCTGAAAGACATGGAGGCACACAGCACTTGAAGAAAAATGATCAATAGAATTTTGTTTTCTTTTTAAAGAAAGACTGCAGTTATAAATAGTTTAAGTAACTTGTTCATAATCACAGTTATAGGTTTGTGAAGCCTAATTTGACTTAAGATTTCTCTACTATATTTGTGGTATTTTACATAATTATTAACTTTGATGATAAAAGTCTTAGAATCTCATGTACTTCCTTTTGTTGATTAATTTAATGCTATATGACATTGTTTATGAACTCCATTTATAAACAATGGGCATCTGTGACTTTGAATATTTTGGTATTTTAGTTAACTCTAAAATATTGAAAAGTGACTTTAATTGAAATAGCACTAAAAATGAGCAAATAATCCAAGTTTTTGTCAGAAGAATTAATAACAAGTAATTCTCATTGATTTTATCCTATAGGATATTCAATTTTAAACACAATGATTTAGTAGTAATATCAGCAAGGCTGCTGAAGACCGTAGGTTTTAAAACACTGAACTATTGGCTAATCTATGATGTGAACCCCAATTATGGAGTTAAAGGCAAAACTCTACTCCTGAATCTTTTTCCACAGGAAAGACTTTTTTTGAACCTTTGAGATTGATTAAATGTACCACTGCAGCATATGATTAAAATAAAACTGCCTCACTAGAATATTTTACAAAAACCAGGAAGTTTAAGACAATCTTTAAATTACTTCTCCACATATGTATTTAAGAGCAGTTATACTTTATAAAGAGAAGCAAAGTGAGGTGTGGCCAGAATCTAGCTAAGGGCTTAAAATGGTGAAAATTTTAGAGAGAGACACAGTTAACAAATGAAATAAAACTTTTCAGTGAGAATCACGATGCCACTAACCCTTCGAACTAGCTAATAACTCCAACCATCAAGCATCCTTTGGGATCTAACACAGAATTTAACATAAGTTTATTACATGGCTAGTAAGAGATCCACTGCACTCAAAATTCAAATGCAAATTTTGTTTCTTGGTGCTCTGAAATGCTTACAAAATTAGATTAACAACTGAATGTTGATTAAAATACGTGTCTACATTCTTTTTTGGAGCTACCCATTAGATGAAGTCAACAGTCATATAGCATGCTTGTGCAATATCACTCCTGCCCCAATAGAAAACATGAGCAAGAGAACTCAGCAATTTGCCTGCTGAGCCTGAACAGCATTTCAAAATGATGCAGTGTTCTATCTAGGTGCTATCCTAAGGCTAGAAAGCTTATAAATGTTAATAAGTTTCAACTGGTTCTTCAGTATATAATAAAGCATCTCCAATTGTGTGCAATCTCAATCCTCTCTTTAATGCATATAGCATCACATTCCTATCTATCCCATTAAAAACTAATCGTTACTGCAAATATCATATGATATCGCTTCTATGTGGAATCTAAAATAAAAGGGTACAAATGAACTTATTTACAAAACAGAAGTAGAGTCACAGATGTAGAAAACAAACTTATGGTTACCAGGGGATAAAGGGGGAGGGATAAATTGGGAGATTGGGATTGACATATACACACTACTATATATATATAAAATAGATAACTAATAAGAATCTGCTGTATAGCACAAGGAACTCTACTCAATACTCTGTAATGGCCTACATGGGAAAAGAATCTTAAAAACAAAACAAAACAAAAAAAGAGCGGATATATGTATATGTATAACCAATTCACTCTGCTGTACACCTGAAACTAACACAACACTGTAAATCAACTATATGCCAATAAAAAATAAAAAAAAGAAAACCTAATGGTTACTGTATCTATTAGAATGGGGGAAGGATAAGAAAATGAGGTTTCTGAGAAAATTCATAAAAGTGTTTAGTAGGTTCACAATGCATAATTCTGAAGCTCACAATTGAACTAAATTCTAATTATTCAATAAAATTCATAGGTCTACGTATTTAAAACTGTTGTTATACCAAGATACTATATGCATCCCATACTTATCAAGATCCATTTTCCTCTACTAATCTGATGTATCGATAGAATATACAAAATTTCAGGAATTATCTACTATAGAAAGAAGGCCCATCTTTAAACATGAATGACTCAAGAAAATTCACGATGTAGTATTTACATGAATTATGCAATCAAAATAACCAGTTTTCAGCAGAAATGACAAGTCAGCTAACAATTACTCAGAGACTGATTATGATTTAAAGATTAAGTTCTATCCCTCCCTTTTGCAGTAGGGAATGGTGAGACAGGCTGGTACAAATTTTTTATCTTTACTTGTAATCTATTTTTTTGAAAATTTATTTATTTATCTTTGGCTGTGTTGGGTCTTCGTTGCTGCGCTCGGGCTTTCTCTAGTTGCGGCGAGCAGGGGCTACTCTTCGTTGTGGTGCGCGGGCTTCTCATTGCGGTGGCTTCTCTTGTTGCGAAGCACAGGTTCTAGGTGCACGGGCTTCAGTAGTTGTGACTCGCGGGCTCTAGAGCACAGGCTCAGTAGTTGTGGTGCACCGGCTTAGTTGCTCCGCGGTACACAGGATCTTCCCGGGCCAGGGCTTGAACCCGTGTCCGCTGCATTGGCAGGCAGATTCTTAACCACTGAGCCACCAGGGAAGTCCCTTGTAATCTATATTTAAAACAAGATCTCTATTGACGTGTTGACAACTGAAAACCAGAAATAAATTGGATCAACCAAGTTCAGACCACTCTTCCGTAAGACACTTCTCATAACAGGTGCACGGTATATTTAACAATGCAAAAACAAAAAAATCTAAAGCCTTAAGTACCCTAGGGTACACCTTTGATTTTATGAAGTACTGACTTAATTCCTCATTGTAACAAAGAATCACTGTTGGGCTTCCCTGGTGGCGCAGTGGTTGAGAATCTGCCTGCCAATGCAGGGGACACGGGTTCGAGCCCTGGTCTGGGAAGATCCCACATGCCGCGGAGCAACTAGGCCGGTGAGCCACAACTACTGAGCCTGCGCGTCTGGAGCCTGTGCTTCGCAACAAGAGAGGCCGCGATAGTGAGAGGCCAGCGCACCGCGATGAAGAGTGGCCCCCACTTGCCACAACTAGAGAAAGCCCTCGCACAGAAACAAAGACCCAACACAGCCATAAATAAATAAATAAATAAATAAATAAATAAATAAATAAATAAATAAATAAATAAATAAATAAATAAATAAATAAAACCAAAAAAAAACAACAACAAAAAAAGAATCACTGTTATCCAATTTATCTTTTTGATATTATAGGTTGTCAATATCTCATTTGCATGAGTAGGTTTCTCAAATTTTTTGCACACTATATAAAGCATACTTTTGATTAAATGTGATAATCAACCCTGTTATATATTTAAAAGAAAAAAGTTGTAATTCTGGACTTTTTTTAAGTATCAAGCAAAGGTTAGCTTATATAAAGGTGATTACACCCTTTTCTTCTTCTATTATGTATGCTTTTCCCTCAGATTGGGATTGGTGAACAAAACACAAAAACCTGTGTGCTAGACTTCCCTGGTGGCACAGTGGTTAGGAATCTGCCTGCCAATGCAGGGGACATGGGTTCCAGTCCTGGTCCGGGAAGATCCCACATGCCGCAGAGCAACTAAGCCCGTGTGCCACAACTACTGAGCCTATGCTCTAGAGCCCGCGAGCCCCAACTACTGAGCCCACGTGCCACAACTACTGAAGCCCGTGTGCCTAGAGCCCGTGCTCCGCAACAAGAGAAGCCACTGCAATGAGAAGCCCGCATACCACAACAAAGAGTAGCCCCCGCTCACCACAACTAGAGAAAGCCCGTGCGCAGCAACAAAGACCCAACGCAGCCAAACATAAATTTGAAAAAAAACAAAAAAACAGAAAATCTATGAGCCATCATTACTTAGTCATGCTCATATAATACTATGGCTCAAGAAAACTTACATTGTCCAAAGTATCTATGTTGTAAGTATAATTTTAGGCTAGCAAACTCATTTTACTTTAACTTCACTAGCTTTCCCTTTCTAAGATAACAATGATCTTTTATTCAAAATAGAGCGAGCTAGGGAAAATATTATTATAGCTAAATCTATTTTCATATACCTGGCAGTGTGAGGATTTTTTAAATTTTGCCATCAATCACTAAACATAGCACTTCCTACCTATAAATAGTATTGAGGTTCCCAGATATCCTCCAATCCATTAGAATTTTCAAATAAGTAAAAAACCTGCATACACTTTACACACTTCTTTCACTTCTTTTTTGCTCATGGTGGAGATGTAATATTGTTTTCCCCACAACAGATACATTTCCTTCTATGTTAACCAATCTGTTAAGGAAGTATATGACCCCAAATGTATTGAGGACAAACATGATAATATCAAAACTTCACCGTCTTAACACCTTTTCTAGCTAACAGATGATTCACACGAGAAAAACCAAGTCAAAAAGCAAAAGGCGGGTGTGGAAGGATAAGAAAAAACTTTTTTGAATATAGAACAACTTAGTAATTACACTGCTAGACTACTGTCTAGTAACGATATTAGAACTTCCGAGTTTAAAAACATAGAACTAGATGGAAAAGCAAGCTCAAGTCGTGTGGGAAACTATTCTGCCCTTGGGTGTAGAACTAAAAGTAATTTCCTCTATTTTTCTGTATTTCACAAATTTTTTGCTTCATGCAGAAACGAGATTACAATGAATTAACTCAAGAAACACTGGTGTGGTATTTGCAGGAAAAACGCAGAAAAGAAAGCATGAACAATTCAAACTCATAATTAAGCCAAACTTTGCACCAAATCTGCTGTAAACAGTATACAGTTCAAAAAAGTACTAGAATTCTTGAAACATGATTCAAGATACTGAAATTAAACAACATCTGATGGGAAAATTAGGAAACCTGATTCATACACTCAAGAATCCATACCTGATCATTCCACCAGGCTAAAGAAACAAATAGGTGATATACACTATCACCATAGTCTATGCTAAAATATAATATGAAAACAAAGCAAGTGGTACTAGGAAGCTGTTTAGTAATTTACTCACAAAAATAGAAGAGGCTAATTAGAAAGGACTACACATAACATACCGTCTTTGTCTCTAGATTCATTCACTCACCTAGTATGTACCAAATATAGGTACTTGGTATACATCAGTGAACAAGAGACACAAAATCCATGTCCTTATGGAACTTACATGCTACTAAGACAAATGGACAATGGCATATGTTCAAAAATATTATCTATATAGTTTATAAAAACAAAAATGTAAGAAACAAATATTATACTCATTGAATATGATTTAAAAGATTAATATTTGACTAATCTAAAAAATATATTTAAAGTAAATATGTAACATTTTTACTTCTAAAAGCTTATTCATTCTATACCTATGGCAGAAAACAGCCTACGTATTAAGTCACATAACTTTGAGCAAGACATGTCACCCTTTGTCTCATTTCAATTTCTAGCTTTGAAACTACTCTTACTTTAAGAACCATATTTAGTGGCAATAATGCTCAAAACCTGTCAGGGTGTAACTAGTGGTCTTGGATACTGTAACAAAGACAATCTCATGATTGTCTCTGGAACCATCACATTTATTAAGCATGTTTCTATTAGAACAAATATCCTATGGGGTAGACTTCAAAGACATGCCACGCTTGCAGTTGATCCCATCAGGTGGAGAAACACGCTCCCCTTCTTACTAGTATACTGGGTAGAATATTTGAAAAGCACTGATTCCTTAATTTTTAAAGTCCCTTTATTCTACCTTTTCTTTTTCAATTAAAACAACAACAGCAACAAACTTAACTCTGTAACAGTCTGTCAGCAGTTTGTGTAAAGAAGCAGGAAGAGTGGAAAGATACAAAGAATGAGTGACTGGGACCATCACTTCCAGCTATTCTCAGCATCTGGCTTCTTAGGTATCTCCAATATTATTATTACCAGGTTAGGGTAAAGATGTCTTTCTTAAAATCCATACCTGAGGAGGGATTTCCCCCAACTAAATCTGCAACAGCCATAAGCCTCACCACCCAGTTAGCACAACTGAGTTATGAGAACACTGGCATCCATTAACATCACATATAAAGATCTTATATGAAAAGTATATGTCTCAAAACCTATGGCTCAACAAGAGGGAGCAATGAGACACTGAGCAAACTACTCCAATTTCATGTCAAGAGACTGAATAGGACAAATTGACATCAAATGCCTCCTAACATGATGCATAAGAGCACAATATCACTTCTGTGATATCACTGACAAAAAAACACAGAACTTGAATCTAAACATGAGGAAACATAACATACGTAAATTGTGGAACCATCAACAAAATAAGTGGACTATACTTTTAAGAGCATCAAGGTTGTGAAAAACAAGCAAAAAACTGAGAAACTGGCCCAGATTAGAAGGGACTAAAGATACATGATCACTGAATACAACAAGACTATCTAGAATTTACTCTGCTATAAAAGGACATTATTTAGACAACTAACAAAATCTGCATAAAATGGTAGATTAGAAAATAGGATATCAATTTTAATTTCTGGTTTTGACAGCTGTACAGGGGTTCAATAAGAGAATGTCCTTATTTTTTAGAAACACACACTGTAGTGTTTAGGGAGAAAAGGGCATGATGCCTAATTACCTTCAAAGGGTTCAGGGAAAATAAGTATGTGTGTGTGTGTGTGTGTGTGTGTGTATATATATATATATATATATATATATATATGTGTGTGTGTGTGTGTGTGTGTGTGTGTGGGTGTGGGTGTGGGTGTGCGCGCGCACGTTTGTGTATAGATACACAGAAGGATAATGCAAATGTGGTAAAATCTTAATGACTGAAGTATCTGGCTGAACTTCTTTGTAATATTCTTGCAATTCTTCTGTAAATTGAAATTATATCAAAACAAAAAAGGCCACAATCAGAGAAGCACTAATCTCCTGATCAAGTTGCTGGTCTGACCCTAACTGCCACAGAACCTGGTGGTGACAAACCTATCAAAAAACATTCAATGGAGGCGACACATAAGACACTCTACGGCCAGCTTCCTGGCATAGCTCTTATGTTCTTACAACAATCATTTAAGAACTGTTGGGACTTCCCTGGTGGCGCAGTGGTTAAGAGTCCGCCTGCCCATACAGGGGACACGGGTTCGATCTCTGGTCTGGGAAGATCCCACATGCCGTGAAGCAACTAAGGCCATGCGCCACAACTACTGAGCCCACGTGCCAGCCACAACTACTGAAGCCCACGCGCCTAGAGCCTATGCTCTGCAACAAGAGAAGCCACCACAATGAGAAGCCCGCGCACTGCAACGAAGAGTAGCCCCCGCTCACCGCAACTAGAGAAAGCCCACGCGCAGCAACGAAGACCCAACACAGCCAAAAAGAAATAAATAAGTAAATTTATATTGAAAAAAAGAATCGTTGCTGTAGATTTAAAGTTTGATAATACCCATCGTTGACGTACAAGTAGAGAAACAGGAATTCTCACGCACTGTTGGGAGTTTAAATTTGTGCAATCTTTTTGGAAGGCATTTGGCAGTGTCTATTATAATTCAAGATGTGCATTTCTTTGAATTCCTAGCCATTTCTATACTGGAAATTTATTATATAGGTACACAACTGTGACTATGCAAAAATTTGTATACGAAGATATACAATAAAACATCATTTGTGGCTGCCCTGGTGGTGCAGTGGTTAAGAATCCGCCTGCCAATGCAGGGGACATGGGTTCGAGCCCTGGTCTGGGAAGATCCCACATGCTGCGGAGCAAATAAGCCCATGCGCCACAACTACTGAGCCTGCACTCTAGAGCCCGCGAGCCACAACTATTGAGCCCGCATGCCACAACTACTGAAGCCCGCGCTCCTAGAGCCCGTGCTCTTCAACAAGAGAAGCCACTGCAAGGAGAAGCCCCTGCACCACAACGAAGAGTAGCCCCCGCTCACCGCAACTAGAGAAAGCCTGTGCGCAGCAATGAAGACCCAAAGCAGCCAAAAATAAATAAAATACATTTATTTTTAAAAAAGCATCATTTCTATTAACAAAAAAAATTTTAAATCCATGTGTACAATTAGGAATAGATTGCTGGTTACACATAGCACCTCCCGGTCGTGGCCCCCCCCCCCACACACACACACATACAAGGAGAGAAAGAAAAGGGGGAAAAAAGCTATCCAATTAGTAGCATTAATCTTTTTCTCCCCCCACCCCCCGCCACGCCGTGTGGCATGCGGGATCTTAGTTCCCCGACCAAGGATCGAACCTGTGCCCCCTGCAGGGGAAGCAAGGAGTCCTTACTACTGGATCATCAGGGAATTCCCAGTAACATTAATTTTGAATGAGGAAATGAGATCTACATTTTCATCCCCTTTCCCCAAGTGCATATATAAAACAACACACAAATACATACACCGCCCCCATGCCCAGTATTAGTGATAATGGTGGGCAGCAGCAAAAATTCCATTTTGCTCTAGAATGTATTATACAATTTGACAGATGTTTTACTCATTACTAATTAAGTGTGGCTTAGGTAAACAGCAAAATAAAATTTCAGTCTCTAGACATCAGTTAAAGGCACTCATACACCAAGTCTAGAATACAAGTGGCTTAAAATAAAAACAGAGAAAAACATGTAGGTTAAAAATTTACCCCCATGGGGACGTATGTACATGTATAACTGATTAACTTTGTTATAAAGCAGAAACTAATACACCATTGTAAAGCTATTATACTCCAATAAAGATGTTAAAAAAAAAAAAATTTTACCCCCAAAATGGTCTCAGTAAGCAAATTTCACTAGGGGAAACATTTTAGAAAAAAAGTATGCCAGACACAAAAAATAAAGAACACACCTTTATGGAAAACATACTTCCAAAAAAGGAAAACATAATGCAACTTAAAGAATTTTAAAGAGGTTCCAATCTTAACCGTCTGTTTAATTTTTGCTAAGAACTTCTTTAGACACCTCACTTGATCTTATGCATTGCCTTTTAAGACAATGTTTAAGAGGTGAAAATGTCATCTGATGAGAGCACACACACAGTTTGTCACCAATGCAAGTCATGGGAGAGGTAGCCACATACTGTGGTAAGGTCACAGACTCAGGAGCTAGATTGTTTAAGCTCATATTCCACCTTTAAAGCAAACTAGTGGAAGTTACTTATACTCTCTGTGTCTCTTTTTTCTCAACTGAAAACACAGATGAGATATGTCCATATAGGATTCTTGCAAGAATTTAAAAAGTTCCTAAGTGTACAGCACCAAAAAGAGTTCTAGGCACTGAGTAAGCACTAGACAAAACTCCACTACTGCTTCAAGAGTGGATTACTGAATATCTGCCCTAACAAATATGGACAAAACACCACTACTGCTTCAAGAGTGGATTACTGAATATTTATCCTAACAAATATGGTAAAACTGAAATAGGCCCTTCAAAACAAATACATATTTATATTGCTTTAAAATATATATAATTAATCATACATCTCACAAAGAGATTAATATCCAGAATACATAAAGAACTATAACTCAACAATAAAACACCTGATTTACAAACAGGCAAAGGACTTGAAGAGATAAGATATGTATCTCCAAGAAGATATACAAATAGCCAATAAGCACATAAAAGAAGCTCAACATTACTAATCATTAGAGAAATGCAAATCAAAATCGTAATGATACCACTTCACACCCATCAGGATGCCTATTATCAAAAAAACAAAAAATAACAAGTGTTGGTGAGGATGTGGGAAAATTTGAACCCTTGTATGTTGCTGGTGGAAATATAAAATGGTGCAGCCACTGTGGAAAACAGTATGGCAATATCTCCAAAATTAAATGTACAATTACTACATGATCTACCAATTCCACTTCTGGGTATATACCCAAAAGAATTAAAAGCAGAACTTCAAATAGATACTTGTACACCAATGTTCAGAGCAGCATTATTCACAATAGGCAAAAGGTGGAAATAACCCAAATGCCCACTGATGGATGGATAGGTGTGGTATACACATACAATTAAATATTACTCCACCTTAAAAAAAATTCTGACATATGCTACATACAACATGGATGAACCTTGAATATATTATGCTAAATAAAATAAGACAGACACAAAAGGACAAATATCCTATGATTCCACTTATATGAGGGACCTAGAGTATTCAAATTCAGTAGAATGGTGGTTTCCAGGGACTGATGCCGGGGTGAGGGTAAGGGAGCATGGAGAGTTATTGTCTAATGGGTACAGTTTGGGAAGATGAAAAAGTTTTGGAGATGGATGGTGATGGTGGTTGTGCAATAATATGAATGTACTTAATGCAACTGAACTGTACACTTAAAAACGTTTAAAATGGTAAATTTTATGTTTTATATATGTTCTACCCCTCGAGTAGTACATTTAGTTTTGCTTAAACTATGGCTTAGTGAGGGATAATAGCTCAGCTTTGAGGGGTATCCTATGTTACCACCAGGCTAGGTGGCGGCAGCTGCCCAGTAACTTAGAAAAAACAAACAAGTGGGTGCCACAACAAACAAAAGAAAAACATGAGAAGTATATGTATATATATAAAAATGGTTCCTACTACCATCAAGGCAAAGATACAAAAGGAAAGAGAGAAATCTGTCCTAGAATCTACACTTCCCAAGGTAGGGCAGCCCAGAAAGCATGCAAACAATCCATCAAAGGACTGTTTGGGGCCGAACATCTCCCATGGAAAATGCCAAGTGATCATGGAAAGCAGCTTGTACATGAGATGAAATCACACAGTTTTTGCCATTGCACCCCCCCATTACTTCTCACCCCCACCTCAAATTATAAGCAGTGAAGATCTTTTTTCTCCACAAAACTTCTGCCAAAGATGTTAAGGTTGTCAGTTCTCTGAGGTCATTTGAAAATTCTTTGCAGGAAGAAAGAAATCTGATACTAATCAGAAGTTATTAATTTTCTCTCATCTTTTGAAATGCTCTTTCCAATCCTAGTGAGACTTTAAAAAAAAAGAAGAAAGAAAAAAAAAAAGCCAATAAAAGTAAATGGGACTTTCCCCCCCCTTATCCCCTAATCTAAAATGAAATTTAAAAAGCCATAGATTATAACTATCCATAATAGGATGTCTTCACCTGTTCTCCTTGGGTCCTATTCTTGAAAAGGTATGCAACATTTAGTGTGTAGTTCATTTATCTAGGAAGGGGTCCAGTTACCTATATGCTAACCACTGTTCAGGACAGGTGTTTGGCACTGAGAGATCAGATCCCCAAGAAGTGACCATCAATGGTTTCTGGTAGGGAAGCTTGACTATAGCAGAGAGGGCCAAAGAGATTTTTAGTGGGGAAGGATATGAGGAAGATGAATAAGTTACATTTCAGGAGGCCTCACAAAGTAAGTTCTTGCCCCCATGGAATTAACAACCTATGGAAAAATAGGTGATTTTCAGTTAAAAAAGAAAGCTACTAAGCCAATAGACTTTGCAATGTTAAAGCTGGGCTCTATATTGATTCCTAACACCCTAGAAATAAAAATTTCCAAGTAACTGTTGAGGAATCAAAGGATTAAACTTGGTAGAGAGAGACCAGAATTGTACTACTTAGCTCCCATCACAAGGAAAATATGAGTAGAAAAAAATATTTCCCTGTAAAAGTTAGGTCCAGTGGACCTCTCTCTAAATTAATTGATTCAGCCTGTGGAATGGAATAGCCTCAGAAGCAACATCATGCAATTAGGTGGTACGTGAAGGCCCAAGACTTTTCCTTAATGAAAGTACACCTGAGAATATAGTGATACTGATAAACCATTGACAACAGTTTAAAATACATGCTTGTTGACTTGAGATTATTACTGCACATGTTCAAAAGTAGTCAGAATGCTATACCCCCACAAATACATGGGTACCAAAAGACATCTACAACAATGTCCACAGCATCATCAGACATAATAACCCCAATCAGAAACTCAAATGACCACTGTCAAAGGATCAGATAAATTATAGAATAATCATACAATAGAGTGCTATTCAGTAATGAAAGTGAACAAATTATCATTACATATGCAATAATGTTGATTACTAGAAAAAGAAGTCAGGCTCAAAAAGGTACAAAAATTGTATGATTCTATTTATATGAAATTCAAAAAAAAAAAACAAAACAAAACTAAATCTACTGTGCTCACAAGAATACAGGTTACCTTTGAGAGGAAGGTACAGACACTAGGAGGAGCTATAAGAAGGGTCCCTGAAGAGCTAGTAATAGTCTGTAACTTCATCTGTGTGGTCACCCATGTATATTCACTTTTTGAAAATTTACTTTATTGTACATTTATGATTTGTGTGCTTTGCTTTTCTGTAAGTATATTACTTTAATTGATAAATACATTTCTAGATATATAAATATCTAAGTTTCTTGAATGAATGGATGGTTTTGAAAAAAAGTTCTTTCCTAGACTTTATTCCTATTGTCTTCGGATTTTATTTTAACATCAAAATTTAGAAGCCAGTGATTTCTAGTCCTTGGCTATACCATTCCAGAAGGTATGTATTTCATATCAAGAAAGGTTAGTATGAGGGTATAAGTCCTGACAAAATTGGTCTTCTTCTCTCCATCCAAACTGCAGATCAGACTTTACAATCTCCTCTCCTAATTAGTAGGCAAAAAATCAGGATCAACTATGGTCCTCTGTTGGGGCAAATCTATTCCAGAGTATGCATTTTTTTTAAAAAAAAATCACTAATTATTCAGTGTCACAGAAAAAGACTGAATGTGTACTAGGATTAGAATCTTCCTACTGTTAATTTTTAAACTGGCTTCCTATGCCTCCCTCAACTAAAACCAAGATGAAGGAGAAGGACAGAGAAAGTGGCATAATTAATTGTTTTCCTACAGTCTCACTCCTTTGTTCTTTCATTAACATTTAACACATATTAAAGTGCCTACTGTATGTTAGGCACTGTAGTAGACACTTGGAACGTACAACAGCAAATAAGAAACATGGTCCCTATGCATACAGAATACACTACAACAGCAGCATCAGGCTATGCACTGTGCATGCATATCTCACTTCACACACACACGTCAACCTTATTAAGGTAGGTGCTATTATCCTCATTACACAGATCAGCTTAGAAACTACCTTGCCCAAATTGACACAATGTTAAATTTGGTTTAAAACGTAACTAGAGAGATAGCCTCATCCACCGCAGGGCAGACAGCAGAAGCAAGAAGAACTACAATCCTGCAGCCTGTGGAACAAAAACCACATTCACAGAAAGATAGACAAGATGAAAAGGCAGAGGGCTATGTACCAGATGAAGGAACAAGATAAAACCCCAGAAAAACAACTAAATGAAGTGGAGATAGGCAACCTTCCAGAAAGAGAATTCAGAATAATGATAGTGAAGATGATCCAGGACCTCGGAAAAAGAATGGAGGCAAAGATCGAGAAGATGCAAGAAATGTTTAACAAAGACCTAGAAAAATTAAAGAACAAACAAACAGAGATGAACAACACAATAACTGAAATGAAAAATACACTACAAGGAATCAATAGCAGAATAACCGAGGCAGAAGAACGGATAAGTGACCTGGAAGGCAGAATGGTGGAATTCACTGCTGCAGAACAGAATAAAGAAAAAAGAATGAAAAGAAATGAAGACAGCCTAAGAGACCTCTGGGACATTAAACACAACAACATTCACATTACAGGGGTACTCGAAGGAGAAGAGAGAGAGAGAAAGAACCTGAGAAAATATTTGAAGAGATGATAGTTGAAAACTTCCCTAACATGGGAAGTGCAGAGAGTCCCATACAGAATAAACCCAAGGAGAAACACGCCAAGACACATAGTAATCAAATTGGCAAAAATTAAAGACAAAGAAAAATTATTGAAAGCAGCAAGGGAAAAATGACAAATAAAATACAAGGGAACTCCCGTAAGGTTAACAGCTGATTTCTCAGCAGAAAATCTACAAGCCAGAAGGGAGTGGCATGATATACCTAAAGTGATGAAAGGGAAGAACCTACAACCAAGATTACTCTACGCAGCAAAGATTTCATTCAGATTTGATGGAGAAATCAAAAGCTTTAAAGACAAGCAAAAGCTAAGAGAATTCAGCATCATCAAACCAGCTCTACAACAAATGCTAAAGGAACTTCTCTAAGTGGTAAACACAAGAGAAGAAAAGGACCTATAAAAACAAACCCAAAACAATTAAGAAAATGGTAATAGGAACATACACATTGATTAAACGTGAATGGATTAAATGCTCCAACCAAAAGACACAGGCTTGCTGAATGGATACAAAAACAAGACACATATATATGCTGTCTACAAGAGACACACTTCAGACCTAGGGACACATTCAGACTGAAAGTGAGGGGATGGAAAAATATACTCCATGCAAATGGAAATCAAAAGAAAGCTGGAGTAGCAATACTCATATCAGATAAAATAGACTTTAAAATAAAGAGTGTTACAAGAGACAAGGAAGGACACTACACAATGATCAAGGGATCAATCCAAGAAGAAGATATAACAATTATAAATATATATGCACCCAACACAGGAGCACCTCAACACATAAGGCAACTGCTAACAGCTCTAAAACAGGGAATCGACAGTAACACAATAGTGGGGGACTTTAACACCTCACTTACACCAATGGACAGATCATCCAAACAGAAAATTAATAAGGAAACACAAGCTTTAAATGCAACAATAGACCAGATAGATTTAACTGATATTTATAGGACATTCCATCCAAAAACCGCAGATTACACTTTCTTCTCAAGTGTGCATGGAACATTCTCCAGGATAGATCATGTCTTGGGTCACAAATCAAGCCTCAGTAAATTTAAGAAAACTGAAATCATATCAAGCATCTTTTCTGACCACAACGCTATGAGATTAGAAATCAATTACAGGGAAAACAATGTAAAAAGCACAAACACAAGGAGGCTAAACAATACGTTACTAAATAACCAAGAGATCACTGAAGAAATCCAAGAGGAAATCAAAAAATACCTAGAGACAAATGACAATGAAAACACGACGATCCAAAACCTATGGGATGCAGCAAAAGCAGTTCTAAGAGGGAAGCTTATAGCTATACAAGCCTACCTCAAGAAACAAGAAAAATCTCAAATAAACAATCTAACGTTACACTTAAAGGAACTAGAAAAAGAAGAACAAACAAAACCCAAAGTTAGCAGAAGAAAAGAAATCATAAAGATCAGAGCAGAAATAAATGAAATAGAAACAAAGAAAACAATAGCAAAGATCAATAAAACTAAAAACTGGTTCTTTGAGAAGATAAACAAAATTGATAAACCATTAGCCAGACTCATCAAGAAAAAGAGGGAGAGGACTCAAATCAATAAAATTAGAAATGAAAAAGGAGAAGTTACAACGGACACTGCAGAAATACAAAGCATCATAAGAGACTACTACAAACAACTATATGCCAATAAAATGGACAACCTGGAAGAAATGGACGAATTCTTAGAAAGGTATAACCTTCCAAGACTGAACCAGGAAGAAACAGAAAATATGAACAGACCAATCACAAGTAATGAAATTGAAACTGTGATTAAAAATCTTCCAACAAACAAAAGTCCAGGACCAGATGGCTTCACAGGTGAATTCTATCAAACATTTAGAGAAGAGCTAACACCCATCCTTCTCAAACTCTTCCAAACAATTGCAGAGGAAGGAAAACTCCCAAACTCATTCTATGAGGCCACCATCACCCTGATACCAAAACCGACAAAGATACTACAAAAAAAAGAAAATCACAGACCAATATCACTGATGAATATAGATGCAAAAATCCTCAACAAAATACTAGCAAACAGAATCCAACAACACATTAAAAGGATCATACACCATGATCAAGTGGGATTTATCCCAGGGATGCAAGGATTCTTCAATATACGCAAATCAATCAATGTGATACACCATATTAACAAATTGAAGAAGAAAAACCATATGATCATCTCAACAGATGCAGAAAAAGCTTTTGACAAAATTCAACACCCATTTATGATAAAAACTGTCCAGAAAGTGGGCATAGAGGGAATCTACCTCAACATAATAAAGGTCATATACGACAAACCCACAGCAAACATCATTCTCAATGGTGAAAAACTGAAAGCATTTCCTCTAAGATCAGGAACAAGACAAGGATGTCCACTCTCACCACTATTATTCAACATAGTTTTGGAAGTCCTAGCCATGGCAATCAGAGAAGAAAAAGAAATAAAAGGAATACAATTGGAAAAGGAGAAGTAAAACTGTCACTGTTTGCAGATGACATGATACTACACATACAGAATCCTAAAAATGCCACCAGAAAACTACTAGAACTAATCAATGAATTTGGTAAAGTTGCAGGATACAAAATTAATGCACAGAAATCTCTTGCATTCCTATACACTACTGATGAAAAATCTGAAAGAGAAATTAAGGAAACACTCCCATTTACCACTGCAACAAAAAGAATAAAATACCTAGGAATAAACCTACCTAGGGAGGCAAAAGACCTGTAGGCAGAAAACTATAAGATACTGTTGAAAGAAATTAAAGATGATACCAACAGTTGGAGAGATATACCATGTTCTTCGATTGGAAGAATCAATATTGTGAAAATGACTATACTACCAAAAGCAATCTACAGATTCAATGCAATCCCTATCAAATTACCAATGGCATTTTTTACAGGACTAGAACAAAAAATCTTAAACTTTGTATGGAGACACAAAAGACCCCAAATAGCCAAAGCAGTCTTGAGGGAAAAAAACGGAGCTGGAGGAATCAGACTCCCTGACATCAGACTATACTACAAAGCTACAGTAATCAAGACAGTATGGTACTGCCACAAAAACAGAAATATAGATCAATGGAACAGGATAGAAAGCCCAGAGATAAACCCACGCACCTATGGTCAACTAATCTATGACAAAGGAGGCAAGGATATACAATGGAGAAAAGACAGTCTCTTTAATAAGTGGTGCTGGGAAAACTGGACAGCTACATGTAAAAGAATGAAATTAGAACACTCCCTAACACCGTACACGAAAATAAACTCAAAATGGATTAGAGACCTAAATGTAAGACCAGACACTATAAAACTCTTAGAGGAAAACATAGGAAGAACACTCTTTGACATAAGTAACAGCAAGATCTTCTTTGATCCACCTCCTAGAGTAATGGAAATACAAACAAAAATAAACAAATGGGACCTAATGAAACTTAAAAGCTTTTGCACAGCAAAGGAAACTACAAACAAGATGAAAAGACAACCCTCAGAATGGGAGAAAATATTTGCAAACGAATCAACAGACAAAGGGTTAATCTCCAAAATATATAAACAGCTCATGCAGCTCAATATTAAAAAAACAAACAACCCAATCAAAAAATGGGCAGAAAACCTAAACAGACATTTCTCCAAAGAGGACATACAGATGGCCAAGAAGCACATGAAAAGCTGCTCAACATCACTAATTATTAGAGAAATACAAATCAAAACTACAATGAGGTATCACCTCACACCAGTTAGAATGGGCATCATCAGAAAATCTACAAACAACAAATGCTGGAGAGGGTGTGGAGAAAAGGGAACCCTCTTGCACTGTTGGTGGAAATGTAAATTGATATAGCCACTATGGAGAACAGTATGGAAGTTCCTTAAAAAACTAAAAATAGAATTACCATATGACCCAGCAATCCCACTACTGGGCATATACCCAGAGAAAACCATAATTCAAAAAGACACATGCAAAAAAAAAACAAACAAAAAAAAACCAAAAGACACATGCACCCCAATGTTCACTGCAGCACTATTTACAATAGCCAGGTCATGGAAGCAACCTAAATGCCCATCGACAGATGAATGGATAAAGAAGATGTGGTACATATATACAATGGAATATTACTCAGCCATAAAAAGGAACGAAACTGG
Organism: Balaenoptera physalus; assembly: GCF_965194825.1. Lineage (NCBI taxonomy): Eukaryota > Metazoa > Chordata > Mammalia > Artiodactyla > Balaenopteridae > Balaenoptera > Balaenoptera physalus. The sequence goes on from NC_138884.1 coordinate 97,935,364, forward strand.
GTCATTTGTAGAGACCTGGATGAATCTAGAGACTGTCATACAGAGTGAAGTAAGTCGGGAAAAGAAAAACAAATATCGTATATTAACGCATATATGTGGAAGCTAGAAAAATGGTACAGATGAACCAGTTTGCAGGGCAGAAATAGAAACACAGATGTAAAGAACAAACGTATGGACACCAAGGGGGGAAAGCAGTGGGGGGTCGAGGGGGTGGTGTGATGAACTGGGGGATTGGGATTGACATGTATACACTGATGTGTATAAAATGGATGACTGATAAGAACCTACTGTATAAAAAAATAAAATAAAATTCAAACAAAAATGTAACTAGAGTATAATGTCCATGATTTTCCATATACTCTGCAGTAAGATAGAATTTAATTACAGTTCAATTCTGGATACTAACATATGAAGAGGTATGAATATAAAAATTATGAAAAGATTGTAAAATGTACTAACTGACCCTAAAAGTTTCTATGCTATAGTATAGACCTGTTTTGCTTCAGTGAGGGGTCAACAAAAAACCTGAAACGAAACCTTCTTTCATTACGCTCCCAATACTTCTGCTACTGACTACATTTTATAAGTGTAAAGGATAATTTTTTCTTTGATTACCAGAAAGTGAAAAAATCTTTTCTAAAGCTACAAATGCATAAAATTCAGGAAATCTAAAGACATCTGCTGTGGGAGCCATACCTTAGCTATTGCATAAACAGACACACATGTTCACACATATCTGTATGTCAAATTTTTGATGATTACCCTTTCATATTCCCTGCACAGACAGTATGTTATATTGTTCATGTGATAGTGTCTACACTACTAATCATAATTTCACAAAGTACATTTTTTTCTGAGTTGAAAAGGACCAAGAATACATAGACATCTTCAATTTTCTAAAAATTATAAAGACGGTACCAGCCCAACCTCTATCAAACCATCTTTTGGCCAATTTCTTAAACAGCCAAACCTCTAGGATACAGTTTGGTATTCTAAAGTATTTGAATTCTGCAGTGCATCTGCCTTTTATTTCCCTTTTAAATAACACAGACCAGAACATTTATGGATGTGTAGCCAAAATAAGGTCTAATTCATAAAGGAAAGGCTACGATTCAGGTTTACAAGGAGTTAAACCTTTTCAAAGAAGCCTGTCCCTAAGGGAAAAAAATAAAAGATGGCAATTATCATTTTAAAACATGCAAAATAGGACAGTGAAGGGAGACTATTCAATAAACAAAAATAATAAAATGGTCAAAATTCGTATATTCAGAATAGGGAAGAAAAGATTTCCAGAACGTTTTTTATAACACCACTGCATGAATAAGGAAATGCCTTTCTGCTTGAGTGTTTATACCCAAAACAATACATTTCTTTTGAACCGTAACTTAACTTTCTGTTATCACGTCATGTTATAACAATCAAACCTACATTTGTGGTAAAGCCAAAAACCACTCTGAAGAAGTGGTCTTAACCACAATTCAAAGCTTAAAGAATGGCTTTTCTGCCAAACCTTATCTGAGCCATTAACCTGTCGTGCTTTCATACACTGCTAGGACCAAAAAGACAGGCCCAGCAGCTAGCATCTGCTCACGCAAGCCTCACAAGGAGGCCATGGGGCTCTGCAAGGGGAATACACAACACGGGCACGGAGGTTGATGGTACAAAATCTGACAGCATACTGCTTTGCCTTGGGTGGTACAACAGGCAGCCTAATACTTCAACAACCATCTGAGGAGCCTTGGCTCGGCACAGGCAAAAGAAAGATTCTGAATTGAGACTCACCATAAAGTGACTGAAAGTATAGACCATGAGTAAATTATAGGAGTAAAACACTAGAACAGGAGGCAAAAGCCTTGGGATTTGATAGCAGCAGTGAGGAAAACAAGTCTATACTCTTAGCAGGTGTAGACTTAACTGTCACAGTTTGGGACATTCATGGTATATATTTACTTGGTTATTTTGCTGTGCTATGAATTCAAATTATGCAAAATGCAAAGCTGTTGTGTTACAAATTTACTAGTTAACTGGCTAGTCAACTGCCCTAACATGCGTTGTCTAACTAGAAAATAGGAGGGCACAGTTTTTCTTTAAAGATGAGCTGCTCCATTGCAGCAGCTAATTCTTAACATTCCTTTCTTACCAACTTCTACACATGCATGTTCCCTAAAGACATGGTGGTCTCTCTTCTCTACAGTACTAGTATTATTGACCTCTTCCCCTCATTCTTGCCTTCCATCACAAGCAATTCATTGACAAGTGCTATCAGCTGCATTCCCAAATTATCTTCTATATCGCACTCCCTGATTCCATAAGGTTAGATGAAGCTCTTATTACAACTTTTATATCCATAGGATCCTAAACGGGCCTCATGCAGTAAAACAGACAAGCACATAAAAACAAACAGAATATATCTGCTTATATATGCTCTCATTTAACTCGCATTAACAATTCTGATAGGCATTATTTCAAACTTAGAAGGGAAAACTGAAGCTCAAAAAGTCACAAGGTAGGACTTTCCCCTGTTTCTGGTTACACACTGATCATACTAAGGTTGAAGATTACATATAAATATATAAGGAAGCCATAGTCTAGTCTTTAAACCAGTTTTCTTTGCCTTCGCAAAATAATTGTTTTTTCCCCAATTCACTTATAAATTAATTTCTATTTGCTTTTTTCCATTAAACAAACCACGTATCATATGAAAATTTATTTAAATGTTTCAGAAAAATCACTTCTTAACCTGTAAACTATTTCTCAGCAAACCAAAACTGCTGATTCTCAAGGATGAAACGCTGTAGTAATCCAACTAGAGAATAAAGAACGATGCCACATTTAAATAAACCAGGAAAATCTGACTGTGTTAACAGCTCTAGGAATTAGTCAAATCTAGAGCCTTTAAAGAATTGTAAGTATCCCAGTAATGAAGACAATGCCAGCCTGTTTCCATAATAAACTGAAGATGCACAGGGGATTTTTTAGGCCGTAACTTTTATGCTGGACAAATTTTTTTTTTTAATGGCAGAAGTGTACATTAGAGAAATATGCCCAACGCTATAAGCATGTACTGTTCATAATTAAAGTTGACTCAACTGCATAAAATATTAAGTTTTCAAATGCAATTCTGTACACAATGTGTGCTCACTAAATGAATGAACCATAACAATAGCAAGTCATCTGTTAAAAAAAGGATAACAAAACAAAGAACTGTCAAGAAATCGTAGCTCTTAAACTATAATATTATTTAGACCAACTATTTTGAATTAACAAATGATTATGAACAAACTGATCTGAAATGTCTAAAAAGTTATTTTCTACAGTGGAGGAGAAAATTATAAATGGTCCACCAAACGAGTTCATACTAACTTCACAAATTTTATAATGAGGAGAAAAAGGAATTAACTATTTTACCAAGTCCAAAGAGCTAAAATGATGATTAATTTCCTCACCCTAATGAAACTGTCTACTTTTCCCATAGAGAATGCCCTGCAAAGATACCATGCTATAGGTAATTACAGTTACTCGCTCTACAACAGCAATGTAGTTTAATGTGGCATGCTGACACTTCAAAAAAGTGATAATCCATGTTGTTGACAGATTCTATTAGGAAGTGGTATCAAGATCTAAATGGGGCTACAAACAATACAGCTGAAAAGAGGTCCTTAGAAGTTTATGTTTTTTCATGTAATTTTGTTGAGTCTAAAACTAATTGCTAGGAAAACTTGCATACACCAGGTGTAAGTCTTCAGCAATTTCACGCAGGCAATTTTTTACTACAATAACAATAAGCAAGTACTAATATAAGATCCATTATGTGTAAGACAATAATAATGATGCCATTAACAAATTAACTTCCTGGGCTTTTAAAATGGTAGTAGCTCTTAGGTATGAAGGATAGTTTAAGACTGAAGTTAAATCCTTAATTCTAAGAATAAATTTGAACTCTGGAATGAAAATCAAAGTCAAAGGGGGGTCATTCTAATTGCTGACTGTTTTCCTGGATATCCATCAATGCCTTGGTTTGTTTCCAGTATTCCTCTCAAGAAATTAATCCTACTTGTCTGGCCATTATACTCAACGACTGTTTATTCTGAAAGAGGAATATTATTTTGTCCTGAGTCGGCCCTCTTCACTTTTGGACAACTTCCTAGGACCTACATTCTATGCTGTTTTCATAGCATCCTCATTTCTCACTTGGCTTGCCAGGTTCTCGGACTCAAAAGCACATTCACTGGACTTGAGGACACAGGGAGGGGGAAGGGTAAGCTCAGATGAAGTGAGAGAGTAGCATGGACATATATACATTACCAAATGTAAAATAAACAGCTAGTGGGAAGCAGCCGCATAGCACAGGGAGATTAGCTCGGTGCTCTGTGTCCACCTAGAGGGGTGGGATAAGGAGTGTGGGAGGGAGACGCAAAAGGGAGGAGATATGGGGATATATGTATATGTACAGCTGATTCATTTCGTTATACAGCAGAAACTAACACATCATTGTAAAGCAATTGTACTCCAATAAAGATGTTTAAAAAAAAAGCACATTCACATATTACTCTAAACAGTAAGAATGTAGAGCTAATGTTCTTATTCATTTAGGTTGCATGTAAATGAGGGAGAGAGAGGGCTGAGAGGTAGGAAAGAAGAAAGAAGAGAGAACACTGCAGTGTAAGAGAGCAGTAAAAAAGATGGAAGAGGAAAAAAAGATTGCTTGAGGAAGTGTCAGAGGCCACCAAGTTGAAGAGACAAAGAGAGCAATGGAGTGTCTAGTGGCCATAAAAGGGCAATGGTCCACCTCCTAACAAACCAAATCTGGTCAATACCAAATATGGAAATGTTTTCGTTCAAATACAAAGCTTTTCTTCTGTGGGATATGAGCACAGATCACAAACGTCTTTCCCTATAAAAAAAATCTCACACTTGGATATCTACCACTGTGAGAAAAATATGTTGAATTATTGTGTAAACTATTTCCAAGTTTTACTCCCCCAAAGTTCAGGACTTTCTAACAAAGAAAACACTCCAGCCCTTTCATAGTTATTCTAGAGTTTCTTCAGTCTCCACGTCTGTAAAATAGGAAAGTTAATTGTAACAACTTGGAGAGCTGTGTGAAGATCGAGTTAATACCTGTAAAACACTTGAAAAGGGGCATTTTGTAAGTGCAATACCCACTAAATGTTAGCTATTATGCACTCAGGTTTTCTCAGCCTTTAGACTTACAAACCCCAACTCACAAAAGAGCTAACTGACAACAAAACTGTACAATTAAGGTAAGACTAGGGACTTCCCTGGTGGCACAGTGGTTAAGAGTCCACCTGCCAATGCAGGGGACACGGGTTCGATCCCTGGTCCAGAAAGATCCCACATGCCACGGAGCAACTAAGACCGTGCACCACAACTACGGAGCCTGTGCTCTAGAGCTCACGAGCCACAACTACTGAAGCCCACGCGCCTAGAGCCCGTGCTCCGCAACAAAAGAAGCCCCCGTCACCACAGCTAGAGAAAGCCCGCGCAGCAAAGAAGACCCAACGCAGCCAAAAATATATAAATAAAATTTTTAAAAATAAAATAATAAATAAATAAAACTTTTTAAAAAGTTAAGACTACCTCCTTACATATCCACTCATTCTATTTGTAAATTAAGAGGTTAGTTAATAAAAGAATGGCATGTTCTGCCATGACAGGACAGATGCATGTCTTAAAAATCTAGGAACTTCCCTGGTGGCACAGTGGTTAAGAATCCGCCTGCCAATGCAGGGGACACGGGTTCGAACCCTGGTCCGGGAAGATCCCACATGCTGTGGAGCAACTAAGCCCGTGCACCACAACTACTGAGCCTGCGCTCTAGAGCCCGTGAGCCACAACTGCTGGGCCCGCGTGCCACAACTACTGAGCCCGCGCACCTAGAGCCTATGCTCTGCAACAAGATAAGCCACCGCGATGAGAAGCCCACGCACCACAACGAAGAGTAGCCCCCACTCGCCGCAACTGGAGAAATATTTACTGAGTACCTGCTATGACTAGTCACTGTCCTGGGGCTGGGGATACAGGAGTCAACAAAATAAAAATCTGTATAATGTAGAGGGGTGGGGGTTGGGGAGGGGTAGGATTGGAAACTGGCTCCCTGCAGAGGAAGCTACAGCTTTTATTTCAAAAGTGAATGCTTTCAGTGGATTCTACCTGTTCCAAGTCACACCTGTTTTATATATTTATGTTACCTGCCTCTGCCCTATCCCTGCCCCTAGGCTAGAATTTCTCACAGAGTACTTTTTCCACAGGAATTTCAACAATAAAGGAATTCTAATAAAGTTAAATTTCATGCACACAATTAATCTAGCTGCTATCACCAGCATTTGTATGTACATTATTAATCACCTTCACCCACCCATTGCTGTGATAAAACACAAAAGCACTCAATCAAAGTAAATGCTTTGAAAGTGTTTTCTGTCCCATCTCCCCACCCCAGGAAGCCCCAGGATTCCTTATAACAAATAATTAAGGGGCAGGGGGAAGGAGGCAGTTGCCCTTCCTGACCACTGTCTGCTAAACTAGCACATTTTCAGTCATTATCTTTCAAGATTGTATGTTGATCTGATAATTGTTAAAGCAACACCCAAAAACTTGTGGAGGTCTGTTAAAGATGCATGATTTTAATTGCCGTTCCCTCTTCATCAGCTATCAGAGCCTCACAGAACTCACTCATTCTGAGGTGTAGGAACCTGGCTACAGAAGATATGGTCTCCATAATGAAAGCTGTACTTCTCATTGAAGTGACAAGTTTGGCATTTCAAAGAAAGAATGCATGCACATTTTCCTGCTCAACTACCTACACTCCTCATAAGTCCCTAACAATTCAATAGTACAAGATCAACTGACTTCACTGTATTTTTCAAAAGAAAGAGATTCCCTGATTTTCATGACAATTACTGACACAGCATATACCACTTTTCAATTAGGTTCATACTGGAGATGGGTTCTAAAGCACTCTTTTAATAGATATCCCAGATCCTATAAAAATGCAAAACAGTATTATTTTTCAAAGTAATGAAATACAAATTAGTTTGAGAAAGTGCCTAATTCTAACAATACTACCATATACGTAAAAGATTTTTTAAACTTTGTTATCTTCAGAATCTAAAACATCTTTTAAAATACTCTCAAATAATCTAATCTTCATTCTTAGAGGGTGTTTTTGACTTGTTTTCAGTAACCAAAAGTATACTGGAGCCATATCTAATAGCTGACCCAGTAATTTATAACATGCTCTTTCTTCTAATTGTAGACGTGCGGTTGGGGTGCTGCCTCCGGTCAGTACTCTCAGTTCTTAGTCAACTAAACTAGAAGGTAGTTTAGTTTCTTCCTAAACTACACTTCAGGAACTTCCCTGGTGGTCCAGTGGCTAAGACTCCGTGCTCCCAGTGCAGGGGGCCCAGGTTCAATCCCTGGTCAGGGAACTAGATCCCATGTGCCACAACTAAAGATCCCGCATGCTGCGACTAACAAAAGATCCCACTAGCAACAACTAAGATCCCGCCTACCACAACTAAGACCCGGCACAGCCAAATAAATCAATAAATATTTTTTAAAATAAAAAAATAAACTACGCTTTAGGAGGAAAAATCTTTGAAAGAAAAAGATGACAAGCTGCTCTAGTGTGTTATGATAACCAAAGTAAAAGGAACACAGTTGTGCACAAATGCCACAAGATGACAACACGAAACCTTGCACTCAACAGGATAAGCAGCATGAGGCAGAAAGTGATGACGCTGGAAGTAAATATAACTGAAATAATGATGAAAAGCTAAGCAGTGCTACTGATAAGAGGAGAAAAGGTTGGACAGTCTGGGAGAAGACCAGGTTGGGGTGGAGGAGGGGGGCACTTGGGGAAACAGTAATAGAAAAAAGGGATTCAACTCTACCATTCTCTGAATCCACAGGCTCTTGCTCCCTGCCCGCATCACTAGCAACAGTATGTCTTTACGCACTGACGCAAAGACAAGCCACCATCATGAAGGCAGTTAACCCACGGGGCGGGAGGGAGGTGGGATTTCTTTACCTACCTTCTGTAATTCCAAAAGATAATTTCTAGGTTTAATACATCATACCCAATTCAGAGCAGGAACTATATATGTTTTTGACTCAATTTCCAAGAACTTGCAGAGAAACATGAATTGTACTTATTATCTTTTGGCCTCTTATTTTGGCAAAGATTTTACCCATTGTTCAACTCCCAAGTGTAGAAAACTAATGTACAAATTCCATTGTTGTGAAACAATTTACCAGAAATCTTCATTCTCGTATTGTTTTCTAGGAAGGAGGAAACTGTATTTCAAACACAATCTTAAACATGAATATGCTGATACTGTCCTACTCTGAAGCTTTATTTTTTTAAAAATATTCACCAGAAACTCTGTGATCATCTTCAATATATCTGCAAAGCAAATCTCTGCTGTTATAAGGACACTGGAATAGGCAGAGGCACTAATCCAAGAAAAATAAAATTTTAAATATTATCAAAATCCTCACAAAAACAGAAGTTCTAACATTCGGCTACCCTAAATATTTGTGACATATCTAATTTAAGGTTAATTTTTTTTTTTGCAACATTAAACTTTTATATTTACCTTCTGAAGTAAAGAAGCACCTGGTATATGAAAAAGTCCTAAGATATAAGGAATGGGAAAATGAAGCGGGTAGACTTTAGTATGTATCATCAGTTTTTTTGTACTTTTTTAATTGCATGGGTCATTTTCATCAATGCAAAGAAAGTAAATTCCTTCACAACTAGGAAATATTATAAATTTCTTACCTATGAGCCTTTAAATATTTACGAGGGCAAGCAAGAAAGCACACACACACACACGCCCCAAATAACACAACAAAAAACAAAAACAAGGTTTCATAGCTAACTGTTTCCTACTGTCAGAGAGAAAACTACTGAGCTAACAATCCTGTTTTAGGTATCTGAAGTCTTCTCTGGCTGAGGTCAGTTTGGCAATATAGATTTACAAGGCTGAGTGCCATACAGTTTCCCAGTTGATCATTACCAGAACTTAGGTCTGCAATGCAGTACACATACATACCCTCAAAACAAGAGTTTTACAGAACTATATCATATGATCCATTCATGACATTTCCTATTCTGTTCTTTTCTGCTTCATATAATTTGCAGGGTGGGGGGGGAGTAGGGTAGGGCAGAAACTTATTAAACTGACTCCAGAATGGGCTACCACTGGCAGTTTGAAAACCACTGATCTATGAGTTGATTAACACATTAACAGAATGCATGCCAAGGGGCAGTTTACTAGATTACTCTACTTGATAAAATATCCTTAGTTAATGTCACTCAACAGCTGCTGATATTATGTTCCCCTTTTCTCCCTGCTCCTTAGATATTCTCCTGAAATAAACTTCACTTCAAATGCAAAGCATGGTAGGGAGATCCTTGAAGATGATATAGAGAGTTTGTCATACCATTAGAAGCCACAGACAGGAACCTATCCTGGTCACTTTTTCTCAGCAAGGAAAAACAATATACACCTAATACCACATCTCAGGGACATCTGTGACTATGGGAGGCATACACTTAGTGGAACCGAAACGATCCAAGCAACATACACATAAATGTGCATGTATCTTGTTTATTTCAGCTTTTTTAAAAAAATGAAACAAGTTTTTTTTAAAAATGCTCTTTCCTACATTCACTGCACTGATTTTATTTTCTATTACAATACATGTCTTAATGCTGATCGTAACCCCCACTAAATCGAGTTCTTAACCAACTAAATCGTGTTCTTGACCCACTAAATCGTGTTCTTGACCCACTAATGAATGGGTTGAAACCTGCTATTTGAAAAACACAGCTTTAGAGGACACACAAATCGACCTAGCAGGATAAGAGGACCAGAGATAAATTACCAGTCTCTAGTGGCCACCTTCTTTCACTGATGAGAAAAAGCTCAAAGAATTGAAAACATTAGAGTGATTGTTTATTTAACTCTAGGAAGATCATAGAAGAAAGTATAAGATTCAGGAAAAGAAATAATGTAATAGCATCTCACCCCACAAAAAAGAGGTTCCTGATCTGGCATTTAGTAATCATCATCGGGCTTCCCTGGTGGCACGGTGGTTGGGAATCCACCTGCCAATGCAAGGGACATGGGTTCGAGCCCTGGTCCGGGAAGATCCCACATGCTGCGGAGCAACTAAGCCTGTGCGCCACAACTACTGAGCCTGTGCTCTAGAGCCCGCGAGCCACAACTACTGAAGCCCACGCGCCTAGAGCCCGTGCTCTGCAACGAGAAGCCACCTCAATGAGAAGCCCGCACACCACAATGAAGTGTCGCTCGCCGCAACTAGAGAAAGCCCGCGGGCAGCAACAAAGACCTAACGCAGCCAAAAATAAATAAAATAAAATAAATTTAAAATAAAAAATAAAAAATAAATCATCATCATCACTGTTAATCTAACACTGGCTTCTTGCATGCTCAATCCTACACTAAATGTGTATGGAATTTATTTACATATATGTGTGTGTGTATATACATACATATACACACACATATATAATGCAATATATAATTACGGTATTATATTTTTAATACACAAGTTTATTTTTTTTCCAGATCATTCTTTCAACCTGTCAAAACAAAAAAAGTAGTGCCAAATTTGAAACACAGATCAGTTGGCCACAGAATCGAAGCTCTTAACCACTAAGTTATAAACTCTTCCAAAGAGAAAGGAGTTCCCAAATCTGGCTGTGCATCAAGAATCCTCTGTGGCATTAAAACAAAACAAACAGATGCCCAAGTACTACCCTAAAAAGAGATTTTTTTTTTTAAGTTGAAGTGGCAAATATTATGGAGAAATATATTTTGTAAATAATGTATCAAATACCAATGCATCTCCAAGCAAAGAAAAGATCTTTTTGGAGAGTAGACACTGTTATATTGGACATAAAATACCTGGTTGACCTTGGTTAATAGGCAGCTGACTTCACCTCGAAACTTGATTCACTGTCATTATAGACCAGAATTTAATAAAAAGCAGTTTTGTCTTAGGTTTAATAACTAAATTCCATTAATAATTTAACTGCTGACACATCAAAAGGATCTTAACATAAGGTAGACTAAATGATAAAAATTACAGGCCGCACCAACGTATTTCTATTACATTTATATATCCATGATTTAAACATCTATCTTCCCAACATATTTTCCTTCATTACCTAAAAGATAAAGAATTTTGAACCCGATGTAACATTATGAACTCAACATTCTAGTGGTTGATTCACTTCCACTACCCCAAGAAAACATTCAGTAGCAAGCAAACAGTACAAAATTAGGAGGTTTCCAAGGTTTCCAATCATTAAGAAATGGTTTTGACTACATCACTCAAATAAAATGTTATGAACATAAAAACCTTAAAGATTTTTGATGGTTAAGTGGGTAATATGAAGCCTAGAATTACCACTACTAGCAACCACAAGTAACAGTGGGACTACATACCGCAAACACATGAAAGATTAACTGTATACATATGGTGAAGAGACAACAATCACAGTATTAGTAAAGAATCACTCATTTTCCTCTCAGTAAAAATTCTTTGTAAAAGACAAAAACAAGCACAAACTATAAATGGTCCAAGTAAAAATTATTTCGTTTGGTCAAATTAATACTCCAACTGAAGAACTGTATCCAATTATTTCCTGTTCAGGCTACCATGAAATGACAGCACTACAGAGAAACTAGTCTATGATGTAAACCAGAAAGATAATTACAGACTAACATATGAATAATCCCTAAACTATTTCGTGAAAGAAACTATAGCCCATTACTATTAAAATCTAGCAAAAATATCTACCCTAGTGCCTCCTATAACCATATCTCAAAAAGGGGGGGAAAAAAAATCACTCAACAAGCTTGTGATACATGTTTTTTTTACAACACAAAATACTTTTGCCATAAATCCATAACCACATCTGCAATCTAAATATTAAAATATCTTAAAATATGCAATAATTAAATATAGAACCATGAGTGTTCACTCTACGCATGACCTTGGGGCCACTGGAAGATTTCTAAAGCATACCTTTTAATCCACGCCATGGTACTTCAAGAACATGTTAAGGTAAGCCACAGGCTGGAACACTTCGATGCACCTCAAAACACCTCAGCCAGTGTATCTGTATCATTCTCCTTTCCTTTTGAGATCATAATGGTTCCGAAGAACTATAATGCTTCCATTTGAATGATAGTTTCATAATTTCAATGACTTAAAAACAAAAACAAAAAATAAGGACTTAAGTGTTGGTATGTTAAGCCACTAGTGAGTGCACTGTGTTAACTGCTGCCACAGCTAAGAAAAACAAAGCAGCTACTGCTACTACCACTAACACTGTCATTTTTAATATGACCCTCATATGAATGAGGAGGAGTACATGCTTAGTGGTCAGAGTGACAGCCCTTGCTTTATAGAGATCTATCCAAAGCCCACAGATCTCTTTACCCCAACTGATTCTTCAGTTTTCTTCTCAAGGAATGAAAACAACCTAAAAGACAGGTCTGAATACTTGGTAGGTGCCAGGTTCACCTCTGACCAACTATTCTATTCTTTGTTGAATGAGAGCTGGAAACCACCCACACACCTGCATAAAAGGGAACTCATTAATAGACACAACAGGGCTTCCTTCAAACAATGCCCCTTCTGGTGTTAATATTACTGAATCATTTTAATTCCATGGAAGTCATTAAACTGTAAAAAGTTACAGTTTCTAAAGCTTACTTCTATGAAGAGCATGCAGATAAATGAACAGAGCCATGGCTAACTATCAGGTTTTAGTGCTTCTCTCTGATTGCCTTGACAGGTTACCTGATTCCTCCTTCCTCCTCACCCCACTCCACCTTTCTTACATAAAAACATTAAAAACACTTCATTATTTAAATGATACAGTAAGAAGTCTATGTATCACATTTTAAGTCTAAGAATTCACTCTACTTCTGCTTCAAGTTTGGCACTCTATAGTCACAAGAACGAACGAATACTCAACCTACACAAAGGAAGTAAAACTGATAAATTATCAGTAATACACATACATTTATATCATAAAGCAGTTAACATTACTTTAGGATGACTTGATAGGAAACTTTTAATAAAAGCAAGCAATAAAAGGGGCTTCCAAGGAAAGAAAGTAGCTGGGAGAGGTTTGTTATACTTTGGGTTTGTGGGACAGCTCGTGCAAAGGTTAATAGACAAGGAATGGAAGACGACAAAGTTTCCCAGCTAGAGCTAAAAAGTACATGCTAAAGAGAAAGAGAAATTATTCCCTGTTTGAAAGGGTAGATTCAACTGATGAAAACTTTTTAGGTCCACTATCAGAAAAATTACATATTCCTGAGATTTAGATTTATTGCAGGTTGTAGGGAATACAGATTACAAAATGTAGGTCACTCTTCAGAAAGCTGGTAATGGTGGCATAATTGAATACAAGAAAGAATTCTACCAGGGTAGGTGGGAAAATACTAAGGAAGAACAGAAACAAGGGCCCTGGTCCAATGAAATCACTGTAGCCACAACCATCTTTAAAACTGATCATTTTACTGCTTTAGTGCAACCCCCGACCCTTCCCCCTCCAGCTTAAAACCTTTCAAAGGCTCTATATATGCTACAACCTCCTGGAAGGAAACCCACATTGTTTCCTACACTCTGTTCCTCCAAATAAACTCTGGACTATCAGGTTAATGTTCCTGAAGTACAGTTCCTCCCTTGCACATAAAGAATGATGTTAATCACTGGGAAACAAGGCAAGATATAAATACATTAGATAATAAAGGAAAGAATAAAAGCCTAGGTCTGTAACACTTACTCATTATCTCATTTAATTTTTCATAACGCCATTTTACAGAGGAGAAAACTGACACTCTGTGGTCAAGTGACTGACCAAAGAAAACACGCAATATGAGAAAAGAACTAGGACTTCAATCTAGACCCTCTAGCTGGAATTTCAACACTTGTTCTATGGAACATTTTTGTAAAATATTGCTGGAGGAAGGAGGTGGTACTGGGGCTACCATTTGTTAACAATATGCCAAGAATCATGCTAGGGACTTAATGGTATTTTATTTTATCCTGATTTACCACTCATAAGACTGACTAGTTGCCTCCTTTTACAGGTGAGGAGATTGAGGCTCATGGACATTTAAGCATTAATCTGTTCAACATAATGCATCTGAGACTGAAAGAGGTTGGTCAGATATTCCCTCTCATACGTCCAACTCTAAAATTCACACTCATGTTGCTATGCCAATCTATCTCTCAGAAGCAATCAGAAGAAATCAAGTCCAAACTTAAGTTTTATTTTTCAACCTGGCTGATCTAGCAATAATCTAATTTTATAAATGCTGTTTACTCAAAATGTAGTCAGTATATATAAACAGATTTTTTAGCTATGGTTTAACAAGAGACTATATGCACATTCAATAAAGCCACTAAGAAGGTTTAGAATCATATTTAATAACTCAAATCAAAAAGTTCATTTGATTCCTACAAATGAGATCCAGTTTTTTCATGACGTTATGCACTTGAAGATCTTTTAAAGTTGACTTCTAAATCATGGTAGTTACCAATATAAATTTTAGTTGACAAAACAAAAATAAGCATAAAAGTTACTTTCCTTAAGAGGGTGCACTACCATGTTTCCCCATGGACTGCTACCAGTCTTAGCCTCATAGGAAGCAAACCATTTATTAGGTGAGGGAGGTGAGGCCATTCAGTCAGATTATCAGTAATTAAAAAAAAGAGAGAGAGAGAGAGAGAGTAGATGGTCAGCTCTCTACAATGCTTCAAACCATGATTAAACTAAGAGTAACAAAAAGCACTGGAAAAATTCCCCAAATTAAGGACAGGAAACTCCTAAGTAACTTCAAATTTGAATAGAAACCAGCACTCACGTTGCATTCCAAAACTGGCTGCAGAAGTGATCAACAGAACTACTACACCAGTGTTTCCGGTAACAAGTTAGATGACCCAAAGAAACCATTTTTTAAATTGCTGAAACAAAATTTTGCAGAATTACCATATTTAAGGGTTCAAAACTGTTACAGGAAGAAATTAAATAGTTATTTAACAAATCTTCATCAGGGACTTCCCTGGTGGCGCAGTGGTTAAGAATCCGCCTGACAACGCAGGGGACATGGGGTTTGATCCCTGGTCTGGGAAGATCCCACATGCTGCGGAGCAACTAAGCCCGTGCACCACACTACTGAGCCTGAGTGCCAGAGCCCGCGAGCCACAACTACTGAGCCCACGCGCCACAACTACTGAAGCCCCGTGCCTACAGCCCGTGCTCCGCCACAAGAGAAGCCACCGCAAAGAGAAGCCGAAGTGCCGAAACGAAGAGTAGCCCCTGCTCGCTGCAACTAGAGAAAGCCCATGCACAGCAACAAAGACCCAATGCAGCCAAAAATAAAACCCAGAAATTCTAATGCCCAACTATATACCTATTTTTTAATAAATTTATTTATTTTTTATTTACTTATTTTTGGCTGCGTTGGGTTTTCATTGCTGCGCACGGGCTTTCTCTAGTTGCAGCGAGCAGGGGCTACTCTTCGTTGTGGTTTGCAGGCTTCTCATTGCGGTGGCTTCTCTTATTGTGCAGCCTGGGCTCTAGGCGCACGGGCTTCAGTAGTAGTTGTGGTCCTGGGCTCTGTAGTTGTGGCTCGCGGGCTTTTGAGCGCAGGCTCAGCAGTTGTGGCGCAGGGGCTTAGTTGCTCCGCAGCATGCTGGATCTTCCCGGACCAGGTCTGGAACCCGTGTCCCCTGCATTGGCAGGCGGAGTCTTAACCACTGTACCACCAGGGCAGTCCCCCAACTACATACCTTTAATTGCAAAATTAATGTGTATTAAAACCCTATGCAATTGTCTACAAAACATTTCACTTCTTTTGGAAGAGACAGAAATAAATTTTCATGACAGTTGTTACGGCCTCCTTCACTACGCTGTGTCCAAAGAGGGTAGCTTTTGTCTTTCATCTCTGTAAAACTATTATCTAACCACCAAAGCCTGGAACACAATTGGCACTAATGACAAGCATGTGAAAATGTTATAAACCCCATTTGGGACACACAATCAACAGCTAAATACAGAACGTTCGTGATGGAGTGCTTGTCTCATGTGCTCTAAAATATATTAGGCACACAAATATTCCAGTGATTTGAAGAAATTATTTAGAAATGGCTTATACATGCTGCAACAATATCAAGGACAACAGAGACTTTGAAAGAAGATGATTTAACGTGGACACCATTTTTTGACTACTGAATTTTGTTTGCTTTGTTTTTGACTACTGAATTTATAATACACAATGATTATGAAGGTATAAGATCAGCACTACTGCTAAAACATAAGCTTCAGGAATGTAATTAGAAACAAATGTCAGTAACTTCAAACTTCTATGCTTTTATAAACAGCCTCACATAGTAAGCTGAAATGACAATAATGAATGCATTCCGAGGTTCACTGCAATACTACCAAGCAAGGACTGGGAATTTCCAACAACACAGGAATAATTAAATCATGGCACATCCATATGATGGCAATAAGTCAGTAATGTTGAAATTTATAACATGGTAATATTCTAATTATAAACATGGTTAGTTAACTATATATAGTGTTGGGACTTCCCTGGTGGTCCAATGGTTAAGACTCCGCACTCCCAATGCAAGGGGCCCAGGTCCGACCCCAGATCAGGGAACTAGATCCCGCATGCCGCAACTAAAAGATCTCACACGTGGCAATGAAGATCCCACGTGCCGAGACTAAAACCTGGCACAGCCAGATAGATTAGATAGATAGATAGATAGATAGATAGATAGATAGATAGATAAACAGGTAAATAAATGGTGTTTTCTCACATTACACGTTGTGTGTGTGTGTATATATAAAGTATAGAAAATTATAAATATATTTATAAATATAAATATGTTAAGTTCCATGAGATCAAGAACCATTTCAAATGTATTGCCAGCATTTATCACAGTGACTTCACACAGCCAGCAATAAAGCTTGGTGGTTAGAAGAGTGGACTCTGAGTGGACTCTGAATGGGCTTGGGTTTGAATCCCAGATCCATAACTCAACAATATATAACTCTGAGCAAGTTAATTAATCACTAGGTAACTTAGTTTCTCCTTTTGAAAAATTGGGATAAAAATTTCATGTAATAGGAGAAAAAGTGATCTAATATATGTAAATCGCTTAGAACAGTATCCGGCACATAGTGATGACTCAATGAATGGGGGTGGGGGGTGGGGTAGGGAGGAGAAATAGTAGATTCTCAAATACCCAAGTAAATGAATAGACATTATTTTTAAAACATACACAGAAATGTTAGTAGGTATATGCAAACATTAAACAGGGTTTTTCAAACTTTGCTAACTGCAACTAAAAGTAGGTTTTTACCGTAACAGCCACACACACATTCAGGTAGATAAAATCTATTCTATTTTATATCATGAATTTACTTAAAATGCTGGTTGTAACCCAATAAATGGATTTCACAATTAGTGAATCACTTTCTAAATGATGGACTCACAAATAATTTCTCCTTTATTTTTATCCTGCAACTTTACTTTTCTCAACAAGGAGCAAGAAAAATTCACTATTATATCAAGAATCTAAGGTCAGAAAATACTTCAGGTTGGGGAAAGGTGCGGGGGAGGGATAAATTAGGAGTTCAGGATTAACATATACACACTACTATATATACAATAGATAACCAACAAAGACCTACTGTATAGAACAAGGAACTCTGCTCAATGTTATGTGGCAGCCTGGATGGGAGGGGAGTCTGGGAGGGAATGGATACGTGTATATGTATGGCTGAGTCATTTTGCTGTGCACCTGAAACTATCACAACATTATTAATTGGCTATATTCCAATATAAAATAAAAGTAAAATAAATAAATAAGTAAAAATAAAATGAAAATAAAAGAATCTAAGGTCAGAAAATACTCCAGACTGGGGAAAGGTGGAGGGGAGGGATACATCAGAAGTTTGGGATTAACATATACACACTACTATGTATACAGTAGATAACCAACAAGGACCTGCTGTATAGCACGGGGAACTCTACTCAATACTCTGTAATAATCTAAATGGGAAAAGAATCTGAAAAAGAATAGATACATGTATATGTATAACTGACCCACTTTGCTGTACACCTGAAACTAACACAACATTGTAAATCAACTATATTCCCGTATAAAATAAAAATTTAAAAAAAACTCCAGAAAAATCTTTAATCTGTTATATATTTTTAATTTTGTTTTATAGTCTTCCAAATTTTATTATTCACTTTTTTTTTAATTAATTTATTTTATTTATTTATTTTTGGCTGCGTTGGGTCCTCGCTGCTGCATGCGGGCTTTCTCTAGTTATGGTGAGCAGGAGCTACTCTTCATTGCGGTGCATGGGCTTCTCATTGTGGTGGCTTCTCTTGTTGCCAAGCACGGGCTCTAGGCACGCGGGCTCAGTAGTTGTGGCTCATGGGCTCTAGAGCACAGGCTCAGTAGTTGGGGCGCACAGGCTTAGTTGCTCCACGGCATGTGGGATCTTCCCGGACCAGGGCTCGAACCCGTGTCCCCTGCACTGGCAGGCGGATTCCTAACCACTGCGCCACCAGGGAAGCCCTTGTTTACTCTTAAACCGCCAGAAATCTCAATAGAAAACTTTAAAAGATCATCAAAAGGTGATACAGATATTTGCCCGCTTTTAAAATACACCTAGGTAGACTTACTCTTGAAGTTCTGATAAAGGGAGAACGCAATATTAAGAGGTATGAAAGAAAAAAGGTTGCTGGGTTTGGTTTAATTGGACAACTGCAACAGGATCCTTCCTGATCCAGCTTCTGGTCTCCCCCTAGCCATACAAATAAAACATATGTTCTGGCCACACTGGAAGTTTGTACATTTCTCAGAGGACACGATGGTGTTTCAGATCTCTGGACCTTCGCCCCACCCTCCCACATCCACAAACTGCAGGAGCAGCGGGTAAAACAGAATTTAACGTCACATGATATTGTTTAAAAGGAGAATATAAGAATAAAGGAGGGAAAAAATGAAATAGGTGAGACTAGGAATGAAAAACAAATTTTTTTAATGTTTTTGGTGCCTGCAATAGATGACATTCTACATGCTGAGCTAAGTTAGTGTTTTTCCATAAATTCTCACAGGCTTATTATATGTAAGATATTTTTAAGAAGAAAAATACTAAATACTGAATTGATGAAGCAACGTATTTTTAATTAGATACCATAATTTAGGGAATGTGTTCTACAGACACTTTAATTTTAAATGAATTTTGTCAATGAAGTACTTGCAAACAGTCTTGTTAAATAATGACAGAAAATTAACCATTGCTATTATCTAAAGCATGAAAATCACATATTCTAGGTATTTCAATTCTAAACTTGTTTTTGCCAGTGCTAATAAAGGTTTCAAATCTGGTAAGGGCTTCCCTGGTGGCGCAGTGGTTAAGAATCCACCTGTCAATGCAGGCAGGGGACACGGGTTCGAGCCCTGGCCCAGGAAGATCCCACATGCCGCGGAGCAACTAAGCCCGTGCACCACAACTACTGAGCCTGCGCTCTAGAGCCCATGAACCACAACTACTGAAGCCCGCGCGCCTAGAGCCTGTGTTCTGCAACAAGAGAACCCACCGCAATGAGAAGCCCGCGCACCGCAACAAAGAGTAGCCCCCGCTCTCAGCAACTAGAGAAAATCCGCGTGCAAGCGAAGACCCAATGCAGCCAAAAATTAAATAAATGAATTAATTAATTAATTTTAAAAAATCTGGTATGAGTAACTTTCAAAGAATCTTTCTGAGACTCATAAACTATTCTGATTGCACCGTAATAGTAAAGCTGTAACTCCTTTTCCAACTAAACACTGGGGGCAAGGGGAAGTCAAGCACCTAAGAGACTAAACTGAAGATCAATGAGACCCACTAACTAAAAGACGCTTGACATCTAACAATTCTGGAAGATGGAATATTCAGCTAATTTTATTTTTGAGGAACTCCCAACTGGGGAAGCTCTTTTCTCAAAATGTATATCCTAAAGTTTTCAGTAACAGCGTTAAAGAAACTCTCAAAGTGCCTGATGCTGCTGCTGCTCTTAAAGTGGCAAACATCCAGGGTGTCAACTGGCATATGCCTGAATTTTTTGCTAGAATTCTAGATGACACAGTATGGACAGGTATAATTTAAATATAAATACACACATGCATACACACACACATATACACACAAACACACACAACGATCCTTTTTCAAATAGATTAGTGTTAGCAACTTGACCAAAGCTAGGAGGGTGGGGAACGTGGAAAGGGCGATGGAAGAACTACACTGTTCAAAAGTGCCGAGTAAAGGATGTTAAGAAGGGAAAAGTAGTAATACAGTAAATCAGCTCATAAAAACTATTATACATTTATTCAAAACAAGCAAATCAACAGAAGCTTCTTTCCTTTCTAGGATTTGAGAGGAAACTAAGGAAGAAATGCTAAAGAGTCTGAATCAAATTTACCTCTACTTTCTTTTTTATGTATATATTTATAGAAATGGTTATGAGTGAATTCAGTTTCTCCATATCATTTTCTTTCTCCTTTGGTTTCACTGCTTAGGTCTCTTTTTGTTTAAAATAAAACGTTAATTTTGGTGGCTTGAAAAATTGTGTGGTCATGAGTATAAAGAATGTGCTGATCAAGTTCTGGGCTTGGGAGTCAGGCGTCATAGGTTAGAAACGCACTGGATATGTAACTTCTGACCAGTCACAACTTCTCTGTAGATAATAAGAGAATAATAAATGACAATATTAATGCTTAAATACTGCTTAAATGTGAAAGTACCTAGAACACTGCCCACCAGGCATAAATAATTACTGACTTTGAAGGCACAATCTGATAATCAGTTACTGCAAATGTCACAATTCTAAAGCCAAAATAAAACATTTTCCTAAAACTTTTTTAATTTAATGTTCAAGAAATACTTATGTTTAAGTTTTAAATTTTTCACACTTATGTTTATTTCAATTATGTGGATGATCCAATCTGTAGCTCTTAATTCATGCCTTCAAGCATTCTCCTTTCTCTTGACAAATTCACTAGTTCAACAAATATTTGAACATCTACAATGTGTCAGCCCTTTTTTAAGTACTAAGGATACCTCACTGTACAGATAAGACCAAAACCCTTGGAGCACAGTTTACAGTGTAAATATAATGTCAGATAGTGGTAAATGCTACGGAGAGAAACAGAGAAGGAAAGGATAAGGAAGACAGGAGGTGAGGTGCGATTTTAAATAAGCCCTCAGTGAGGTAATATTCGAGCAAAGATCTGAAGGAGGTGATGAAAGGAGGAAGATGTCATGCAAAGGGAACAAACAACAGGTCCAAGAGCCCTAATGCAGGAGTGTTTCAGCGAGGAACAGAGACTACAGGAGAGGCGTATCAGGAGACGAGAGGTTATGTGAGTTTGTGTGAGTACGGGTGGCGGTGTGCATGTTCAAGGGACACCACAGATCACAAAGGTCTTGAGCTTTTTACTCCAAATTTTGAGTCAAGGAAAATCAAGATCTAAGAAGAGGAAGATCAGCATGAATTTGGCTGCTGAGCAGAGAAAGAGAAAAGGCATTAAGGGAAAAAGCAGTAGAGACCAGTTAAGAGGCTATGGTGACTATGTAGGTTAGATGACAAAGCCTCACACAGGGTGGAAGCAGTGGGAAGTGTCACAGGTGATGAAACTATGGGCATATTTTAAAGTCAAAACTAACAACATCTGATGACACTCTGGATCGTGGAGTTGAAGAAAAAAGAGGAAGAGAGCAATGGTGACTCCAAGGTTTCTAGCCTAAGCAACCCAAAGGATAAAGTTACTTAATGAGATGGGGAAAATTTAAGGAGAAGATCTGGGGCGGGGAAGGTTCATTTCTTTAATTTTGTATCTATATGAGATCGTGGTTGTTCACCAAACTTATTGTGATGTATGTAAGCTATCATTATGCTATACACCATAAACATACAATGCTGTATGTCAATTATATCTCAATAAAACTGGAAGAAAAAATACATTAGGAAAAAAAGAGGGGGTTTCAGTAGCTCAGTTTGGATATAATAAATTGGATATGCTCAGATATTCTAACAGAATTTATTACAGTTTATCAGAACTTTCTGCAAAGAGTAGGGAGATATGACAAATCAAGTTAGTCTATTTAGTTCTTGCTTGTAGTTGGAATTTTTAAAAAATGAGGTAAATGTACTATTTACTAAACAAATGTTCTAATAATCTTAGCATTTTAGTTGTGCATCCTCTGCCATCTATATCTGTCAGTGTTAAATAAACGATAATGTGGTAAAAATATTTAAGAAAATCTCTAATTACAGAGACTAATTTAAGGGAGACAGTCCATATTCAAACACTGTACAGGTAAAATAATAAAGGCAATCTCAGATAAGAACAGGAACCTATTACCTGATGCTCTCTAGTCACCAAAATGCTTCTCAGTCTCAATCCCATAGATTAGAAACAATAAATTTAACAGACAACACATATGAAGTGCTTTCCACATGCTAAGCATCTCATTTAAATTACCAACTACCTTCTATTAGCTTACCTATTACAAAGAGGCTGAAAGAAATTAATAAAGCTAAAGAACCATCCTATAACTTTAGCCCTACTAGAAAGAACTAGTTTAAAAGTCTCTAAGGACTTCTTTTGATCTGTTGCTTTAATTTTCCATCACCATTCTTCATCTAGATTTTGTGTTCTCTTCAGGCTTTTCAATTTTCCAATGCCAAATGATAGGAAAGGAACATGAAGGAAAATGATATATTAAAGAGTTCCAAAACATAACACATGTTCCTGAGATGGAACTGTGTTGAAATGTATTAACAGAAGTCACAATTTCAGGCTGTGGGCCTAGAATTACAACTCTGCTTAATAGAAATGAACTGCAGAGAACTTGGAAAGTGAATATGTGTTTTCTAGGGAGTAATGAATAAAAAGAGAAAGGAACCTCTCTGATACACTTATTCTCACCTCACTGCTCTTAACTTCAATTAGAAAATTACTGCCACAAAGTATCAAGATTTTAGAGACACTTTCAAAATTAACAGGTAACACTTACTTGACAACTCATCCCTATTTTAGGATAACCTCATCACTTAACTTTTTTCATCAGATGCAGGGGCTGTTTTATTTCACCTATCTAATAGTTCAAGTTCTTCAAGCAGTTCTTCAGTCAACCAGACTAGAACATGTATTACAACACCATCTCTGTTTTGGGCACTTCAAAGTGTACATAATTTTGTACATTTTACTGAATCCTCACAATAATCCAATGATTATATTAAAAACCTCAAGTCTTCTAAGTCCAGTTAACTTTATACTATACCTCCATTGTGGTGTCTACCACTAGTAGGTTAAGCATTTTAGGTCATTTTTCCAAAAGCCATAATATATTTGAGTTGTACAAAGTATTTATATGATCTTCTGTAATCATCCTTGTGGCAGCAAACACTATTTTCGAACAGTGGGTCTCTGCAAGACTGTAGTGGTTTGCACAGTTTTATCAAACTCAATTTTATTATATGCAATCTCCAATAACAAACAAAAAACCCAAGATTCCCACCAAAAAAACAAAAACACAAAAACAAACAAAAAACTCAAACAAATGCAACCCAAATGTCCACCAGGAGATGGACAGATTTTTAAAATGTGGTACATGCATACAATGGAATACTATTCTACCTTAAAAAGGTAGGAAATTCTGACATGCTACAACATGGATGAACCTTGAAGACATTATGCTAAGTGAAATTAGCCAGTCACAAAAGGACAATACTGTATGACTCCACTCATGAGGTACCTAGAACAGTCAAATTCATAGAGATAGAAAGTAGAATGGCGGTTACCAAGGGCTCAGGGTAAGGGGGAATAGAGTTATTGTTTAATGAGTTCAGAGTTTCAGGTTAGGAAGGTGGAAAAAGTTCTGGAGATGGATGGTGGTGATAGTTGTACAACAACATGAATGCACCTAATACCACTGAACAGTGCAGTTAAAAACGGTTAAAATAATAAATCTTACGTTACATATATTTTGCTACAATAAAAAAACTGAACACACATCATGGAAATACATCAACAGCAGATAGTGAATTATCTTCTTCCTTATATTTTAATAAAGTTTCCCTTATTTTACCCCAAACCTATTTCTCATTCTAGTTTTGTTTTTGTAAATGGTGCCGCCTACCCACTCAGATAGCCACCACATTCAGTTTCTCTGTTCTCATCCTAAGCCACCAATCTTACAAACTGGTTTTAACTCTATACCACTGCTTGAATCTGATTCTTTAATTTTTAATGTCACGAACTTCATTACAGCATTTTATTACTATAACAGTCTCATAGCCAATTTCCCATCTCAAAAACCTAGCCTTCACAGTTACTGCTTTTGAAATAAAGCTCATGTGTAAAACCTTTCCAAAGGCTCCCATTGTCCATTCAAGTTTAAAGTTCTGAGCAACACAGTACAAATACTTCGCTATTTGATCCAACCTACCTTTCTAGACTTGTCCACAAGCCCCTCTTGCTTCCTATACTCTACACGTCAGATTCTTTACTCCCTTTTGTCTCACCATATTTACTAGGCTGTCCTGCCTCCATGCTTTTTCTGACACTTCTCCATCTGTACAGAAATCCCTTCTTCTCAATTCCTATTGAAATCCAGTCATCAACTCTCACACACTGCTATACATACGGGTGTGAGTTAATATAAGGTTCTGGAGCTGGCAGTATCTATCAAAACTACAAATGTACATATCCCTGCAACCAGCAATTCCACTTCTAAGTGTATGTCCTACAAAAATACTCACAGATATGTGGCTACTACACAGAGTTGTTCCTAAAAGAGAAACACAGGTAGTTGCATGCCAAATGCAAACTGGCTAATAAATTCTGTTGCATCTATATTATGGATATGGAATACTACACAGATTTTTTTAAAGAAAATTATTTTTTTTTGTGGGGGCAGGGGGGGTGACCGCGCCACCCAACTTGCATCATCTTAGTTCCCCGACCAGGGGTGGAACCCAGGCCCATGGCAGGGAAAGCATCAAGTCCTAACCACTGGACCACCAGGGAATTCCCAAGAAAAATAATTCTAAATGTATGCTAAGAACTCAAGAATGATTCACTTTTTAAAGTAAACATAATATATAATATACAAATACAATAATATGAGCCCATCTGCCCTCTAGAAAACCCAAAGTATGTGGAAAATTGTCTGGAAGAATATATCTCAAAATTTTAAAACTGGTTACCTCTGGGGAAAGAAGTAGAACTGGAGGCTTCTAAACTATCATAATAATGATACAAGAATATATTCCTGTATCAATTGCATAACATTTCAAACAGGCAGGAAGAGCTTATACAGACAATCTCTCTCACTCCTGATCTATTTGGCCTGATCTAGCTCCTACTCTATTTATCCAATGATACAGAACTTAACTGAATGGCACTGGCTACACAGAGCAGAAGCACAAGCAGCCTGTCTTGGCACAGATTTATCTTGGCTCTGGCTCCCTAATGACATTCACAGCTGCCAGTGACACACGCCTCAGGTCCAGGGAGAAAACAGCCACATTCTCACTCGGCCACTACTCAGGCTTACCCTTCGACTGACTTTGTTTTCCTCCACTTGAAGGAATGTTTACAAACTGAGCACTCATGGTTTTTTAATTAATTCATCTGTCTACTACAAGAACATCCTGACTGGGAGGGACAGAGGACGGAGAGTACCCAGGTATTCCTCTTTTTTTTTTTTTAACATCTTTATTGAAGTATAACTGCTTTACAATGGCGTGTTAGTTTCTGCTGTATAACAAAGTGAGTCAGCTATACATATCCATACATCCCCATATCTCCTCACTCTTGAGTCTCCCTCCCACCCTCCCTATCCCACCCCTCTAGGTGGTCACAAAGCACTGAACGATCTCCCAGTGCTATGCAGCTGCTTCCCACTAGCTATCTATTTTACATTTGGTAGTATATATATGTCAATGCTACTCTCTCACTTCATCCCAGCTTACCCTTCCCCCTCCCTGTGTCCTCAAGTCCATTCTCTATGTCTGTGTCTTTATTCCTGTCCTGCCCCTAGGTTCTTCAGAACCACTTTTTTTTTTTTTTTTGCAAGATTCCATATACCCAGGTATTCCTGAACACAATCTCGTCTCCAGATTTCCAGAACTCACCTTCCTCTAGCACAATTTAAAAGTTTAAGGGGAATTCCCTGGTGGTCCAGTGGTTAGGACTCGGTGCTTTCACTGCTGAGGGCCCGGGTTCAATCCCTGGTCGGGGAACTAAGATCCCACAAGCCACACAGCGCAGCCAAAACAAAATTTTTTTTTAAGTTTAAAAATAAGAAGAGGAATAAGAAATCCTTCATGAAGGCTTTGCTGAAATCCCCAGTCCAAATTAATCACTCCTTCTTCTTCTGTACTTGTGAAATGTCTCTATTATAGGAGTCATTATGTTCATCTTTGTATTACAGTAAAAGTTATGAGCATAGCTGGATTCCCCACTAAGGTACAAACAGCCAAAGACCAAACTGTCTTAACTCATCTTTTATAAAACTTAAGGTGTTCAAAGATCTTGCCTGTAACAGGTTTTCAAGAAATGACTCCTCAATAGAATTTGTTGAAAATAGTTTAGTGCACGGTACTAAGAATAAAAATGTCAATAGGAAATATCAAATCAAATAAGAAGGATCAATGAGAAGTTTTAAATGGAGTTCCAGTTCAACTTTTTTGGTTAAATGAAAGCTTTGAGTTGGAAGAGAGAATGTAAACCTTAAAAACCACTACACGTCATAGGCAAAAGCAGTATAGAACTTTTAACAGCGTTTAAACAGAAAATAGTTCATCTCCTTTGCAACCTAAAGGAAAAAACCTGTTTGTATCCCCTTACATCACACGAGCCTAAATACAATTACAGCTTCTTCATTTTCTGATTATTTTACCAGTTTCCTATATAAAACTTTGCCAAAAAAATGAAAATACAAATCTCATTTATCACATTTTGCGTCTGTTTTCCTTGTGACCTATATTTGACAGTAAAAACAAAATCCTGCCTTCTCATATTTTATATTAAATAAAATTCATAAGCATCTAAAAATTATTTGAAAAATGTTCAACTTGCTGAAAATATTCCTTGACAGTGGTATATGTTATGCCACGCTCTGAAGAGTACTATGAATTATAAATGACAACTGCAAATTAAGAGCTAACACTTACTATTAGTAAATTCAGTGTGTAAAAAAAATTGTCAGGTATTATCTCCTTTATTTACTACCAAACTCTATGGACAGGTATAATTAATTCCATTTTACAGATACACAAATAGAGGCTTAAAGAAGTCAAGTAACTTGCAGAAAGTGACATTTAAGGGATAGAGCCAGAATTCAAAGCCTGATTCCAAAATTAATACAGTTGATCCTTGAACAACATGGATTTGAACTATGCAGGTCCACTTACACACGACGGATTTAAACTATGCAGGTCCACTTACACACGGATTTTTTTTTTTCCAATAAATACATACTATAATACCATGCAATCCATGGTTGGGTGAATCCAAGGATGCAGAACTGTGGGTACAGAGGGCCGACTGTAATGCTATATGAGGATTTTCCACTGCACAGGGGTCTGATGTCCCTAACTGCCAAGTTGTTCAAGCGTCAGCTGAACTCACCTGCCACTCACCCTATGCATTTAACAAATCAAATCAAAACAAGTGTAAAGTCTGTTGTGCTATAATGTGTGTTCTTTGCTGTGAATTACTTCTTAGACAACTAGAAATAGGGGAATGATGCTAGTGTAAAAGGAAGTTATGTTGCTTCATACACTATTCTTCCTAGCATGTTAATGTTTTGAGGCAAATGGGGAAAGCTTTTCCACAAATAAAGATGAAAGCTTAGTAAGAGATAAATATTTTAAGGAAAAAGCCCTGAAAATCTACAAAAGTACTTTTCTTTCTTATGAGTAGTAGCTGGTTTAGCGGCTTCAGGAATTGCTACTCTTTCAGCTAGCTGGGTTAACCTATTTGACAAAGCTGCCTGTCCAGATGAAGAAGCTGCAAAAAATTCCCCCTGTATTAAAACAATGGATTGGGACTTCCCTGGTGGTGCAGTGGTTAAGACTCCATGAACCCAATGCAGAGGACCCGGGTTCAATCCCTGGTCAGGGAACTAGAGCCCACATGCAGGCCGCAACTAAGAATTCGCACGCCACAATTAAAGAGCCCGCATACTGCAACTAAGAAGCCGGCGAGCTGCAACTAAGACCCAGAACAACCAAATAAATAAATATTAAAAAAAAAAAAAAAAGGATTAATGAAGAAAAGCTACACATAGGATTAGATTTTTAATTTTAATGAAAATAGTCTCTTAGAAGCAATGCCCTTCCAGGACCTACAACTAGAAGAGGCTGAATCCAAGGTTCAAGATTCCAAAGATTGATGGTAATACAAGATACAAATGCTAGTCCTTTGTTTTTTTAGGATTGCTATTGTTTTTAGTTAGTATCCAAGATCACAGTTTCATGGAATTTCACTAGTCTGTCCCAAGCCTTTTTTCCCCATGAGTCTTGTTACTTTCATTGCACAATTTTGCAAATCTCAAGTTTTGTCAAGGTACATATTCATCCCTCAGTATTTGCAGGTGATTGGTTCCAGGACCCCCTTGGATACCAAAATCTGCAGATGCCCAAGTCCCTTATATAAAATCACACAGTATTTGCATATAACCTATGCACATCCTCCCGTATATATAGTTTTATTATTGTTATTCTTTTCTTTTTCTTTTTCGGCTGCATTGGGTCTTAGTTGTGGCATCCGGGATCTTTCATTGCGGCGCACAGGCTTCTCTCTAGTTGTGGTGTGCAGGTTTTCTCTCTTTAGTTGTGGCACGCATGACCTCTGTAGTTCGTGGCACACAGTCTCTCTAGTTGAGGCACATGGGCTCAGTAGTTGTGGCACGTGGGCTTAGTTGCCCTGCGGTATGTGGGATCTTAGTTCCCTGACCAGGGGTTGAACCCGCATCCCCTGCATTGGAAGGCGGATTCTTTACCACTGGACCACCAAGGAAGTCCCCCCCTCCCATATACTTTAAATCATCTCTAGATTACTTATAATACTTAATACAATGTAAATGTTCCATAAATGCTATGTAAATAGTTGCCAGCAAGTGGCAAATTCAAATTTTGCTTTTTGGAACTTTCTGGATTTTTTTTCTCCCCAAATATTTTCAAACCACAGTTGGTTGACTTCTCAGATGCAGAATCTATGGATACAAAGGAGCAACTGTATATGGCATTATGGCAGAAACTCCCATGTGCATTAGACAAAACAATCCCTATGAATCTTTAGTACATGGATTTATCAAAATGCCATGGATAGTTTTTTGTTTGGTTTTGGTTCTGGCTTCTAAAAGTGTGACGTAAACGTCAATGCTACAGAGAAAATAATAGAAGTGTGTTAAAACTGCTACCATTAGGATAAAAATGCAGTAGTAGCGATTAATGATATTTTGATGATTTGTTGTTGATCTTTTTTTTAAATATTTATTTATTTATTTATTTGGTTGTGCTGGGTCTTAGTTGCAGCAGGTGGGCTCCTTAGTTGCAGCTCAAGGGTTCCTTAGTTGTGGCACTCAAACTCTTAGTTGCGGCATGCAGGTGGGATCTAGTTCCCTGACCAGGGATCGAACCCGGGCCCCCTAAATTGGAAGCACGGAGTCTTAACCACTACACCACCAGGGAATTCCCTGTTGTTGATCTTTAAACAAAGATCAATGTCAACTAATCGTGATCCCAAAGTAGACATGAGGAGCACGCACGCACACACACACACACCCCCCCCAGAGCAGTCCTTAATGTACTTCATTTCTTAACGCAACAACTAGAGAAGATGATCCTATGGGGAGTGATTCTATTGAATAATCTATTATATAAACTAAGGCAATGGAGTCTACCCAGCATGCATGTATTTCCAAATTTATAAATACAGCATCAAAACAGAAAGCTCGGGCTTCCCTGGTGGTGCGGTGGTTGAGAATCCGCCTGCCAGCGCAGGGGACACGGGTTCGAGCCCTTGTCTGGGAGAATCCCACATGCCGCGGAGCAACTGGGCCCGTGAGCCACAACTACTGAGCCTGCGCGTCTGGAGCCTGTGCTCCGCAACAAGAGAGGCCGCGATAGTGAGAGCGCACCGCGATGAGGAGTGGCCCCCGCTTGCCACAACTAGAGAAAGCCCTCGCACAGAAACGAAGACCCAACACAGCCAAAAATAAATAAATAAATTTAAAACAGAAAGCTCATGTAGAAAGATAAACATAGTTTGTATAGAAAACAGGCCATATAATGCAGATATTTTGATACACAGTTGCCCAGAATTAATTGTTTATAACATAAAGCATTCTCAGAAAAAAATCATTCAAGTGATGCCTGGAGACTGAAGTATGTGGTTAAATGTAGGTTCAGGTTCTGGTACTAATTCCAACATGGAAAGGGGACTTCTCATACCAACAAGCAGTTCCCTGGACAGCAGAAAGGTATCCTACAATTCAACTCAATTCTGACACTATCTACCCGGAGATAGATCTCCGAGGTTCCAATGACCTCCAACTTGGGTTTCAGAAGCCAGTCTCAAGCCCAACTTATTACATGTGTTTCTGACCAGCCAGCTATATAGATCAGAGGTTCCCATGACCCCTTCCTTGGGTTCGATTAATTTGCTAGAGTGGCTCACACTTACTACATTACCGGTTTCTTATAAAAGGATATAACTCAGGAATAGCCAACTGGAAGAGATGCAAAGGGCTAGGTATGGGGAAAGGGCCACAGGTTACCTCATTAACATAACAAAAGACACCTTTATCACTCAGGAAATTCCATGGGTTTTAGGAGCTGTGAGCCAGGAACTGTGGACAAAGCCAAATACGTATGAGAAATATATTCTGGTCATCTGATGACCAGATTTATAAATCACAACATCACAGTGGTAAAAAATTTGTTTCTTCTTCCCATTAGTCTTAATATTATACCTCCCTATTTCCCTGTTTCTATCTAAACAGTCTCAGTATTATGATCCTCGTATGTCAGAGATTACATACTTATCTATACAATATTACCACATTTATTGTTTAAAGCAACAGGGTTGGGGGCTTCCCTGGTGGCGCAGTGGTTAAGAACCCGCGTGCCAAGGCAGGAGACGGGTTCGAGCCCTGGTCCGGGAAGATCCCACATGCCACAGAGCAACTAAGCCCATGTGCCACAAGTACTGCGCCTGCACTCTACAGCCCATGAGCCACAACTACTAAGCCCACGTGCCACAACTACTGAAGCCCACGTGCCTGGAGCCCATGCTCCGCAACAAGAGAGGCCACAGCAATAAGCCCACACACCACAATGAAGAGTAGCCCCCACTCGCCACAACTAGAGAAAAGCCCACATGCAGCAACGAAGACCCAATGCAGCCAAAAATAAATTAAATCAATAAATTAATTATTTTTTTTAAAAGAACAGGATTGGGAGAGACGTTTTGCATTTTAATAGAATAAAGCAAGAAAATTTCAAGTAATCATTTAAGAAATCCAAAATTATTGTGTAAAACACTCATTTACTCCAGGAAAGTTCCCTTCCTTTATTAATTACCTTTGGCTTGAGCAAATAAATTAGTTTATCTTCCCTAAGTGTCATCAATTTATAGTGAAAGTTATTCAAAATCACATTTCTTGCCTGAGTGACATTTTTTGATCCATCACCATGCAAAATCCAGAAGCCATGCCAGCAAATTATTCCTGTACATACATCCTCCTCTCCCAATCTCACACCCAAAACCTGTTTCCCATATCAAATGATGGCGACCCTGTAATTACCATTGCTCAGACCACAACATGAGGTTCGCTTTGATTCTTGTCTTTACTTCACATACCATATCTAATCTAGGCACGCTTTGCCTCAGGGTCTTTACATTTGATGTTCCTTCTTGCTGGAATGTTCTGTCCCCACATACAACATGCCTCACATTCTCACCTTATCCTTAAGGTCCTTTGCTCAAGTGTCACCATCTCAGAGACCCACTTTATCTTGTTGCAACCTCTTTCTGATACTCCTTATCCTATTTCCAACACTCTTTCTCTTCTGAAGCCTTTATCTCAGTAAATATTTAACTTATTTGGTTTTCGTCTCTCTCACTAAAATGCAACCTCTATACACTGGCAGATTATACATATTTTTATATATATATTTTGGTCTGTTTTGTCCACTGGTATATCCTAGTGTCTGGGACATAGTTGGCACTCAAAATCCTCTGAATACATCACTAGGGCTCAGTCTATGTCAGATGATCCCAACCTGAGAGAATAAAAGGTGTTCCACAATGTGAACGGTTGATAATGGTGCCCTCACTGACTGATCTGTTTCAGCACATCACAAATTACCTAGTTTAATGACCTGAGCCCTCAAAAAACAGGTGAGGGACTTAAGATAATTTCTGCAACAAAAGAGGTATTGGAGATAGTACTAATAATTTAAGCACACTAAATAAATAAATGGCAGAAGGGTACCTCTTCCTCCTAGTATTCCCTCTTTACCAAGTAAAAATAATGATTAATCAGATATAACAAGACAGTCAAAAAGAAGATAGAAATAACCAAGATAACTTTTTAAAATATAGATTTACATCTATTATCAACAGTAACTTCACCGTATATATAAATTTTGCCCCAAAATACTAGCAAATGACAGTGCAATCACAATTAGTAAAATACTTAAAATTTTAAGTACTTAAAACATAACAGGTCTCTACAGGTTATGAGTTTTTTCTCTCTGGCAAGGCTTAAAGTCATGATTTTCAATTCAGTACTTTAGAAAATGTCATTGAGTTTACATGCCTCTTTTGTGACTTCTTATAAAAGCAGTGTAAGATAAAAAGCCACAGGGACTTCCCTGTTGGTCCAGTGATTAAGACTTCGCGCTTCCACTTCAAAGGGCACAGGTTCGATCCCCGATTGGGGAACCAAAATCCCGCGTGTCGCGGTCAAAAAAAAAAAAGAAGCCACATATCATGGGAATGACTTATTCTTCCTGTCATGGTAGAAAAGGCTGAAGTATGACTTGGGGAACAACATGAACATAAACCAAAATGTATTTTTCTGTCAGTAAATTACTATATAAATATGCACAGAAAACACTGTTGAAGATTATGGGGGGGGTGGGGATTGGTATTAGAAAAAACTACATAGTGTGGGAAATTTGTCATACAGTAGGTAGTTATGTTTTTTCTGATATGTCTCAGTTTATTTAGTATTTGCTGGCTTCTTAATGAAATGCAAAGTTTTCTAAGAAAATATCTATAGGAAAACATATTCTCAACTGCAAATTCATTCTACAGTTAAATATTTACAGAGTGCCTTTTACATGACAGGAACTCTTATAGGTACAAGGGATAGAAAACTGAACAAAAAGACAGGATGTCTTCAGGACGGAGCTTCTTTGACCTCTTTTAATTAAAGCTTTTTATGGAAAATCAGTTAAGAGTATTATCTGCTATGAGAGTGGCTGCTTTAAGCAAAATAAAACAAGATTGCTATAAAAAGCTTACTGAGATCCCATCACACAAGAAACTCATTCATTTCATCTTTCAATTAGGAAGCAAAGAAAATGACAACAGAATGACACAAAGTACTACCAGATGTCATGGATATGGCTAGTTACACTATATCTTCATGAAACAGGGAGTAACCATGAAAACCTTTTGTACCACATAGAGGTTTGCTCTTCATCTTGTGGCAAAGCACTTAAAAGGTTTTGAAACTTGACGAGTTACTCATTTTTCTTACACAAAAAGGTCCCCAAATTGATTACTATTCCTGTGAAGACATGCAGCTTCCTGTAGTATGTGATCTAGCAGTTACTTCTGTAAAATTAAAAACACTTAAGGTAAGCATGGCATTTTAAACAATGGCTTTTCAACTATGAAAATCACCTGATTTGTATAGAAATAACTTAAAACTAGCCCTTTGAATGACTCTCACAAAGTATTAACCAAGATTTAAAAAAAAAATGATGCATATTATATATACCACAATTAAAAAAATAACAAAGTAAACTTAAATACACTGCTCTCAAAAAATACTTGTGAAGATAAAAAGGGGTTCTACCATTCTATTCAAAGTATCTTCAAAATTTTGTTTACCTCATTTTTATCACAAAATTTTTTAACATTTGAAATTTCTATAGATACTTCAATGTGTATATTAGTAAAGTACAACACTTCATTATAATTTATTAATACACAATCACATATACTGGGGTACATGTTAACTTTCTACTGATACAGGTAAACAACCAAAAGTCTAGAGACTATAGTATAGTACAAAGCAAAACAAAGTGCTGCACAGGCCACATTGCTCTTGTAGTATATGGATCAAGACCCCAAAGACAGGCAATCTTCTTTGGCTTCATATGAATTAATTAAATCCACCACCTCAGTCACTAGGGACACCAAGCAAAAAAATATGGAAGAATCAACGAATAAACATCAACCCTTGAGGAGAAAAACAATACGGAATATTTTCCCTCATTAAAATGAGATAGTCAGGACTTCCCTGGTGGTCCAGTGGCTAAGACTCCACGCTTCCACTGCAGGGGGGCACGGGTTCAATCCCTGGTCAGGGAAGTTCTACATGCCACATAGTGTGACCAAAAAAAAAAAAAAAAAAGAAAAAAAATTTTTTAAATTAGATAGTCAATGTGGAAAGACTCTGAAAACTTAAGAGAATCAAGTTCATGAATGTCTTCATTGTCACGTTACTGAATATGTGCCCCTCTCCCCAACAAAACCCCCTTTAATGTTGACTTTCCATTAATACATGAGAAGCTGCACAATGTTACAGAAAAGGCGCCAACAGGAGTTTCAATTTAAATTTCATCCCCTTCCCTCTTTGTGTTCCTTCCAATAAGCATCTAAACAAGTCAAGCCTATTCCTCCATCACAACACCTAGGTTCCATTCTCACCAAGTTCTGAACCACTGCTCTTGAAAGAGCTGTCTCCACTTCCTCAACCTGTGTCAAACCACATTTTAGCTCCCACCAGTTCTTACCAACTTCAAGCCCTAAAGTGCTAAACTAGTGAGCATTTGTGTTTATCCCATTTGCCCTCTTTGTAGCATGTGACACAACTGACAAGTTTCCCTCCTCCTAGAAGTACTCTCTTCATTTTTGTGATATTACACTGTCTAGGTTTTTGTCCCACCTCTTCTATTATTAGTTTTCCTTTACTAGTTTTTATACCTCTACTCACTCCTGAAGTATTGATGCTCACCAGTGGTTTGTCTCTGCTTAACTCCACCTCTCCCTGAGGAGATTTTGCCCACTCCCAAGGTTTTAATTAACATCTAACAGTCTTCAAGTATGTGTGTACAACCTTGACCTCTCTCTCCTGAGCTCCAGGAACCACACACATAATTTATATATGTAACTGGCCACTGGATATCTTCATCTAACTCTCACAATGGCCTCAAACAAAACATGTTCAAAACCAAAAACTCCCCACCAACACTAACTCTACTCTTCTACTATGCCATTTATCACAGTGCCATCTAATCTTAACAAATGGCACCACCATCCCCCACCCCAACAAAATGTGTAAAGCACCAGAGTTTTTTTCCTTCTTGACAATTTTTTTAAATATTTATTTATTTATTTATTTAGTATTTATTTATTTTGGCTGCGCCAGGTCTTAGTGGCAGCATGCGGACTTCTTAGTTGTGGCATGCATGCGGGATCTAGTTCTCTGACCAGGGATCGAACCCGGGCGCCCTGCATTGGGAACTCAGAGTCTTACCCACTGGACCACCAGGGAAGTCCCTTGACAAATTTTTAATAGCTCCAAAATCGAGATATACCCACCAAGACTCTATTCACTCTTACAACTTACCCCAACCAGTTATACTAAAGAAATAAAGCCCTACCCTGTCTTTTCAAAAGGTAACCTGTCTTCACAAATTTTGTCACTAGATTCCTTTCATATATTTAAAAATGACTTCAAAAATACAGATAATTCTTGCTGCAGAATAAATATAGCTTACAAATGCAAAGTTTTTAGAATCCTAATAGTTGACTAGTGTTTTTGAAATTTTAGGAGCATAAAGTATACATGTGGATCCCCAATATGCGTTTGTTTTAAAATGTCCAACAGGGGAATTCCCTGGTGGTCCAGTGGTTAGGACCCTGCACTTTCACTGTCGAGGGCATGGGTTCAATCCCTGGTCAGGGAACTAAGATCCCGCAAGCCACACAGCGCCGCAGGGCCAAAAACAAAACAAAACAAAACAAAATGTCCAACAGAAAAAGGAAAACAGACACATTAAAAGGGAGAAGATAATCCTATTAATAGCAAATAAAAGCTCACATTAGAGCAGAAAAAAATATGTGATTTTGTCATTTCAAGTAACTGTATCACTGTATTCTCTGAAAATCTTCCTTGTACACCACAGAAACCTATCCTTAATCCTAACAAAAACCTACCAATGCCTCAAAGCACTGGATGGGCTAGTCATCTGACCAAGCAGAAATGAAAACAGCACAAATGTCAGAGCTAATGAAAGTCAAAAAGTGTAAGAGGTAGCTAAGGAATCCCTGAGAGGACAGCTGAGGCATCAGTATCCATTACTAGGTGATTCCTCTCACAGGAACAGACTATCTTCCCCCAGGAACGTGGGAATTATATATACTCTCAACTTTGGTAAAATCTCAAGTTCACTAAGTCATTTTAATATCTACATCATATTCTATTGTCAGGTGTCATCTTTCAAAAGTACACCAAGTTGGTGTGATTAGGAAATCATCCAACATAAACAGGAACCTCAGTAGCACTGTTAGGGACCAGTGCTGGAAAAGCCATCTGTTTATGGAAATAATACTTCCATTTCCCTAGTGATTATAGCTACCAGTGACAACTGTAAGATCCCAAGAGAAAAAAAGAAAATTTAACTGCCTCAAAACTTTAATTATTCATATAAACTAGCCAAGAAACTAAAGTTAAATGTTACACAAAGGGCTCTCTAACCCCCTAATATTTTTTGGCTAATTATTCCTTCAGTAGCCCACATCTGCTCTGCTAAAATCTGATTATGAATCAGAAGCAACTCACTGGGAATGCTTTTTTTTTAACTTAAAGGAATAAAACACTTTATTTTAAAAATTTGAATATGCTTCAAATGAAAGCTGCCCCTTTATTAAACACCCACAAGTTCCAAGCTTTGTACAAAACATTAGAACACTTGTTCATACTCTTTTAGAGCAAAATTGCCTGTTCTGCCGCACTTGTTTTTTCTTGACATTGACATTTTAGCTCCAGTCATAAAATGACCAGTTCTTTAAGATTTGATCAAGAAACAAGTTTCTGATCCATAGAAGTAGATCATGAGGTTAATGCAGAAGTCAACTGGCGAAGTTTCTGTCAACTGTTACACTTCATGTCCTCTTCCACCTCTGAAACCACCACCTCTAGCACCTCTGCCACCTCCTCTTCCTCCTCCTCCTCGACCTCCCCGGCCACCGCCTCTTGGAGATCCCTTCTCACCTGAGGTTGAGGAAGAAACCTCTGCAACGGCAGCGGCTTACATGGATCTATATAAAACTTCTGTAGTTTTTTAAAGGAAGATGCCTTCATGTTCTCTGACAATTTAACTGAAAATAAAAATCTCTAAGCTGTCCAAGTATTTCATCCACTTTTCCAATTTGTTCTTTGTTTTCTAAATAAACTGGAGCACTGAAATAAGGCACCTTATTCTCATCTGTGGACATTTACAAACTATGTCATCTTCACAGGGGTGCAGGAACTCTCCTAATAAAACTACTTGCTCTGGAGGTCCTTGGTCCTGGCCTTTGTTAAACCCTCCGCGGCCGCCCCTCGTCCAAATACTCCTCTGCCGCCGCCGCCGCCTCTGAAACTACCGCCGCCTCCACCTCGCAAGTGGTGGCTGCCGCCGCCGCCGCTGCCTCCGCGACCTCCGCCTCGAAAAGACATGCTCTGCTCCCACCGGAGCCACGTGCATCTCAGGCCCTGGGAATGCTTTTATATCTAAAAGTAACTGTGGATAATAACCACAATTAACAAAACCTGTTATTTTTAATGTGCATAAAATGCTGTCCCACACAATAAAAGAACAGAAGTTACTGTCAAGGTTTAAACTCTCCTAACTACGAGGAAAAATGAGGCAATTTAACAACAAAAAAGTTCATTTTAACAGCATATTCAACCTCTACTTTTAGAATATCTTCAATACTAAGCAATTTGGGCTTCCCTGGTGGCACAGTGGCTAAGAATCCGCCTGCCAATGCAGGGGATATGGGTTCAAACCCTGGTCCGGGAGGATCCCACATGCCGCGGAGCAACTAAGCCCGTGCGCCACAGCTACTGAGCCTGCGCTCTAGAGCCCGCGAACCACAACTACTGAGTCCGCATGCCTAGAGCCGGCGCCCGTGCTCCGCAACAAGAGAAGCCACTGCAATGAGAAGCCCGCGCACCGCAACGAAGAGGAGCCCCTGCTCGCTGCAACTAGAGAAAGCCTGCAAGCGGCAAGGAAGACCCAATGCATCCAAAAATAAATAAATTTATAAAAATAAATAAATACATAAATAGTTTAGAGATTTGCAAATATATACTCTAATAACTTCCTAAATACTGACTATAATCTCACATATACAGTTATGGGGGTTTTTTGTTTTTGTTTTTTTGGGTCAGGGAGCCTCATTTGTTTCAACTATCGCTCTACCACCCTTCCCTTTTTTTTTCTTTTTTTGAAATAAATATTTTCTAGAATTCTTTTCATTGGAGAAATTTATCTTCTAGATATTTTGACAGAAAATACCAAGGCTCAGCTTATTTCTTGTAACTCAGCTCCAGGTGTGAGCTTTAGTATCTCAGAGTAAAACTACTTTTAATAACTTATAGTTAACTATTTGGATCTGCTCAATAACGTATTAAAACCATATACTTTTGAAATGAAAACGGGTATACACATTGTGCCTAAAACTATATGTATGAGCTAATCATACCAAATGGAAAATATTTAGTTCCAAACAACCCAACGTTTAAACAGCAGACACAGGTAAAGCATCATCCATAAGTGCTATTATACAGTAATTGCTGAGGGCAAAAATATTTAATGACATAAACCATGTCCATAAAACAACTAAAAGTACAATTTACCTTTACACATATCCAAGTAAGACACTTAAAGATCATCAAAAAGTCAAGCAAAACATTCCAAATTCCTTCAAAGTCATAAGAAATAAAGAGCAGTAGCAGAAATGACTGCTCCAAAGATTCCCAGGATAGAAACACTCTCTCAATTTGTACTATCCTAACTCACTCCCCTCAAAACACATTC
Organism: Balaenoptera physalus; assembly: GCF_965194825.1. Classification (NCBI taxonomy): domain Eukaryota; kingdom Metazoa; phylum Chordata; class Mammalia; order Artiodactyla; family Balaenopteridae; genus Balaenoptera; species Balaenoptera physalus. The sequence goes on from NC_138884.1 coordinate 97,974,864, forward strand.
ACCCTTAGGGAACAAACACAGAATTCATTGCAACTGTGGCTACAATTTGTAAGCAGCCTTTCATTGCTCCATAAAGGCTCATCATTGTAGAAGTTCATCAGTTTTTAAGCCACATCCACAGCTGCTGTCTTAGTTAGAAAAACAACAAAATTTGACAGCAGAAACTTTAAAATAAAACAGACTTACATAAAACAAAATTAAAAGTACTCCAGTATAATAAAAAGAATGAATGTATCTAGAGTACCAAAAACATGAGACTCGAGTCATTTTTAATAGTGATATACCTTTCATTTACATGGTGTGAGAATTACTCTCTAGGCTCTCTGGCACATATAGTATCATTTCTAACTTAAAGCCTAGATCAAAGATATCATTTACGCAGAAAATAAGCAAAGCAGGGATATTACCAAATTAGTGGTGAAGAGAATCTATTTCATGACCACCAGCCTGTGTTCTTTCCACAACCTTCCTTCCAAAATCATATTCTAAAATTCAGAGGCAAAAATCCCACATAAAACTGTTCTAAAAAAATATCTATTGAAAAAAGTCTATTAAAAAAAAATCCTGCATAAACCAATTCCCTATTCAACTTTACCCTCCTGCCTCAGATCTATTCTCTGCCTGGACTGAGGGAAGGGTCTCCTCTGGTTAGTGAGCACAGCCAATCATGTGTTGATGGATGACTAAGCGTTAACTGCATATGGGGAAGCATTATCACATATGAGACTGCACAATCACTAGAAGACGTTCATGGCAATGGAATTGGAATCCAGAGACATGAGTTCGAATTTCAACTCTCCCACCAACCAACAGGTGAGCTTGCTTATTAAGTTTCTGTAAAACAGAGGAACACTATCTTCCTCACTAGAGGATGGCAAGGGCTAAATGCAACAACAGACCTCAAGGCTACTGAACACCATATTCAGGTAATAGATTATATTTAAAACACATTAGATGAATCTGTATTTATACCAGGGGGCTTATAAAATTTTATAAGTATAACACATAGTAGTAAAAGTAGGACTTCAAATCAAGGAGAAAACAACAGACCATTCAAAAAGTGATGCTGTTAGAACACTTCGCTCATTCATTCAACAAATACATACTGAGTACCCACTACATGCCAAACACTATATTCTAGTGGGGAAGAGAAATAAATAAAAGGCAAATAACATATATTGTTAGAAGCTGACACATGCCAGTGAGAAAAATAAAACAGGGAAAAAGCACATAACGTGGGATAAAAAGTAGGATAAATGTAGTAAAATCAGAAAGCACTAGAAAGGAGACCAAGAAAAAGGTGCCAGTGAGGTGGGAAACTAGAAGTGCGGCATCCTAGAAGGCAAAAAAATGTTTGAACAAGACACCAAATGCCACTGATCAAGTCAAATAACATTTGAAAAAAAAAAAAACTACTACATTCACCTGTGTGGAGGGAATTGGTAACCGTGAGAAAAGCAGTTTTGCTGAAGTGGTCCAGACAAAAAGCCTGTTTGGAAAAGGTTTAGGGGGAATGGAGTAAGAGTAACTGGAGATGGAACGAACTCTTCATACGAAGTTTGTTGCAAAGAGGAATAGAGAAATAGGAACTGGAGGGGAGTGCAGACTCCAGAGAAGAAATAACAGCATGTTTGTATATTGTCAAGAATGCTTCACTAGGTCTTCCCTGGTGGCAGCAGTGGTTAAGAATCCGCCTGCCAATGCAGGGGACACGGGTTCGAGCCCTGGTCCAGGAAGATCCCACATGCCTCCGAGCAACTAAGCCCGTGCGCCACAACTACTGAGCCTGCGCTCTAGAGCCCACGAGCCACAACTACTGAAGCCCGTGCACCTAGAGCCCATGCTCTACAAGAGAAGCCACCGCAACGAGAAGCCCGCGCACCACAACAAAGAGTAGCCCCCACTTGCCGCAACTAGAGAAAGTCTGCGCACAGCAGTGAAGACCCAACGCAGCCAAAAATAAAAATCATAAATCAATAAATTTATATATATAAAAAAAAGAATGCTTCATTAGAAAGGTAAAAATTGAGACCAGAGGAAAGGCTAGTGGGCTAACCAATGTCCTAGAGTAGCTGAGAAGGGAAGGGATCTAGGGCACAAGTAGAGAGTTTGCCCTAAAGTTTGGAAGAATACTCGCCCCACTGTAAGCAGTGCATTATCTCTGGGGGTTGAGATTTAGGTGTGAAGAGGAACTATCTTATTCACTTTATACTGATTTCAGTTTACAAGTAACATGTATTTGTCTAAATTACTTTTTAAAAAACTCAAGACAGGATTTTAGGATGGTGGTGGCAGCAGCATAGTTTTTCAATCTCTCCACATAAAAGAGCACCTAGACAACAAAATCAAAATCTATGGACACCATTTACAACAAAATTAGGTTGCCAAGTAACCCCAAACCTCTAAATACTAACAACTGTACACTAGCAAACCACCAACAGCCATAGACTAAAGAAGGAACTGACAAGGCTATGACAGTGGTCCAACCAAGAGATGAAGCTGACCTGGAGAATAAAGCAATGGCAGTGAGCAAGGAGAGGAGAGCCCAGAATATGAGACAAGTAATCTGGAAGCAGAAAGGGAATGATTTGGTCATCAACAAAATAAGAAAATACAAGAGTAGGAGGAAATGAGGAAAATACGGAAGTTCATTTTTACCTGCTGGATGAACAATGGCATTAATAACAGATATCAAGCCTATTTTATAAGATGGCATAACAGGTCTAGTTGGTGGAAAAAACATGTTGTTTTGGAAAAAACAAGTTTGGTGGGCCTACAGAACAACCAGTAGTAGTTTTAGAAATATGGATCTAAACATCTGAGGTGATGATACACATATCAAGTCAAAGAATAGATAAGACAAAGAGAGAAAGACAAAGATTGCAGACCACAATATTTAAGACTAGAGGAGGAACAGGTAGAAAAGATGGAATGTCCAAGAGATAAAGATAGTATCTTATTAGTCATGAATAAAGACACCATGGTCAACTCATGAATAAAGACACCATGGTCAACAAAAACAAAGGAGGCAGGAAAATTAAACAAGATTTTGGGATCCAGTTGAAGGGTTATTTATTGATGGCCTGGGATGAAAAACCAGATTTTAACATTTAACAAAAAAGGTAAGTGGTAAAGAAGAGATCTGGCCCTGGTTTGAATGAGAAATAAGAAAGGAAATCAACAGTAAGCAATTCTTACAGAACAGCCTAGTCTGGCAGCCCCTTGCATACATACATTTGATCCTCACAAGAATTCTGAGATATGCTCCCCACTCTACAAATGGAGAAACTTAAGTTACAACACAATTAGGTAACTTGTCCAAAGCCAAACAATGTGTATACAAAATAATTAAACCACCTGAAAATTGGTCTTTAGGCAGAAAAGGAATAAGACGATAGATAACATAGATAAAAACTAAAAACACAAATAGAAGAGGATTAACTGATTTAACATCATCCTAGGAGTACCTGACAAGATTATTTTTTAAATGATACAAAATTTTACTTAAAGATAAACGATGGTACTTCAGAGAACCTTCTGAGTTCAAACACTAGTCAAGAATATATATTTATTTTTAAAGTAATGTAATAGAGAAGAATATAATAATCTCCTTTTCCTTAAAGCCTTGTGTTAGGCTTACCTATGTCTGGGACTGTCTTGCCACCTAGTAGAGAGCTTGGAAGCTTTCAACTGATTAACATTTAGGTGGAGAGATAAACAAAAGCTCTCTGAGTACATGGTAGTGCAATGACAAAGGCAGAAGGGAAGCTGTGTGAACTTGGGATAAATCACTAAATCCCTGACCCTCGGACATCTATAAAATGGAGATACTATCTCCCTTCACAGTGTAGTTGAGGACTCAGTAGTCAACAAAATGTCAGTTCCCTAATCCCCTTAAATATTCTGTTTGCTAAACTACTGACATCTTTAATATATCAATAAAATAGAATGTTAGCATTTCCATTTAAAACAAAAAAAGTTGAAGAATATGCTCCCAAATTGATAACAGTAGTTAATTTCCTGGTGGAAGACTACAGTGGCTCACTTTACATGACATTTAAATAACTTTTGAGTTTCTTTTAACAAACATTATTTTTCCAACAAGAAAAATAATCAAGATGAGTGTTTACAGATGACATTAACTAGCCCTTAAGGAAAACTTCCACTCAAGATAGTCACTTCCCTGAAATGATTTTATAAACAAGATAAAATACAATGAAAAAATACATCAACTGCACACCTAAGCTACCACGTGAATTTAAATTGTAATGTAATTTAAACGATATTTAATGTACCAACTGACAACTTCCAGGACTTACAGCTAAGAAACTAGGATTAAATGAATAACATGCCACTAAATTCTGTATTAAAACGTACCCATCACACTATAGCATAGGAGAAGGCCAGGATGAAAAATACTTGTTTACCAATAATTATGAAATCATCTTTGAAAGCTATGGCTCTCCAGGTTTGTTTTTTTAACATTACAACAGTGAAGCAACAACCCCCACTAGTTCAGTACAATCCATTTAATCAAATAATGACACTCATTACTGTAAGCTGTAAATAAAGTACCAAACCAAGACTATCACTACTATCTTTGGAATGCTGAAATGGATTTAATTCACTTCCTTGACATTTGGATAAGCACAGATGACAGACACAACAGATTTAATGAATTCCATAATCAAGAGTGTCATACTGTTTTGACATAAATACACTAAAAAACATCACTGTATGAAAATCACCAGGTTCATAAACAAGCCCATCTTTCAGTATATGATTTCAAGTTGTGGCCTCCTTCCCTGTATGACAGTCTTCTTTTTTCTCAATCTCCCCTCCTGTCCATTTTCTCTTCCAGAAGCTTTGGAAATAGCCAGCTGCAATTTAGTGCAGGTGGCAAAACTAAGAAGCTAAGGAGACAAGAAGCAGAGACTGGAGTGAACCAGGGGTAAGTGAACCCAGGCAGTTCTTGCATAGGGGCAACTAAAGCAGGCTGGGTGAGGAGGTGTGCAGTGAGAACAAGTGTGTGGCCACCCTGGTCAGTCACAAGTACAGTACAAGATAAAGAATGCAAGCAGCATCAAGAACAGGAAAACAGCAAAGGAAGAAAGAACAGGCAGGCTCAGAGCTGACCGCTTATTAAGCAACACTGGCAGCAGCACTCCCGGGCTTGGGGCTGAGAAATTTGTATTCTTGGTCTAAGCCCACAAAAATAGGGGGAAGAAAGTATTTTAAAAAACAAAGTGCATGTAACATTAAAAGGCAGCTGAGTGGTATAAATACAGAAGAGTGAAAGACCAACATAAATCTCTCCCCTTAAAAAACAAACCAGAACAAGTCTCAGCTCAGGCACTGAACGTGTCTCAGCCACTAGCTAATTGTAAATTATTTACTCTGTCTCTGCCTATGTTTAAATGAGTGGTTACTTTAGAACATATGATTAACAAGGTCTTTTCCAGGTCTGAAGTTTCCTGAATCTAACGGATTTAACAATCTATAACATTTGTCACACAGGATGTAGTTACTTTCCATGGTATGTTTGTTACTCCACAACAGAGAGAGCACAATACACCAGAATATAAATAAGAGAATACAGAATCGTGTCCAGTATCCCTACAGACCACACTTCATCATCATCTCTCATTAAATCCAGGAACAAACAAATTCCCAATCTTCTCCTTTAAAGCAATTCACAAAGTCTTAAGAAAAAACAAGGCCTAAAATCTAAGCACCAGGCTTCACTTTAAATACACTCAGAGATGGGTAATTTAGTCACTGTGAATTTTAACTGAGCTTCACTTCAGTTCCTTTTTACAGGACATATTCTAATGCCATTACACTTTTCTGTTTTTCAACACTCTGAGGTTTCTATTTGCTATATGTTTCATATCCCACTTCAAAAAGTATAGTCCAGAACTGGCAGAAAGCTAAACAATAATCCAGGGTGTCAGTTTATCAGTGGGCTCTACATACAAAAACCAATCTATGCTGAATTTCAGCTTTATCACTTAGACTAAGTGCCACCTAGTGGCAAGTATTGTATTTTATTAAATCCATTCAAGTCATGTTCATCCAGCAAGTACAATCTGGCCAATAGCAGTTGCTCCACAATTATGCAACAAAAGTAAAATATTGGCCTAGTCTTTACGAAGCTCACTGATAGATTAGATAAATGGATATAGACAGAAGAAAAAAAAAGATAATACAGATATATTTACACAATTGCAGAAAAATGTTAAACGTTATAGCAGAAGCATGCAAAAATATTCAGTATTTATTTAAAAGCTAAAAGAAACAAACACTGTTATGTAGGCTCTCTTATACCTGTTCACCTCACTCAGACTTTCCCACCTGTAAATACGTCATCACCCAGGTTTCAATCGTTCAGTTTCCCCCCACCCCGTCCCACCTTCTCTTCCATTCTTCTCCCCACCCCCATCTAATATCCTTTAAATTCTATTCCAGAAAGGAAGAGGAGAACCTATTTTTTGAGCACTTACTACTCCCAGAACTGAGTTAGGCATTTTATATCTTGTATCTCATTTAATCCTCATATCGATACCATGAAGTATTATTTTCTCCCACTTTTTAGACAAGGGCAAGACTTAGATTAAGTGACATGCTCACAGCCACAGATTTTATCTACTGCATCGATTCCAAAGCTCCCTATACCACCCACCCTGCCCCCAAAAGTGCTGCTTTGTTCCTTCCACTCCTAGGCTTTCCAAGATCAGACTTTGCTCATATATATTTCTCTTATGTTCTCCATCAACTCCAATCTATTTTACACTACAACTGACCCTCGAGCAGCACTGGTCCACTTATATGAAGATTTTTTTCAGTAATGAATACTAAATACCACGTGACTCGGGCTCGTTGAATCTGAGGATGGGGAACCATGGGTACAGAGGAACCTCAGGTACCTGAAGGTCCTACTACAAGCTATTCGCCCCAACCCACCCCCCCAACCTGTGTTATTCAAGTGTCAACTGTATCTACACCCAGCCTCACCTCTTCAAAACTCGGTCAGTGCCCCCCCCATCCCTGTTTGATATTCAAATCCTTGGTTTAGCACTCAAGGTCCTCTAAGAGGCCCCAACCACTTTTCTAGCTTTATTTTTCTACCACTCCCTATGATCTCTCCTCTCAAATTAAAAGATAATCATTTGCACCCATGTTCCCACCAACATTATACATCTGTTATACACATATAATCTCCCTTATTATCTTTATCTGTGTACTTTCCACTAAATCATGAGCTTCACTGGACCATTTTTTAGCCATCTTTAAAAGGTTTTATACAGCGGTCTTATACCTATTAAGTGTTCAATAACTTTAATAAATACATTATTAAAACAATTATAAAGAACCACTAAAGCATGGTTATACTCTTCATTTCCCTTAACCATTCCTTCATGTCTGGGGATCTCAATGTTTCTACCTCTTCCACTTGGTGTATGGATCAGGACCTCTGTACAGAACTACATAATTTTTTCCATGAAAAAGTTCCTCATACTCAAACCAAAAGTTAAATGATTTGAAAAAGTATGCTGGAAACAATGGAGATAATAAAAAGTTCAGTGGTTGCAGGATGGGATAAGGGAGGAGAGAGCAATGGACAGGCAGAGCACAGAGGACTTTCTAGGGCAATGAAACTACTCTGATACTACAACGGCACATACATTTGTAGATACGTTATACATTTGTCCAAACCCACAGAATGTACACCAAGAGTGAACCCTAACGTAAACTATGGACTTGGGGAGATAATGCGTCAGTTAAGTTCATCAGTTATAACAAATGTACCACTCTGTTGGGGGATGGTGGTAATACAGGAGGCTATTTGTGGGGGGGGCAAGGAGTACACAGGAAATATCTGTACCTTCCCCTCAATTTTGCTGTGAAACTAAAACTGCTCTAAAAAATAAGTTCCAATTAAAAAAAAAAAAAAAGGAATTCCCTGGCGGTCCAGTTGCTAGGACTCGGCGCTTTCACTGCTGGGGCCCGGGTTTGATCCCTGGCCGAGGAACTAAGATCCTTCAAGCTGTGTGGCACGGCCAAAAAAAAAGTATTCTGGACAAAAAAGCAAGATCTTAGTGGATCTGCAGTTTTCCAAAAACGGAATACCACTGTTCCAAAAGAAGTTGTTTAAAGAAAAAATATGTAACACTGATTCTCTATTTTATAAGGCAACTGATATTGCAGTTATATAACACAATTTTTACAACACTAGTAAAAAATAACAGGGTTTCATAAAGCGATAAACACTTTTCCTAGTTATATAAACTTTTTATGAGAAACTATTCTTACTCATTTACAACTCTATCATCTAATTAACAAACGCACAAAAAACATTAGTTCTAAGACCAAATTAAAAATATGGAATATAGATGGGACTTCCCTGGTGGTCCAGTGGATAGGACTTTGCGCTCCCAATGCAGGGGGCCAGGGTTCGACCCCCGGTCAGGGAACTAGATCCTGCATGCATGCCGCAACTAAGAGTCCACACGCCACAACTACAGATCCAGCCTGCCGTAACTAAGACCTGGCGCAGCCACAATTCACTAATTAAAATACTGAATATAGAAAAGAAAGCACGGGAGGGGAATTAAAAAGGGTCAACTTGATTTTCTAGTGTACTGCATCTCACATCCAATCAGCACAGCATTTTCATTGCAAGGCTTTTGCAACTTAGGATACCCAAGATGCAGTGGTTTCTTTTTGTCTTTGTAAATTTAAATAATTTAAATATTCCCAAAACTGCCATGAACTTACCAATGTGACTGAAAACCTGTCATGCTTATCACTCTTCATTGTCTCAACACAACAAACCTACACAAATATTTATACAGATAAGTAATTACTACCAATTATACAAACCAAGCCAGAGTGACTCCAATGCTTGCTTTTTCCCCAGTAGTAAGTTGTGTTCAGGAAATGCATTACCCTTTTCACACCATTAGGATATCATTTCACTCCCTGAAGCAGAATCAGGCCTGATGAGACATAAGTGACATCATGATGTTGTACCAGGCCTAACAGGCATCCAGAACTACGGGCAAGGTGTCCTGAGAGATGGTAGCAGCTGGGCATTCAACATTCCTACATCATTATGGCTGTCCAAGCAGAGAAGAGAGCAGCAAGAAGCAGACCCCAAAAAGTTGGGGGTGACTCAATGACAACATGTGTGGTCAAGCAGTAATGTATCAAATATGTCTGCTCAAAATGCCAAGGCATATATTCAAAGGGCTGCAGTCCTCTGCACTAAATACACTGCTGCCTTCCTAAGACATGATCCACAAACCACAGGTTGCAATATAAGAAAGCTCATCTTGAATCCTGCCGGTGAAAGGTTACCAAAAGAAACTGATTATTAAAATTAAAGTATTTGTATACAGTGCTTTACAAATCACTTACACATCCATTGTTTTATTTGACACATATTTTACCTTATTTGATAGTCACAATGTGTCCAGCAGATAAACACAACAAAATTATCATTCCTTATTTTATAGAGGTAGAACCTGAAGCTTAAAGAAATTATAAGTAATCTGTCCACAAAACCTGAGCCTTCCTGAAGATTATAAACTTCTTATTTGGTTCAATCGTGTGGATCCCCCAAAAAAGCAGCCTACAGTGTCTTAAGGTTTAATGCATGTCCCTATGCATCTAAGAAGTACTTAAAACACTTAAAAATAATGAAACCTTCTGAAAAACACTGAATAGTCAACCATACAAAAAATATATATATATGATATTTAAGCTTGTCAGTTTGTACAAACAATACACTATTTTCTAAAAATCCAAAGGAACTTTTGCCTAAGAATTTTACTACAATGTTGTCAGGGGCTATAAGACTGTCTTTGACTGAAAATATCAATTTCTTTGGGTACTTCAGCAATTAAATACCCTATAGAATCAATATATTCCCTGTACACATCAAATTCTGCTTATACAAACCATGTTGCATCATGGTTTCAAAGTTCTCTGAGTCCTTTGTTCAAAAAACTTTTTACTGAGTCCCCATCATGTTCTAGACACTCTTCTAAGAATATATAATTTTTTTTTAACATTATCTGTCATCAAGTAACCAACAGCGCCTTTGGGTACGACAGACAATTACAATTCAGTATGACACTTCCAAGTGAATTATACCCGGTCCTTTAAGAACACACGGGAGGGGTACTGAACCCAGCCTGGTGGATCAGGGTAGAATATCCTCAGACCAAAATCTTGAATAATAACCTATCTAACACCAGCACTTTTCAAGCACAGGGATACATTAAACTGCGGAGCCCATACAAGGAACTCCAAGTTCTTGAATATGGCTGGAGAACTGAATATGAAGGGAGAGAAAGGCAAAACAGTTCAGCTGGAGAAAAGGTAAATGAAATAGTTATAGAGGCTCCTATATGCCGTGCTAGCTAACATTTTTTGAGCACTTGCTATATGCCAGGCATCCTAAAATGTTTTCTTGCATTTAATCCTCACAGAGAACCACTGAGCTAAAAATAATTACCTTGCAACTGATGGAGGAGGCAAGGAGAGGTTAGATCGTTTGTCAATCTTATAGAGGTTTTAAGTGGCAGAGACAGAACTGGAATCCAGTTCAGATTAAATCCTAAAAGTGAGCTCATAAACTCTCCACTCCGCTGCCTCTCTTAATGAAGGCTGCTAGGGGGAGCCATTGAAAGGTTTTTAAAATAAGGAGTGAAGTGATCAGATTTGCTCTTTAGAAAGACTATGTGGAAGCTGGATAAAGGGGGTGAGTCTAGAAGCAGAAAGAGGAAGCTGCCAATGTCTGTAGTAATCCAGGTGAGAAACGATGAGAGCATGAATTGCGGCAGTGAGGATGAAGGAGACAGATTCAAGAGTTTTTCAGGAGGGAAAATTATCAGTTCTTAGTGATTAAACATAAAGAGTTAGTGTGAGAGAGAAAACCTGGCTTGGGGAACTATTGGGACATGACATAATCTACCAGGAATAGAGAAACAACTGGTTTTGTTTTTTCAATAAATATCTACAGAGTGTCTCCCAAATGCAAAACACTTTTCTAGGCCAAAGGTCAAGTCTGAAATTATGGTCTTGGTTCTTAGAAAATATTGAGAGTAAATAACAAAGCATTAAAAAATATAAGGCATATTGAAAATTAGTCACTACTATTAACAGACTTGGCCTAGAGTCTAGTGAAAACATTTTGTACTACCATTTAAAACAAAATAGTACCACATGCAGAAAACAAATCAACAGAGGAAAGGCATCCCACAATTTTAAAATGTGTTATTACATTTGAGTTTGACAGATCTTCACTCTCTTACACAACACAAACACACACACACCGCCCTGTAATGTGTTTTACTTATCCCTCTCCCTCTTAAAAACAGTATCAATTTTATTACCCTAACTATAATACGTATTTGGGGATTTTTCATCCCACTATCACCACTGTGATGTGCCAAGAACTTAGTTCATAACCTCCTACTTAATTTCCTATAAAATATGACCTACTTCACATTGGCTTAATTCAGTAACAATTCCTAGATTTTTTAACCACACCTTTCATCCAAGGATGCTCTCTGCAAATCCTAAGGCACAGCAATCCTGTGCAGATGTGGCAAGTTACTACAATTCCCATTTTACTACATAGTTAGGAAATTGGCCCAGGGGAAGTAGAGTAACTTGGAAATAATCACAAAGCCAGATGCCAAAAATAACAACTTTTAGCCAATCCATGAGAAAATACTGCCCCTAGTTGAAATAACATGAAATTTAGTATTAAGGAAACAAAATGTGAAATAATGTTTTAAAGCCAAGTCCTGGGTTTTTAAAATATATTTTTAAAAATGACCGAATACTAGAATTAAGATTTGTAAGAACTTTCAAACACACCATTTTTTTCCCTAATACTTTATCCATCCAGAGCGCCAAAGATTATTTAATGAATTACATCTGGCAAGAGTAGCTTCCCTCCCACCCCCAAAACGTTTTTTATCTTAGCCACTTAAAACACTGATAGAAATCTGTGGGTATAGAACAACACCTAAGTTTTAAACAAACCTACTTAAGAAGCATATATTAGAATAGGAGTGAAAATATCCCAAGTGAGCCTCTTATATTTTTTCCTGAAAATGAAAGTTTCCCAATTACAGCTAATGCTGTATGTTTCTAAATATGCTGCTACTTAATATAATTTAATAAAGGTAGTTTTACTTGGTCACGAAGTAAAGGTCTTACATGATTTAGAAACAGAAAAACACAACTTGATTTTTAAAAGTTGCTTTTATGAGGTTTGTGTGATCATTCTTATCTGCACACGTCAGAGCAAAATACCTTCCATTACTACAAGGTATTTGCTTACAGTCAGAAACAACAGTGTGTGCTCAAGATTTCACCTTCAAAAAGAATGATTATGTCCTAGGTACAAGTAAGGAAGACAAATGATTATCGGTGGAATCCACTCATGGAACCCAGACTGCAAATTTTCACAGAAGCCTCACATATCAATCATGAAAGATGATTTTCCATTAAGTAAAATTCAAACTAATTCATACTAATTCTAATCACAGCCTTAAAAAAAAACTGCTTTCCTCTCCACCAACATTCCTCACACTTGTATATCCTCTACTAGTAGTACTTCATGTGGTTTACAAATGAAATGACACTCCAAGTGATTTTATGGATAACATATCTTCTAAAAGTAGTGATCAGTTAGTTGGGGCGGGGGGGACCTCCTGAACAGTCTACTCAGCCTAGTAATACTGGTAAATCTAATACCTCTTATTCCAGCACCAGAATATCCAGGCCATTTAAACACACCATACCACCCTCCCCCAACTCCCACACCAAACTCCAAGCTTTTAACATTTCCATAACAATAAGCACTCTGAACAAATTAAAGCTCCTTTAACACCAGAAGTGCCTTTACCTTAAAGACTATTACTTAATTGCATTTGATTAATGCATTCCACAAAGATTCCAGAAGCAGTATTCATCAACCCAAACTGCACTCTTAAGAGCTTTCCTCGTTTCAACTTCGAAGATGGGGCAGAAGAGCTGTCATAAATCTACAGAGCAAAAGCACATAACTGTAAACTATCTAAAAATTAAGAAAAAGTAAAATATTCATATCAAATTTCCAAGCAGGATGCCCTCCCTTTTTCCTTGCGAAGCAGCAGTTACTGGTAAACTAACTGAACTCTTGAAAATGCTGAAATTCTCCATCCCAAACCAACATTCACAAGTTTTTTAACACCAAATACGCAACTGCTATGCACGTACCAAATGAATATCCAACGTAACAACTGAAACTATTCTCGCACACCAACAGAAAAAAAGCACCTTTCGTCTCTACAACACCCTCAGGTAACCCAGACGCAAAGCTACGACAGCTGCCCTTGGCCTAGGCCATCAGAAACCAAGGGGCGGGAGGGCGGGTACTGGGGGGGGGCGGAGGAGACCTTTTTCCAGGGCTACTGTTGCCAAGCAAAACAACCAGGGGCCCAAAGAGACCGCGAAGAAAACTGGAGACACTGTAATCCCGAGAGAAAGGGGTGGTGGGGAGGTGTGCACGCAATCCCGAGAGAAAAGGGTGCGGAGAGGAGGAGCGCTGAGAAGGAAACCAAGTATCCCCGCGCATCTTTCAGACGCACAAAAACAACAACAAACCCTAGGGTCTGTCTGTACTTCGGAGCACCAGATGGAGTCCCGGGGCTGAGACAGTTCAGCCGACAAACACCGTGGGTAGTGGATAAATCAACCGATGGTGGGAGGTGAAGGGGGTACCAAGCGAATAAACCACTGGACGGGGGAGACAAAGCCTCCGGGGGTGATCAAGGACCAAGCAGAAAGGTGAGAGGGAAACGCAAGAGAGAAATAATGGAAGAAAAATTAGAAGAAAAACAGAAATCTGGTACCTGGGCTGTGGCAGGTCACTGAGCTACCGAATAGAGAGGAGCACAACAAAGGGGCAAGGGAGGAAGGACAGATGAGGGGAGGAGATGGAGAAAGGATGCGGGGCGCGACGGGTCGGACAAAGCGCCCAAGGCGGCGAAACAAAGGGCCGGGGGTAGAGAGTCGCGGGGGGCAGCGGGGAGAGACAAAGCGCCCGGGGCCGGGGGCACCCGCCCGGGAGAAGGCGACGACGGCCTCAACGAACAAAGCTGCGCGGGGCCGGGAGGCAGGGCCCGCGAGCGGCGGCGCGGAAGGCGCGCTGCGGGCACGGAGCCCGCGGGCCCCGCGCGCCGGGCCGCACTCACGCCCGCACCCGCCGGCCTCGCCGCCGTCGCCGCCCGCCCTCACGCGCCGGAGCCCGAGCCACAGCAGCGCAGAGCGGGCAGCGCACGGCCACACGCCGCCGCCGCGCTCGACGCACGCTACACCGCCCCCGCGGCCCCCGGACGCCAAGCGTGCCGCGGCCCTCGAACCCGCCGCCCGCCGCGGGCTGCGAGACGCCCGCAACTTTCCCGGTTCCCAGCGCTCCGATTCCCCCAGACTTACCCTGTCACAACAGGCGCCATCTTCCACAAACTCTCGCCAAAACTCCAACCCTCGCGAGATTCCCCCTGACGCCTTCCCTGGTCCCTCTCCCCCGCCCCTTCCCTTTTTCCTCACTCCTCGATTCCACCCAGCCCCCGCGCTCCCTTTCCCCTCGCAGCAGCCGCGAAGAGCCAGACGCCTCGCGCCGCCAGCGGAGTAAGGGATACAGCTCCCTGCCTTCCCTGGAAACCTACCCAAGAGATGGAGCATGCGCAGGCGGCTCCTCCGCGGGCGAGCCCTCCATCTGGTCCATGGGGAGCGCTCCGGTTATCCGGGTTTTGGGACGCGCCCTGAGGGACGTACGTGGAGACTGAGGAAAACCGGAGGGGATTACAACGGGGACGGAGAATGGAGGGGTCAGGAGGCGGAGCCGAGGGGAAGAGCGGAGGGGTCCTGGGAAAATCTGCCGCGTTTCACAGGCCTAGATGAAACACCTCCTCAAATGGGTGTTTTCCAAGTGGCTTCCCGCTCACTCTAGTTCCCAGCCCTTTTCATTCATTCAAACGTTCATTGGACGCCTCCATTATGGTAATGTCAGCGTTAGGTGCTGGCGCTACAAAGATGCCTGGAGTTCGGACGAGTGACAAACCAAGAACTATCTTAGTTCATTCGACCCCCTTGCTAACAGAGAGACAGACAATATTACAACGTGGTCCGACCCTCCAGAACTCTGTAAACGGACAACTTTTGCAGTTGAGCTCTATTAGAGCCTTAGCTTTCTTCTCCTTGGGTGTGAAATGAGGTCAGGCCAAGGCCTCTGGCAAAGACACCCCTGCTGTGTCCACTCTGCATACACACGCCAGAGCACCGCGAAGCTTTCTCCAGAAGTGAAAACTGCGTTGTAATTGAAAGCCACCACTCCCCCACCCCGCACTCAAGCCAAAGGTTTTGCTTGGGCAGAGAGCTGCCTGTCGTGTAAATCTCCCTAGGACCTCATCGCAGCCCCCAGACTTGTATACGGGGACACACTGACAAGGTCCTCCCGTGGGCCTGGCACAGTCGAGGACGCTGCTCGTTGGCCGAAGTGCATCTCAGACGATCTAAACCTGGAAGCCCCCGAGCAAACTTGGCCTGTCTGGGCACTTACTAGAAAGGTGCAGCACCCGAGCCCTACCTCTTCCTCCCTACCTGCAGCACCCCTTTCTTCCCCCCACCCTTGCCCTTTCAATTCCTAGAGATTCCCAGATTCAGCACTGCCTCCCGCAGGGAGCCCCAAAACCCGGAGAACTGGAATCCAGAGCCCGAAACCTGCTGAAGGCGCTGCAGGATTGGCGCGGCACGAGCGAGCGGCACTGCGCATGTGCCCAATGCGGGCAGCCCAGTCTCACGCTACACCTCCTTCCCACCGCCTTCCACTACTCGATTCAGACACAACACGGGCCGTGGGAAATTTCTTAAACCTCGCGAGAACCCTCCTACTGTTGCCTATGCTTTCTCTCCAAATCTCGCGGAGCCCAGGAGGGACAGGTGTTTGTCTACAGCAGCTCCCGGCGTTGTTCGTGCCGCGCGTGCCCGGGCGGCGGGCGCGGGCGGGGTGGGAAGGGAGCTGCTCCTGGAGGAGGCGCGGGGGCGGGCTGGGGGGAGCGCGGAGCGGAGGGCGGCTGGGAGGGGCCCGACGTCTCGCACACACACGCTGCGTGACGCTTTGTGGAAGGAAAATGGGGGTGGTGGACAGGCAGCTTCTGAAAGAAGAAGGGGAAGCCTGGAGATTAGAAACTCCTCCTGGTGTGGATGGTAAGAGGTCAGACTCTAGGGCAGGAGGAGCCCCAGGCCGGTCCCCGGGGAGGTTTCCTGTCGCCCTCCACGCGCCTGGTACTTTCCTAAAATGTTTTTGACGCCGCGCCCCCGGCCTCCGGGAGCTGACGGCCCCCAGTGTCGGGTTTGAGTCATGCCTCTGAGTCACCCAGTCTGGCCACCACTTTACTTGCTTTAAGACACGTTTGGATTCCCTTAGCTACTCTCTTCTAGCGAATGGTTGTTTTCTTTCTGAGGTACCCGCTCGTCTCGCGAGTTGGATAGGGAAAAAATTCTGCTCTGTGCGCTCTTGCGTTGTGGACTTGCATAGATTCCGCCTCCCACTCAGGGACACATTTTTTAAATTTCTCCCCCGTAATCTCTTTAGCCTTTTGAAGTAATCCGTATATATCAGTTTCTGTTTTGTTTTGTTTTTCCTTTCCCCTAATTTAACTTAAAATACTGGTTTTGCTTTCCTTCACTTTTTTATGTGTTTGTTGAAATATTCATTCCAAATTTTAGGTATTGTTTCATCAGATGCTTTAGTGACAACTGTTTTAAGTGCATTCCTTCTTTTTGGTTTATTTATTTGTCCAGTGAATTCCGGTTTGCATTCTTCAATCAGGCACATTTCAGATTGCCTTGGTGTGGTTTCTGTAACCAGCCTAGCCTGGCATTGTCTAGGAACTGGTGTCTTGATGACATCGTAGACCCACAAATGTAGAGTTGAATTGAGTTTTTTATTTTCGGAGAACAGTGAGTTCTTTAATAAGGGTTCATGTTCTAGTTATGTAGTGGACAAGAAATCAAGTTTTTTAGTTGTTTTCAAGGTTAGTTGTGTGTGTGTGTGCATGCATTTGCATATCCTTTTGATTAAGTATTTCACAAAGAAAAAGAAGATGCAAGAACATTTAATGCAGTATCTCAGTGCAAGGCTGATTTGGAATAGGCTAGCACCAGGAGGAGAACGATGCCCATGGGCACACATTCCTTTGAGCCTTCATCCCAAGAAGGCATTTCAGTCATGGCCTTGTCTAGACCATTAATCGGATCTGGAACCATGGCCATCTGAGAGCCCCAGCCACAGAGAGCCATGGTAACCACAAGTCAAATCACAACTCACCTTCACCCTAATATCTGCTCTGCCTGCGTTCTTACCCCATCCCAGTAAATAATTCCATTCTTCCACTTATTTAAGCCAAGAAACTTGGAATCATTCTCACCTCCTTTCCCCCTCACATCCAACATCCAGTCTAACAAAATCTTGCTGGGTCCACCATCAAAACTGACCCACAGTCCAAACACATCCACACCTCCATGGCAACCAGCCCAGCCTAACCCATCTCATTTCTCACCTGGTTTCCAGGAAGTCTCCTAACTCATTCTGCCTTCATCCATTATTGCCTTCCCTCAGTCGGTTCTCAGTAGAGCGTTCAGAGTAACCCTCTAGAACTCTCCAGTGGTTTTCCTATTTTCCTGTGAGGCCTGCCGCCCAAACCCCCTGACCTCCTTGATCTCACCTCTTCCCCTTGCTCACTGAGCCCTAACCAGCAGCCTTCCTTGCTGTTCCTAGGACATACCAGGCACACCCTCAACTCCTACCTTTGCTCTTTCCCCCGGATGCCTTATAAATCCTTCCTTCACTGCTTTCAGGTCTTTGCTTAAATGTCACCTTCTCTGCAAGGCCTTCCCTGACCACCTTTCACGAAAGTAACTCCTCATACCCCCTATTCTCTCCTTCATTTTTCCCATGGCACTTATCGTAAACTAACATACCATATATCATATCTGTGTATTGTGTTTACTCTCTGCCTCCCCCCATTATAATGTAATCTTAATGAGGGCAGGGACTTCTGTCTATTTTGTTCATTGTTCACGCCTCAGCCACCAGAACAATGCCTGGTACAGGATAGACGCTCAGTAAGTATTTGTAGAATGAATGGGATGTCTTCCACTTCTAGAACAGAGTAGAAATGATTCTGAAGACTCACTAAGCCTTCTAGGGTTCAAAACAATACCGAGGTTAGACCAGTAATGAATACCCCAATGCCAGCTTGCCTGGAGAGGAGAAATTAGCCTACAAAGCAAACACCTGTGTTGACTTCTTGCAAAAAATATTCTTACTCCTGGGTTAGACCAGTAGATGAGCCTATACTTACTTGAAGGGTTTCCTTTACTCTCCATCCTAGAACCTCAGGAAACAAAACACTATTGGCAGGTTATAAAGAAACAGGTATTCTCATGTGTTGCTAGTGGAGTGAAAACATGTATAATCTTTATGAAAACCATTGTGATAAAACTTATCACTACCTGTTAATCCTACAATTCCGTTTCTAGACATCTATCCTACAAATAAACTCATAGTGTGTGAAACTACCTGTACGTATATTGTAGCATTATTGATAGTAGAGAATACTGGTAACAACCTAAATGTCGATCAAGAGATGTCTTATTAAAAGAAAACCACCAGGCTTCCCTGGTGGCGCAGTGGTTAAGAATCCGCCTGCCAATGCAGGGGACACGGGTTCGAGCCCTGGTCCGGGAAGATCCCACATGCCGCGGAGTAGCTAAGCCTGTGCACCACAACTACTGAGCCTGCGCTCTAGAGCCCGTGAGCCACAACTACTGAAGCCCACGCGCCTAGAGCCTGTGCTCTGCAACAAGAGAACCCACCGCAGTGAGAAGCCCGCGCACCGCAACGAAGAGTAGCCCCCACTCACCGCAACTAGAGAAAAGCCCTCATGCAGCAATGAAGACCCAATGCAGCCAAAAATAAATAAATAAATTAAATTAAATTAAAAAAAGAAAACCACCCTGATATATTCATAGAATCGAATAGTATGCATCTGTTAATAAGCAGAGGCTGCTTTTTATGTGCTTATGTGGAAGGATCACAAAGTTTAAAAAAACAAGGTGCAAGGGACTTCCCTGGTGGTGCAGTGGATAAGACTCCACACTCCCAATGCAGGGGGCCTGGGTTCGATCCCTGGTCAGGGAACTAGATCCCACATGCATGCTGCAACTAAGAGTTCTCATGCCGCAACTAAGAGTTCACAAGCCACAACTAAGGAGCCCACGTGCTGCAACTAAGACCCGGTGCAACCAAATAAATATTTTTTTTTAAAAGTGCAAAATAGTGATAGATAAATGTATACTTATTTGCCTATATGTATCTAAAAGAGTTCTGGAAGTACACACGAGAAACTGTAGCAGTGACTGGTTCACTGTAAGGGACTCAATTGTTGGAGGATGTAGGTGAAGAGGTGGCTTATCTTGGATCCTTTGAATTTTGTACCAAGCACATGTACTGCCTGTTCAAAATATAAAACATTTTAATTAAAAGGGGGGAAAGAAAGAAAAGGAATAAATGTGCAAGAAGAAAAAAATGACCAAAGTGTTTCCTTTTTCCCACCTGCTAAAAAATTATTTTCTCATAGAAGTCATGTACTTGATGTACCGACTCAATAGAATTAAAAACTGCAGAACTGTCAGGACTTCAGCCCAATCATTTGGTAACACTGAACTCAGTCCATTCAAGCAGCAAGTTCAGAGTCCCTACTACTCTATGTCAGGCATGATCTTTGGTAGTTTACAAAGGATAGGTAGTGCAGAGACCTCAGGGGACCCCCCCCCCCCCCGGCCAGCAGAGTACACAGACCAGTTGCAGGATAATTCTAGGGTAGAGGCATGAGTTTAATGGCATTGGGGTACAGTGGAAAAAGCACCTAACTCTTGCCTGATGGGCCCAGGGAAACCTTGCAGAGATGACTTTTGAACTAAATCTTAGTGGAGTGGGAGTTCAGAAGACAATAAGAGGAGGAAGCATAAGAAGCACAGGAAACAGCATGTTCAGGCTCTGAGGTGTGAAACAGCATCTTGCATTCAGGGGAACTCCAGGTGGTGCATGTAGAAGCGGGGGTAGGCAGCGTAGGCAGGGTCACAAGAAGGACCTGGTAGAAAGGTGGTCCTCAAAAGTTGGTGGGCCCACTCCCTAAGACTTTAAATGAGTGAATCTGGGCTGAAGCCCAGGAATAGGCTTTTCTAGCAGGCTGATCAGGGATTCTGATGCAAATTGTCCATGAACCAAGCTTTGAATCTTTGTGGTAGGAGTTTGGTGTACTCTTTCTTCAGGAGTTTCACATTAAAGGGACCAATGGTGTACAGTTTCTTTGTTAAAACAGTAAATGAAATATTTAACTATTAAGAGGAATAAGTTTGGAGGCCCCTACGTGTATATCCAATAGACATGTGGAGCAGATAGTGGCCGTGAGATCAGCACATTTGTGATGGGATCACGTTTTGCTGTGGTGGTTTAAACACAGCGGCACGTTTCAACATTGCTTTCATTCTAAAGTTAAGTTACACCAACTCATATTAATGAGACACACTAAAACATTGAAAATTTTATTGAATACTAGGCAGCCCCATGATGGAGAACACGGGTTCCAGCACCACATTGCATGGTTCCAGCTGTAAGACCTTAGACCAGTTATTTAACCTGTCAGTGCCTGTTTCCTCACGTATACAATGGAGAAAATAGCAGCTAATTCATAGGGTTGTCATGAGGATTCAAATTGTTTATTCTGTCTAAAGCACATAGAATGATACCTGTAACATAATTGCTATAGTAGTGTTCATTTTTATCATTATTATTTTTATTTAATAAATCCATAAGTTGCCTTCATCCCATGAAAATTCTTGCAAAGCATGTCAAAATGTCTTTAATGCTCCAACAATGTTAAAATAGCCAAACATAGTGATGATTTTATCCAGATTGATGTTGATTCATTTCTTTATCATACCCATTCAGAAATGGCAATATCATTATTATTATTTAATTTCTAAGAGGTTCACATGTCCAAAAAGATTAGGAAACCTGCTGTAGATGGCCAACAAGAGCAGGGCTTGATGTGATCAGATTGTGAGGTGGTTGTGTGCCTAAGAAAACCTTACTGATAACTCACGTTAGAAATTAGGTGACTTTTACTCCACAGAAGTCTCTTAACTCATGGTTTTCATTCATCCTAATACCTCCCTTTTTTAATAAAAGTATCCCTATCATTTTCTACTGTGTGTTAAAGTTAATAAAATGTATAGAAGATTGAAAAAGTGTCAAGAAGGATTCCATAAAGACTATGTGATTCTATAAGGAAAATAAGCTCTAATTCTAGGATTAAAAGAAAGAAAGAGAACATTGAAAGTAAGTCACAGAGTGGGCTTTAGGAGAACTTGAGAAACAAAAATAAATATTCACCCTTTGCTTTCCAATTGCGTTTGATTTTAAACAGGATTCTTTGGCCCTGGGAATTTGATTTATTTTCTTTTTTTTTTCTTTCTTTTTTCTTTTAGGTCCAAGTAAAGCAAAGCTTAACATGTGCAGCAGTTCAAGAAGGTGAAACAGGGGACTTCCCTGGTGGCGCAGTGGCTAAGACTCTGAGCTCCCAATGCAGGGGACCCGGGTTTGATCAGTGGTCAGGGAACTAGATCCCACATACATGACACAACTAAGAGTTCGCATGCCACAACTAAGGAGCCCACGTACCACAACAAGCAGCTGGCGAGCTGCAACTAAGGATCCCTGGAGCCGCAGCTAAGGAGCCCACCTGCCACAGCTAAGACCCAGCGCAACCAAATAAATAAATAAAATTAAATTAAAATTTTAAAAAATATGCAACGTAACAAAATATTTTTTTTTAAAAAGGTGAAACAATAAAAAGAATGAGCCATTTACTCTAATGATGTGCAATGCGAATGGAATCAAATGTACCTTCGGTGAGAATGTGTACAAGGTGAATAATCTGTCAAAAGTTGTTGCTAATGTAATTGAAAGAAAATGTTTCCATGTGTGATTGATACATCTTGTTCTTTCTATGACATAAACAAGATAAAGCCAGTGAACACTATCTATGCAGTAAATGAAAACACCATATGAGTTGTAAAATTCCAGTTATCTGTTTATGAAAGAATATATTTGAGTTTTGATTTTCTAAATGTTCCCCTTTGTCATGTATCATATATTGTGGTTTTTGGTTCTGTGTTGGGTCAATGTTGAACACTCATAATTAACAAAACAGCTGGGGTATAAAGGAAAAAGCATTGGACCAGCTCTCCCATTGAGTCCTACATCCACCACTAGCCAGCTGGCTAACTTTGGGCAAGCTAATATGTCCTCATGTGCAAATGGGGAACGTAAAACCTATGGCTTTTGGTCATTTTGAAAATTATTTGAGATATTACATGAAATAACTGGGTACATAGTAAGTACTCAGTAAATGCTGCTGCTTTAGGAAATTCTACCACCCATGCCAATGCTCAGTTTTCTTTTCTATTAGATGGACTAAAGACTCCCTGCCTTAGAGATTTGTTACACAGATCAAATCAGATAATGACGTAGATAATTAAATGGCAAGAATTATCTTTAAATAAGTTTATTGTATTTATTTTTGGTTGGCACATTTATTTGTAAAAATTTGAGTATGGTTTTATAGCAAATCAATAGAACAGACAAAGATCCCTAAATTTTCTCCTCTGGCCCATGTTGCTATTAACCTGGGGTGCAAATGACCTTTATCAGTTTTTCAAAGAAAGCTTACCAGAAAGGTTTTACTCTTTGCATCTGTGTTGTTTTGTGTCAGAGATAGTGTAATGATAAGCATCAACTTGCAGATATGACCTTTGTGGCTAGCATCCTTGTCCAAAATAGACTAAGAACTAAGAAGATCAACTTTAGAACCAGTCTGTTCAACCACTGACAAATAGTGAAAGATATCAAACAATTCCTATCTTGTGAAATACCAAACTCTGTCAAGGACAGCTGTCAAGGGCAGCTGTCAAAGACAATGGAGAATCCCCCTGAACATCATAATCAAAGTTGTACATTGTCACTTTTAAAACAGCCATGATGTCAGGATGTCAATATTTTTTATTTTAATTAATTAAAAAATTTTTAATTGTCATTATGTCAACAAGAGGAGTTTAAAAATGAAATCTTGTGAAATTACTGCAGGAAAAAATATATAAGATAATTTCTAAGTAAGCTATCAATAAATATTGAGTACAGATTTAGTTTAATGCAATAGGAAAAACAGAAAAGTTTCATCTCAGTCCCGTAATGATGTACTTAATTTGTAAAATGCACTACAGAAACTCTCTATTTAAAGGAACCTTTAAAGACTTGGTGTTACATATTATAACTGGTATTGTTCTACATGTCCTTTTTTTCTCTTAAATGGTTATTTAACAAAATTCTATCATGATTAGCATTCTGTGGAAGGTAAAATAAATTGTATTAAGCTGTTACTAATATCCCACTAGTGGAAAAAACATTTCTCAAGATCTTAACTGCAAATCTCCTCCCACTTAAGTACTTTGGGAAGATTTGGAAATTTATGCATGCTTTTTTTTTTTTTTTCTTTCTCCCAGCTTTCAAAACACTTGGCTTAAATTCTACCCTCAGAATTACTTCTGACTTCAGTGAGAGTTATAAACTATTGTTTGGGAGAAACAACTGTCTCCTACTTTTCAAGTCTAAAGTTCTCCCGAAATGTTCTTATGAAATGTGAATCTGATTTTCATCATGCAGTTTTACCTACATAGCATCATAGTTTCCTTCACCAGCAAACACTAAGTATTTTATTTTTAACCAGCAAAGCTATATCTGTATTTGCATGGTACTTTCCAAGTTTCCAAAATAGGCAACAAATCACAGAATCTAAGCCAAAGAAAAGGACTTAAGAACTGAAAGATAACTTCTGAAAAACATATTACATACAGAAGTACTCAGTTTTATGAAACAGAGGGTTTTTTTAAAGTTGTATGCCAATTTAACATGCAACAGAACCCCTTTCTATTTAAAGGGATACTGTGATATGCAATTTGTGAAATGACAATATATATGAGCGAGTCTACACCATCCCAAGCCTTCTCACAAATATCATCTCAGTCAGTCCTCAGGACAAAGCTGCAGGTAGGTAATTTTATTCCTGTTGTAGCTGAGGCTCAGAGAGCATGACTTGTACAAGTTATAGTTCTGGAAGTGGAATTTATGCTTGTGAGGTTTGTTTGGACATTTTTGCTACAGAAATTTAAGTTATTTTATTATTACAACCTGATAGAGAATATCTTGTGTCATATACTCAAAGTATCAGATTATAATTTTAAAAATTATTTACAAAAATATAAAATGCTGGGCTTCCCTGGTGGTTCAGTGATTAAGAATCCGCCTGCCAATGCAGGGGACACAGGTTCGAGCCCTGGTCCAGGAAGATCCCACATGCCACGGAGCAACTAAGCCTGTGTGCCACAACTACTGAGCCTGTGCTCTACAGCCTGTGAGCCACAACTACTGAGCCCGCGAGCCACAACTACTGAAGCCCACGCACCTAGAGCCCGTGCTCCACAACAAGAGAAGCCACTGCAATGAGAAGCCCGTGCACCACAACAAAGAGTAGACCCCGCTCGCCGCAACCAGAGAAAAGCCCACGCACAGCAACGAACACCCAACGCAGCCAAAAATAAAAAAATATATATAAAAAATAAAAAAATATATAAATGCTTAAGAATGCAAAAGATTTATTTTTAAATAGCAGGTAATATTTTATATACATAAATCAATTGTATGAACTAGTAACAGTGGCTAAGGATGGGTAGCCAAAGCAGGGAGAAGACCTAATACCCTTGTGGATTTTTTCCCATGTTTATTATTTTAAAAAATAATTAACCAAGGGCTTCCCTGGTGGCACAGTGGTTGAGAATCCGCCTGCCAATGCAGGGGACACGGGTTCGAGCCCTGGTCTGGGAAGATCCCACATGCCGTGGAGCAACTGGGCCCGTGAGCCACAATTACTGAGCCTGCGCGTCTGGAGCCTGTGCTCCGCAACAAGAGAGGCTGCGATAGTGAGAAGCCCGCGCACCGCGATGAAGAGTGGCCCCCACCTGCCGCAACTAGAGAAAGCCCTCACACAGAAACGAAGACCCAACACAGCCATAAATAAATAAATTAATTAATAAAAAAAAATAATAATAATAATAATTCACCAAAGACATTACAAGAAAAGAAATCTACAGACCAATAAATATAAACACAAAAATTCTCAACAAAATTCCAGCAAACACTGAACAAACTAGGAAGGGAACTTCCTCAACCTGATAAAAGCATCTATGAAAAATCCAGAATCAGTGTCATTTTTAAACATAAAAGACTGATGCTTTCCCACTAACATCAGGAAGAAGGCAAAGATTTCCATTTGGACCATTTCTATTCAACATTACACTGGAGGTGCTACCCAAGCAATTTGGCAAGAAAATTAAATAAAGGCATTCAGATTGGCAAAGAAGAACAAAAGTGTCTCTATTTTCAGATGATAGGACTTTATATATACAAAATTCTAAGGACTCCACTAAAAATGTATAGAACTAATACACAAGTTCAGCAAGTTTGCAGGATACAAGGTCAATATTCAAAAATCAATTGTATTTCTATATATTTGCAAGGGACAATCCAAAAATAAAATTGAGACAACAATTCCATTAGCATCAAAAAGAATAAACTTTGGAATAAATTTAACAAATGAATGCAGTTCTTATACTCTGAAAACTACGAAATTTTGTTGAAAGAAATTTTTAAAGATCTAAATAAATAAATGAAAAGACATTCATGTTCATGGATTGAAAAGTACTGATAAGATGGCAACGCTCCTCAAATTGACCTACAGAATCAACACAATCACTATCAAAATTTCAACTGTCCACTTGGCAGAAATGGACAAGTTGTTCCAAAAATTCATATGAAGATTTAAGGAACCCAGAATAGCCAAAACAATCTTGAAAAAAAAAAAAAAACAAAGCTGGAGCAGTTACACTTCCCCTTTTCAAAACTCACTATAAGCCTTCAGTAATCAAGACTGTGTGGTGCATGCATGAGGTAGACATATAGTTCAATGGTGTAGAATTGAGAGTCCAGACATAACCGTCACATTTATGGTCAATTGATTTCCATCAAGAGTGCAAAACCAAATCAATGGGGAAAAAATAGTCTTCATAAATGATGCTGGGACAACTGGATATCCACATGGAAAATAATGAACTTGGGCCCCAAACTTCACAACATATATTAAAATTACCTTAAAATGGATCATAGTCCTAAATGTAAAAACTAAAACCATAAAACTCTTAGAGGAAAGCATAGATCTTCATGAACTTGGATTAGCAATGGTTTCTTAGATATGACACCAAAAGCCCAAGCAACAAAAGAAAAAATAAATAAATTGGACTTAATTAAAATTAAACTTTTGTGCTTCAAACACACTCTGAAGAAAGTGAAAAAGACAACCCACAGAATGGGAGAAAATATTTGCAAATCGTATATCTGATAAGGATCTAATATCTAAAATATATAAAGAATTCTTAAAACTGAATAGTAGGATAAACCATAATGGAAAAGAATATTAAAAAAAAGAATGTATATATGTATAAAACTGAGTCACTTTGCTGCACAGCAGAGATGGCACAACATTGTAAATCAACTATACTTCAATTTTTAAAAAACTAAATTAAAAAAAGGGAAATAATCCAATTTAAAAATGAGTAAAGGCGCTAAATAGACATTTCTCCAAATAAGACATGCAAATGGCCAATAAACACTTGGAAAAATATTCAACATCATTAAGCATCAGGAAAATGCAAATCAAAACCACAAGGAGATACCATTTCATACCCACTATGATGGCAACAATCAAGAAGACAGATAACGACACGTTGTCAAGGATGTAGAAAAGTTAAAACACTTGTACACTGTTGGTGGGGATGTAACATGATGAAGCCATTTTGAAAGACAGTCTGACAGTTCCTCAAAAGGTTAAAATAGAGTTACCATATGACCCAGCAATTCTCCTAGGTATATACCAAAGAGAACTGAAAACATATGTCCAAACAAAAACTTGTACATGAACAGTCATGGAAGCATTATTTGTAACAGCTAAAAAGTAGAAACAAACCAAATGTCCATTAACTGATGAATGGATAAATAAAATGTAGTATATCTATAAAATGAAATATTATTAGGCCACAAAAAGAAATGAAGTACTGATATATACTATAACATGAATAAACCTTGAAAACATGCTATATGAAAGAAACAAGTCACAAAAGGCGCTCTGTGTATATGAAATATCTAGAATAGACAAAATTATAAAGATAGAAAGTAAATTAATGGTTGCCTAGGGCTAGGGAGTATTGGGAGGGGCATGTTGTGAGTGACCGCTAAAGGGTATAGGACTTCTTCTGGAACGATGAAAATGTTCCAAACTTGATTGTGGTGATTGTTGCACAACTTCGTGAATATACTAAAAACCATTGAATGTACACTTTAAAGGGTGAATTATATGGTATGTGAAGTATATCCCAGTAAAGCTGTTAACAAAAAAAGCAGAAAAAAATTAAAATTTAACTTTATTCATTTAGATGCTTTAAAAGTCAATATGATCTTAACCTTTACCTTAGCCATATGCTGGTATAAATGTTCATGTGTGGACAAATAAATAATAAGCTCCATAGAAAATTAGAGAATCGTCATCACTATGTCAATTGATTTACCCTCTAGCATCATAGTAAGTTTGAGATTATATTTCTGGCAAGGATGAGATTTCTTAACATTTCGGAAGTGAACTGACCTTGTTTTAAGATAAAATTAATAGCTGCAATTGTTGAGTACCAACTTAATCCAAGGGACTTCATGTCCAGGATCTCATTTGATGCTCTTACACCCCTGAATAGGACTCCTCCCCCTTTTAATAGCTAAGGAAGCTATGGCCCAGAGAAATTAACTAAATTTCCTTAGCTCACAGTTACAGATATAGCAGAATATGAACATTTCCTGTCATTTGCCCTATGCTGGACCTACTGGGTCACTTTCTCCCTCCTTACCTTTGATGAATTAAGAACCCAAAGTCCTGGGACTTGTAGGGTAATACATGATAGGTATGCTAATGTTACCTTGAAGACCTAAGGATTGGGACACCACCTCTAGGCTACTCCTGAGAGCTGGTGATGGGGAGTTGGAGGGTGGGGGTGGGATGTAGAGGAGTTGGAAATGGAAATTCCTTATTTTCAAATGTGGAGGAAGTGATGAAGAAATTGAAAAGAAAACCGCAAAGTTTCCTTCCAGCTCTAAAGCTCAATCAATTTAAGATTCCACCTTTGTGGAGCTGAAGGTAATTGGAATTCAGATAACTATTTCTTCCTCTCCTGACTTAGTCTTATCCCAGGATCCATGATTGAGAAGGTGTTTCCTTTACGGTTCCAATGTTTACAATTTCATCAGGAAGTGTGTTTTCAGACTTTTTTCCCCCTTAGCTGCACTATTCTGGCAAAATGCATGCCATCAAAATCATCTTTGCAAACTTAGTCTTTTTGTACTTATTTAAAAAAATTATCCTTAAGTCTCATATTTAACTTCAATCGATAACGATGTCCACTTCCAGTCCTTAGCTAAAATTGCCTTTAAATATGTGACAAACAGCAAAAACTGCCTTATTAAATAAAATAATTTTATTATTTTATTATTTTTAGAATGGGTCTTATGTACACATGAAACAAAATTTTAAATTCACAGAAAGGAATGCACATAGGGTTGCCAGATCTAGCAAATAAAAATACAGGACACCCAATTACAGCTGAATATCAGATAAACAACAGCAACAAAATTTTTGTATAAGTTTGTCCCATGTAGTATTTGGGACATACTTATCTAAAAATTATTTGTTATTTATCTGAAATTCAAATTTAAGTGGGCGTCCTGTATCTTAGCTGGCAACACTAAATGCAGAGAAATGTAAGACTCCCTTTGGCTGGGGTCTCCCAGGGACCCAGTTGCCCTCTCCAAAGAAAATCCTATCACCAGTTTCTTGAGAATCCTTCCAGGGATATTCCATAAGCAACTTTCTTTTACAGGAGTCACTTTATCAAGCCTCAGCACAAAATAGAATCTGAAAAAAAAGGATCTAAACAATATAATGATGTCCGTATTTTTAATTTGGACTCATAACAGTTACTAAAGGAACTTAATGCAGCCCATGCAATGCACAGAGGAGGGATTTTAGTTCATACCAACTGGGTATGTTCCTTAACTTCTAGGATCCTTTACAAAAGGAGGTAAATATTAATAATCACCTCATATGTTTGTAGTGAATAATATACATACAACATACATGCAAAATGCCTGTCATAACAAGGTAGGCGTCAGATCAGCAGAGTCCCCTCCCTGTTTGGGTGTTTTAGGATACTCATCTGTAACTTTCTTAAGAAGTTCCACTTGAAGGCCCCTGAATGGAAATACAGGCCAGATTAACTGAGGGTGTCTCAGTATAACCTTCTAAATTTGCAATCAAGTAACTAACTCAGTTGTCTCCTTATAGCCTCTATTCCATCAAATACCATTCAGGGCCCTGATGGCTCAATTTATCCTATCCTACTTTCACCTTATTGAATCTATCCCTCTGTCATCCATTGATTGAAAAAGAAATATTTACTGAACACCCACTCTGAGCTGGGCACTCTTGTAAGCACAGGGGAGACAGGTGTGAGCCAGTAAGACAAGATCACTGCCCTCAGGGGACTTGTGTTCAAAGATAGAGACATAGATAATAAAGGGTAAACAAATAAGTAAGACCATTTTAAATAATGATGAAAGCTAGGCGAAAATTAAACAGGAGTGAAAAATGCTAAGAGGAGAAAAGCTGATTTTATTTAGATCAACTGCCCTCTTAATGGTAAATTCCTTTCATTGTGCTTAAACTGCTCGGAAGTACTTTAACTGTGTAATTCTTTTAAAAAGATTTTCAAAAAATACAAGTGGAGAGCAACAACCTTTACAATTTTAAGTTTACTCTTTAGACTCTAGCAGGATGTAGATACCGAGGTCTTTCAAAAGTATAGACTTGGATATTTCTACCTTTCTTTGGTAAAGTTTACATAGGAAAAGGAAAGTGATTAGCATTCAAATTCTGAGTGCCAATTATAAATGGACGAAGCCTCTTACCTATTAGCTAATAGCCTCTTAGCTATTCACGTTTATAATCCACCTCCCCATACCCCTATCCCAACCTCCCACCCAGTGCTGGGAGTTAGATGTTTTTATGTTTATTTTATAGGTGCAGGAAGTGAAGCTCCCAAAGTTCAAGTGATTTGACCAAGGACACCCAGGTCAGAAGTGGACAGACCAGATTTGATGCCGTCTTTCTGCCTCCAAGTCAAGAACCCTTTTACTCATACCAGGTAACCTATAATTTGCCATTCCCTCCAAAACCTTGCTACTTCATTAAGAGGTTTTCATTTAAAAAAATTACTGTGAAGGGAGTTGGGGTATGTTGAGATTTGGCATAAGTGTTTCAGCATCGTTAAAAAAAAAAATCACAATATATAACTTCCCGTTTCATTTTTTCTGTTAAGTCACATATTATCAGAGCTAATATTCAGAAATAATTATCCATTTGTAAGGGGAGTGATTACTATACTTTTTTAAAAGCAGTCTTAACTATCTTTTCTATCTTTTAACTATCTTTTCTGAGAAGCAGCTTGTTGTTTGCCAGGGTAATGCAAGTCCTGTTTGTATATTATAAAATTAGCAAGGTTTATATGAAGAAAACCTTTTTCCTTTGTTCCATCCAGTGAAATGATGCCTTTTTATGATGATTAAAAGCAAAACAGCCTAAAATGCTATATTAGTTCACCAGAATTTCTCAGAATGGTGCATTAAAACTGAAACTGAAACATTATGGAGGTGGTAAAATCTACTCACATTCAATTATCTATGAGCAAAAAAAAATTAGATACCATCAGTATCTGCAGATCTACACTATGTGTTAATAATGATGTTGAAAATAGCATGAAATTTAGGGTGAATCCTCTAGATAAGGATTCTTCTAAACAGTTATAGAAGAGTTGATAAATTAGTAGACCCTTACAGTTAACTGAGGTGCACAATTGGACACACTTAAGATGTTATATTAAACTTTGCTAAGAAGATAAGAATCATTTTGAAATGTGACTGGTTTCCAGCTTCTTAGTTGACTCTCCCTCCCCTGCCCTGTCCCTAAATAGTTTCTCTTTTGAGGTATAAAGTATTTATTTCATAGCCTCATTCCTATGTTGGAGTTCTTTTCTTTCATTTTTTTTGGAGCTGGAGGGAAATGTGATGTTTCTAAAGGACAGGTTGCATATTTTGAGATAATAATACAGCTTTCTCTGTCTTACCTTTCCCCTTAGAAGTCTAGATTTTAAATGCCTCTAAAATGGTTAGTCTTAATTCTACTTAAATACACTTGACAGATTTACTTCTTAAAAGTGCTTTCTGTTTTTACTTTTTGCATTTCAGTAACTTCACTGGTCTTCCTGCCTCTAAAATGTGGATTTTCCTGACTTGGTGACATCATTTTTGGTGTTGCCCAGTGTTCTCCCCGCAATGCCCTCCCACCCTGAATCAGTCTCCACGATTAATAATCACCTAACTAATAAGAACAGGCCTGTCAAGCATACTGCCTTGAACTTGAGTTTTATAGGAATTTATAAGCCAGACTGTTTCCTCAAATTATGGTTATATTGAACAAATATTCGTTATTAAGAAGATCCTTTTAATGCCTCTTCTTCCTCTTCATTCACTCTAAAGTGTTTGGTTTCTTTTGGAGGCACACAACTAGTCTGGAATTTAGCTTTGTCCATCTCGTGTAAATCCCCTGTAGGGTTTGTAAAACTGTAACCCATAATCCCCTCTTGAAAAAATACACTGATTATTTGTGCTTATCCTAGTTCTAAATATTACAATAGTTTCTGGATTTTTGCCACATTCCTCTCTAGATGGTCATTTGGGAGACTTTGTTTATAATATGTGTTTTGAATGAAATTTTAAAATTCCAAGACCACAGGATGTAAGACTCAATTGTGGGTTAAACTTAATTTTTGCATTTTTTCAAAGAGGCCTTACTTAGATTACAACAATAGCAAACATTGAATAGAAAATGAGAGAAGGTATGTTTTTTCCAAGGATTAGTGTTTGAAAGAATATAAGAAACCACGGTATTTCCAAGGATTAGGGAATGTTTTCAAAGTGGTCTACACTATTCAGTTGGTGGTTTAGGTAAATTAAAACATTAAGCTGTTTTATGTACATCAGGAGAAACATTTTCTGTAGTGATTGTGCTAATTGTGATTTTAAAATCAGAAACAAAACCTTGAATTTAAAATAGTACCCCTCCCCCAAAAAAGCAGTTAAATTCATCAGGATAAACAGTATAATAGCTTTTTTTTTTTTTTTTTTTCAATTTAAGGCAATGTTAAAAATATAAAAGCTCCTCTGGGACTTTTTCCTTCTAATAAATGCTGTTTCTTCCCCTCTTATTCTTTGTTTATTTTAGAAGCTGATTCTCATTAAAGGACCCTCATAGATTTTTTTGACAAAATGAATTGGGTTTTTTTTAATGTAAATTAAGGCTTTTTGCATCTGATTACGACTTCAGGAAGTTTTTTAACTTTACAAATGATAGACTTAATAAACCGGTGTGTCTGACTTTAGTTGTTTTGTGCTCTGGTTCTTTTGCCTTGAATATATCCTTTTACTCCTCTGCTTAGAAAACAGAAAACTGCCCACAATAAGGAACACTTGTAAGTTAAGGCCAGCATCCACTTTAAACATTCTCAGTCACTATACACTGATGGATTTCTCCTCAAGATGTTTAAGCTTACATTCCCTCTATAAATCAATCTCTCTCTCTCCCTCTCTCTCTCTTACACACACACACACACACACACACACACACACACACACACACACACACATATGCCAGTGATTTCTATGACATAACCTTTCTGGAATTCTATAAACACAGGATATGCAACATGGGTTAACCACTTGTCTAGAAAAGAAAATAAGCAGACAGTTGCCCACAGAACACATCTTACATTTGGGCTCCGACCTATGCCAAGAAAGTGATCCAATGAAGTGATCACTTTGAGTCCCTGCCTGAATAACAGCAGGACCTTGAAAGCTCTGTTGCTATTTTAGATGGATGTTGCTTGTTAACAGAATGCAGAATGAATTATAACCTCTGTATTAAGCTCTTTCATTGTTGACCTTGATCTTCAGAGAGGGTGAGGTAGGTAGCCAACTGCAACTATAAAGCTTATATTAGGTACAAAGGAAAATATTCTACTTAAGAGAAAATAGGATAGAAACATTAAGTCACAGGCTAAAGTAAAATCATTTGTTGTTCATCAAGGTAAAGAATACGATATTAACCGTTCAGGGCTTCTCTGGTGGTGCAGTTGTTAAGAATCCGCCTGCCAATGCAGGGGACACGAGTTCGAGCCCTGGTCCGGGAAGATCCCACATGCCGCAGAGCAACGAAGCCCGCAAGCCACAACTATTGAGCCTGTGTGCTACAACTACTGAAGCCCGCGCGCCTAGAGCCTGTGCTCTGCAACAAGAGAAGCCACCACAATGAGAAGCCCGCACACCACAACGAAGAGTAGCCCCCGCTCGCCGCAACTAGAGAAAGCCCGAGTGCAGCAACAAAGACCCAACGCAGCCAAAAATAGATAAATAAACTTATTAAAAAAAGAAAAAAATTAACCGTTCATATTTAGCAGCTTCCTTAGAACACTTATGAAATAGAGTGAAGAACAAATGAGTAAATAAATGCCCTAAGTATTGCCTTTCTTCCCTAAGCTGATAGACTGATATTGAGCCTGATGAATATTGCCCTAACACAGGGACACCGTCCGCCACTTTAAACTTAGCAGCTACATTCAACAGCAGAATTTTAGGTCCAGTTCTACTCCCAGCTACGTAGGCATTGTTAGAAGTGGGGTAAGTAGGGATGTGACTAATAGTCTTGTGTCCCTGTAATCATAGTGGGAGATCACTGTGCTAAATGTTTGCAACTTTTCTATTCTACAGAAGCAATGACATCAGGAAGTGATACTACTAGTGGTGATGACAGAAACTGCCATTTCAGGGAGTCAAATTAGTTCCTCTAAATTCCACTTAAGACAGATTCAAAGGAAGGCTCTTCAGTGGAGGCAGAGGGAACACTTTCACTCCACTGCACCCTGATGGACTCGTTTGGGCTCATTAATTCAGGAGCTATCATAGCAGTTCTAAATGGGAAGAGTCTGTTTTCGCAATTACTGATATCAAATAAGCATCACAGTGAGGCAGGAGATAGATGAACTCCAGGCTAGACATTTACAACTAGCCTCCTGTTTATATTTCTTGAGGCAAGAAATAGATGGGCTCCAGGTTGGACATTTACAGCCAGCCTCCTGTTTACACTTCCAGATAGAAATAACAACAGGAACAGGGTAAAAAGCTGGACTTTGCCTCCGGTGGACACTTTAAGGTAACAGTAATGGCAGGGGCAGAGAGTAGCTGAGTCCTGTCCAGATAAAAGATAAAGAGACCACATATTTCTCATTCTCGAGGTCAAGGAGACCTCCCCGACTACACATGCTCAGAAGGGCTCTTTAGGGGTCATAAGGGAGAGGGTGCCACCCCATAATGGGTGTTGTCAACCTTCCCATTGGCCTCTGCGCTGGAATCCATCTTGGCTAAAAGATGCACACGCATGTCGGGTAGGGACCTAGGACAGGTCAGGTGTGGAAAAAGAAGTGAGATAATTGCCCAAAGGTAAACAAAGATCTGGAACTTTAACTGCCTCTTTACCACACTCCTCGTTAGGGAGGATGCCCACACCCTTTCTCTCCAGGTGTGTATCTCTGCATTGCTGCTGTCTTAACTAAACAAACTGCTTCTCTGTGTGCTTTCCCACATGTTGTGCTGTATCTCTAATAATAAACTTTGTACCTATTTTTACAGTTTTTGCCTCCTTGAAATATTCTTGCTTTCAAACAGGGCAAGGGCCAGGGGAACTTTGTTTCTAGTCTCTAGCCCTTGCTGGTCTAGCGGCTAGGATTTCTGGTTCTCATCCAGGCTACCCAGGTCCAGTTCCTCGACAGGGAACCGAGATCTCCCTTCAAGCCATCACCTACTTCTGTCTCCACAAGATCATCAGGAGTGAAGTGATTTACTATGGTTATACAATTACACAATTCCTCTAATTTTACCCCTGGGGTAACTCGACAGCATCACAATCTGAATGTGAACCCAGCGGAAGGGCTCAGATTGTGGAGGCAGGGAATTCCTTAGGAGGCTCCTTTCCCTTCAGAGATCCTTGAATTAATCATTACTGGGCGAGCAGGGACCAAGGTGGTGAAGATTCACCACCATTGCCATTCCTTTGAGCTCCAAATCAGCCCTGTGATTGATTCTTTGGTGCAGCATGGCCAACAAGGATGGAAGGGACCTCCAGCAAACTTGCTTTTTTCACGGGACTGATTCTGAGAATTGGGTGTAGTAGGGTAAAGTGGGCCTTTGGAATCACTATCCTTCTTTTACCTCTCCTACTGCTATCAGCATTTTCCTCTCACTCCCATCTCCTCAGTGTTCTAGTCCTGCATTCCATCTTGTCATTTTCCTAATATTTAAAAATATTTTAAATATTTAAATATTTTCAAATATTTACAGCGCTTCATCCCCAAGCCCAAAGCTACTTGGTCCAAACAGGGCAACACTCAACTAGGTACTCAATGATTCATCCTTGATTCCTCTCTTTTCATCATCAACCCTATCCAATCCATTGGCAAGTCCTG
This sequence comes from Balaenoptera physalus, assembly GCF_965194825.1. Classification (NCBI taxonomy): domain Eukaryota; kingdom Metazoa; phylum Chordata; class Mammalia; order Artiodactyla; family Balaenopteridae; genus Balaenoptera; species Balaenoptera physalus. The sequence continues at coordinate 98,010,834 of NC_138884.1, forward strand.
GTGGTTCTATCCTCAAACTCTGCTCCACGTCTAATAATTTTTACCGTCTCCCCATTACATCCTAGTCCAGGGTACCATCACCTCTCTCTAGGTACCTGCATTACCTTCCCACCTTCTCTCTACTTCTACTCTATCCCCTACAATCCATTCTCTGCAGGATATCTGGAGTGATCTCTTAAAAATGTAAATCATGGATCATGTTACTTTCAAATTTAAAACTTTCCATATACAAGTCTATCATTTTTGTTATTCCTCAAGCATTTTGTCATCATCATTAGCATTGAAAATCCTTGAACAACAAAGCTGTGTCCTGTCTTACAGGAAACAAAGAAGCTGGGAACTGAGGGCACCACCTTCCAGAGGCAGGAGAAAGGGTGGGTGGTGATGGCCATCAAAGGCAGGAAAGCTAGCAGAGCCCTGGGGACCTGCAGTCAAGGAAGAAAGGAGGCTGCTGAGAGCTGACTTGGGCCCGAGGAGGGGTCTAGGCTGAACAACAGAGGACCCCTAACTGGCCTCTGAGGCTCTATAGGGTGTGGCTTCTGCCCCCTCTCCAGCCTTTCCCTTCACTCTCACTCCCTTCCCTGAGTCCTGTGCTCCAGCTATTTTCAAATGTCTTTCCTTCCTCAATGCAGGAATACAGACTTGCCCTGCCATTCTTTTTCTCTACTTAGAAGGACTTTCACTAGCTTTTCTTCCTGGTAAATATTTATTCAGTTCATACAATTCCCCAATAGATTTCCCCCACCACAATTTCTTTTTTTTTTTTAATGTTTTGGCCACACCACACAGCATGCAGGATCTTAGTTCCCTGACCAGGGATTGAACCCTCACCTTCTGCAGTGTAAGCGCAGAGTCTTAACCGCTGGACTGCCAGGGAAGTCCCAGCTCCCACCGCATTTTATTATCTTAATTTTCCCCCTTGCTCTGAAGTTTGTACAATTGTTAAGCCTATTCTTTTACTCTCAATGACAACTTTGTAATAATATCTTCCAGTAGTTTTCCAACTTTTGAAGTTTTCTACATGCCATGAAAATTAATACTTACAATTCTATTTGATTAGAAAAAAAAAAGATTATGCTGAACAATGGCCTACTGAATTGGAAAGGCAATGCGTCTGATGCATTGTTAAGGCTAATGCAGATGTTAACCAATGGACCAGAAGAGCATCTAAATATACTAGTCATTCTGACAGGTAGCTTCTCTGCTCTGATCGCCTCCTTTTCTGGACTCTGGATCATTGCACAAAGAGTAACACTCATTTCTCTCTACTCTTCCCATGTACATTAATTTTTTTCTCTTTACAACACTTCTTAAACAAGTATTATAGAAATATAGTTGATAAAGAGAAAGCAAAACCTTACAAGTGAATATCTATTTACTCAGGGCACATAAACAGTGTTCAGGGAGAATGTTTTTTATTTTTTAAATGAAGGATTATTTACTTTATTATCTATCTACTTCCTTGAAGGAAGACCAACTGGTTTAGAACAGAAATAAAGGCTATTAATTTTTATGTATTCCATTCACAATTCTATTCTGGAAGGAGGATTCCCATTAATAAATAGAAACATTTATAAGTATTATAATATCTAAATAAAAGTACACTAAGTCATTTACTTTGGGGTTAATATTTAGGGTGTATACTTCAGCTCACTGGAGAGCTCCTGACAGAACCAGAGTACTTGGAAGAAGGCACATTACTGAAGCTAAACTTGAGTTCTTTTATGGCAGGACTGGACAGCTGCTTGCACCTGCCTTAACTTTTTTTTCAGGCTAAAGTTATCTATTCCAGGAACCTATGTCATGCGGTATAAAGCTTTGGTTTCAATCAGTCACTAACACAGGAGCTTGGATATACTTGAAATTCCTTTTGGGGGAAAAAAATTGGCCAAGGCTTTTGGCAGCATTGCTTCTCACACCCAGGCCAAAGTGGGCTGGCTCTCTATGGGGACAGGAATGTGTAATGGTATCTCACCCTTAAAGTCACAGAATCATAGCAATTTGGCCCCAGAAGTGACTTTGGAGTTCATGTGGTCCAACTTACTTACTTTACATTCTTCTATAACATTATGTTAGCATTCCTTGCTCCCTTATAGCAGGTAGCTGAAGCCCTTAATTTAATTGACAATACAGAACATTTGTATTATAGGTGCCTGGTAGAGGATGTCAAGGCAAAGAAATAAGATAAGGCAAGTCATTCAAGCACTCTCACTTAGAATTCCGCATACTTAAGACAGTCCAGCAGACAGATTAACCCTCTATTTATGTATATTCTCCACATTACATTTCTTAATTTAATAAAGTAATTAGAGGGCAATGAGCCTGGGCCACATTTTCCTTAGCCTCTTGCTCAAATATATTCACCAAATTAAGGGTGAGGTATGTTCTCTGTGAATATATACAGGGTTGAAATGAGAATATCTTCCGCACAAGCACAATTGGAGATATTGACCACAGTGTCAAGTGGCATTGTCTCTACACAGATCCATGTAATAAATTCCTTCTTGAATTTAGTCTCAGGCAGTGATAACTTGTATGCTTGTGCCTGTCAGAAAGTGAAACCCCTGTAGCCTATCATGTTTCTCTTTTCACCTTCGCTCTCAGAAATATATGAACCAAATTTATTGCCAAGTGTTGTAGTCTGATCAACTCTGGTGCCTAGAGGTATTTACTCCTCCTGCTTTCTTCCTAAATATTTTATTTGTAAACCACCTCAAGTAATTTTAGAAGTATGTAAGTTGACAATAGATATCAAAATTAATAAGATGGGTAAAAAAAATTAGTAGGCAGTAAGGAATAGTCAAACTTGCCAATGACATGTCTGTGCAAAGGCCTTTTTGCCAATTTTCCCATTTGAAAGGGAGTGAAGAGATCTTTGTGTTTTGTGTCCGAAAACTTGGTTTTAATTCCCGGCTATAAAACTCATTTGCTGAATAACCTTACAAAAGTCACCTAGCCTCCATTTCCTCTTTTTTAAATGGGGATATTAATGTTGTCAATCCACTAGGTCGTTGTGACAAACCAATGAGAAAACACGGGGAGATGCTTTACAAACAGTGAGTCACTGTAGAAACGTTCGTTGTTGAAATTTCCATACTCTGTCTTGCGTGTTGACCCACTCTACTTTAACCAGCACATGATGTTCATGCGGGTTTTAAAAGAAGTTCACGAATTCATAAACAAATTCACAAATTTGTTGATACTCTTCCTTTTAAGAGGTCGAGCCTCATTTCTCTCCCCTAAGAGCATGGGCTGTATTTAGTAACTTGTTTCTAGCCGATAGAATGCGGCAGACGTGACAGTGTGACTTGTGAGACCAGGTCATTAAAAGCATAATGCCTTCTCCTTGCTCTCATGCTTAGATCACTCATTACGAGTGAAGCCAACACTCAAGCACCCCGACAGGGAGGTCCATGTGATGAGCAAATTAAGTCTCTTGCCAACAGCCAGTTGAGTGCTCCATCATGGAAACACACCCTCTGGCCCCAGTCAAGTTTTCAGAAAACTGTATCCCCAAACACCTTAACTACAAACTCCTGAGGGATTCTAAGTCAGGACCACACAGCTAAGCCACTCCTGGGTTCCTGGCCCTCAGAAAATCAGTAAGAGAATAAATATGTATTCTTGCTTAAAGTCCCTAAATTTGTGGGTAGTTTGTTATACAGCAACAGATAACTAATAAAATGTCTACAGTTATGTACCCATCCTCGGAGAACACTGCTGAGGACCAATAGGAGACCTGGCTCTTCCCAGATGTTTTTATTCAAGGAAATTCTTAGTGCCCCAGCACCTTAGATCATTGTATTGGAAATCACTTCAGAGCCATGTGGTGCAGTTCTCTAATTTTGCAGAAGGAAAATTGAAGCAGAGAGGTAAAATGAGATGTTCAAGGACATTTAAATGAATGGCAAAATTGGGGCTAGACCCTTCTCTTTTCTTCTTCTATTTTATGGCAGCTTTTCTTTTCTTTTTTTAATTTAATTGTTATTTATTTATTTATTTATTTATTTATTTATTTATTTATTTATTTATGGCTGCATTGGGTCTTCATTGCTGCGTGCGGGCTTTCTCTAGTTGAGGCGAGCGGGGGCTACCCTTCGTTGTGGTGCGCAGGCTTCGCATTGCGGAGGCTTCTCTTGTTGCGGAGCACAGGCTTCTAGGAGCGCAGGCTTCAGCAGTTGCAGCACGTGGGCTCAGTAGTTGTGGCTCGCAGGCTCTAGAGCACAGGCTCAGTAGTTGTGGCGCATGGGCTTAGCTGCTCCGCGGCATGTGGGATCTTCCCAGACCAGATCCCTTCCCAGGGATCAAACACGTGTTCCCTGCATTTGCAGGCGGATTCTTAACCAGTGCGCCACTAGGGAAGTCCTTTTCTTTTCTGTTCTCTTTTTTGTATATATAATTTTTTTTTTAATCACTGTGTTCTGAATTCACAGCATTTTTAAAGTTTATTTTTAATTTAATTTAATTTATTTTTGGCTGCATTGGGTCTTTGTTGCTGCGCGCGGGCTTTCCCTAGTTGCGGCGAGATGGGGCTACTCTTCGTTGTGGTGCGCACTTCTCATTGCGGTGGCTTCTCTTGTTGCTGAGCATGGGCTCTAGGTGCACGGGCTTCAGTAGTTGTGGCACATGGGCTCTAGAGCGCAGGCTCAGTAGTCGTGGCGCATGGGCTTAGTTGCTCCGCGGCATGTGGGATCTTCCCAGACCAGGGAATGAAGGAAGATTTAAGCTTAACTTGTTCTAGGGATAAAGGTCACACAATAGGCTTTGCCATCCCAAACAAAAGAGAAAAAATGAGTTGATATGAAGCAGATATGATGCTCTGGGGTACTCTCAACTTGGTAATGTCAGTTTCTAACCAAATAGTTGTTACTCAGTTGCAGAACCGAAATTTAGTTCCACTAAGTATGAAGTTGAGGGCTGAAAAATCTTTTTTTTTTTTTAATTTTTTTGCTGAAAAATCTTAATTACAGTAAGGGGTTAGTAAGCGGAAGACAACCTTTACAAACCCAGCAACACAACTACTAAGGAATACATTATGGTTTGTCCTGATGAATGAGTGTGAAGTCAGTAGCCCTGTGTTTTGTAACCTTTTTTCTCTTCAACTCTTGTTTCTCACTTTGGGATTTTGTAGGTAGCATAATATATCACAGTAAAATAAGTACTGTTAAAAAGAACTTCCCAGTTTGAGAGGTGCTTTTAATAATTATTACCATATTTAATCCTGTAATTTAGATATATTGATTAATTTTGATATTATGAGAAAATGAAGACTTGGGGTTAGGTGACCTGCTCAATATCATTTGCCTCTAACTTGAATCTTCTGGACATCTTAGCAAACCACAAAAATCACTGTATTTGAGCGGGGCCCTCTCACTGTCCCTTGCCTACGGCACGTGCATTCCAGCCTTACTGCCTTTGGTCCCTCAATCCCTCTTTCCCCCCACTCTCACCCAAAGAAATGTGTCACTCAGTTTGGACCTATTGAACAAGAAAACGAATCCCATCTTTACCAAAACTTCTTCTCCAAGCCCCCAGCCCCTCACTGATCTTGCATCCCCCAGGTCTCATGCAATTGTGGTCAATACTGTGGTAATCTCTAATTGTAGTGACTGTATAAGTGTGCATTAGTTGTGTCTCCCCGGCTAGATTGTAAGCTCCTGGAGGACAGCGACTGCCTCTACAAAAAAATTTAAAAAGTACCTCCCCCGTCTTGTACAGTGTCCCAGGACCCTGCTGGGCAGTGGAGGCGCACCAAAAAAAAAATAAATAAATAAAGCACTGTATTTAAAAGCTTATTTACATGCACTCAGTAGGAAAGAAGAGAAAATAGCTTCTGACCCTTTTTGCTTTAGAAAATCCTATAAGATATCTTTATTTTAAAACTCAGTCTACATTTAAAAAACAAAGGAGCGATATTTTCGTGGTCTCAACTAAGTATTTCCTTTTATTATATCAAACTATTAAGAAATAGATCAAGCTCATTTGATATGTTCTCATTTAAATTTCTTAGATGCTTATTTGAATATGAAATCTATCATTCAACTCTCTTGCACCAGTTTATTTATTTATTTGTTTTTGTCAGGTGATTTCAGTTCACGTTTTCATACTTAATTCGAAACTGGAAATTAAAATTCAAGCGCAATCTCATAGTAGCATGGGATTTTAACATGGTGTTGGCAATTTATCCCAAAAGAAAGAAACGCATGGGACATGGACATGTTTTTTTTCAAGGATTTATTTATCCTGGTAACCATCAGGATATGGACCTACTGTCCATAGCAGAATTCTTTTTTAGATGATTCATAGGCAAGATTTACATTAGCAAAAAGAAAAGGAGGATTAAAGATGAAGGCAATTATCTACGGCTCATAAATCCCTTGAGAATTTGATAAAACTTTGACCTTCTCCCTAGATAAACACGTATACGTCATGTTCGCATGAAAATTGCGTGTGGGGACGGTCCTCCCTGATCTAAATAATTTGGAAAGATGAAGCACTTTCTTTGAAAGAGCTCTGTAACTCAGAAAAGGAGGATTAAATTAAAACAAAAGGATTTTAAGAAATAACTTTATAAGACCAAGACTAAGAACTGTTAAATTAGCATAACTCTTTTTGTTCAGACATTAAGGAATTAGAAGTCTAGTGTCTATTATTTACATGTAGCCAGTTGAAGATGGGAATAGACTTACTGGATATTTCCATCTTTGGGATTTGCCTGTTCTGAAGGTAAATATACATCTTATTTATATTATGTTTTCATTGCCTGCTAAAAGCAACTCACACAGTATGTCTTTTTCAAACACTAAATGTTTTACAATTGTAACAATAAACAAGTCAGAGAGAATTTTAAAGATGATGCAGTAGAGTGGTTCCAAAATTTTTTTTTTAAGCAATGGGACTCTCAAAAGTATTTTAAAATACAATATATTAAAACGGCATTTTTAGCATAAATTTTTTTTATATGCTAAAATTAAAACTCCTCATTATAATGTCATTCCAAGAAGCTGTTTTTGTTTAACATAAATAGAAATAGGACCTAATGGAAAATCGTTATAGCCTCATCATCCAATGTGTTTCTGTGTTTAGTCTTAGCTAGTCAATAAATATCAAAAAAATTCTAATTTGGATATAGATGTAGTTACAAACGGCAACAATTTTAATAAAGTTACCTTTGACCTCAGGATATTCTTCAAATAAAGATGGAAGGAAAGGCTTTATTCAAAGTCTACCTAAAAACTGGAAAGCATATGGGAAGTCCATATTTTATGAAAATTTAGTATATAACTAATCTGAGTGTCCATTTGTTTTAAAATTTCTTTAATTGTAATAAAATATATATAACATAAAATTTACCATTTTAATCATTAAGTGTATAATTCAGTGGCTTTAAGAATATTCACAAGTTGTGCAACCATTGCCACTATCCATTTCCAGAACTTTTTCATTATTTAAAACCATTTGCTTTTGTTTTTTGTAAAGGTTTTCCAGTTCACTTTTTAAATTAATTTATTCTGTTGCCCTCTTTTAGGAAGATTCACATTAGGAAGATGGGTGAATTATCAGTCATCTAATTCACATCATTAATGGGAAAGAGCTGTTTGCCGAGCATTGGAAATATTAAGACCATAAGACCAGGAACTCCTCGCGTGGGTTTTTCATCCCCTTCCCCTCCCTGCACCACCCGTGTATGACAGCTGGTCCAGAGCAGAACCCTCCAGGGGGACTCTACCCGGACTGTGGGGCGACTCTGACCACACTCTCTTGACTACAGGGAGGCTGAAGCAGTGAGCTGGGCCTCGGGAAAATGCCTTGTCTGGCATTAATCATACCATTTGCTTTTAATAACCAATTTTTAAACAGTGAAAAATGAAATTTGAATCAAATGTTTGCAAAGCTACTAAAGCACTTTCTTCACAGAACAGTTTAAAAAGTATGGTCCACTCAGTTTGAGGCGCAGAGGATGAACGGGTCTGGACAGACTGGTCCAGATGAACTGGTCTGGACAGAACTGGTCTGGACAAACTGGTCTGGTTTGCCACTATCAACGGTTAAACCAGGGCAAGAATGGTGCTCTCCTGGCTCCCCAGCAGTGCTGATTTTTCTCTTCTACCCTTCCATCCTGGAGGAGGAACAATCTCTTTATGATTCTAGTCCTTGAAAGACAATTACAACTCCATTCCTCAGAAGCCTTTCACCTCTCTCTACTTGAAAATGAGAAGTTCAATTGTGGCATGCAAAAACCTGCTATCTTCTTGGGAGGTTTTACTGAAATTCATCACAGCTGGTCTTAGAATCATCCTAAATTAAAAGCAAGTCTAAGCAACTCCAGGAATTGGTATAAACATTTCAAATATCTTTTGCAGAACAGCCTGCTATGCAAGACTTGTCTTCTGCAAGTGGCCCCTCTGTTTATGGCTAGGCTCAGACCACCATCCTCCTCTACCCCACCTGCCCTTCTATTCAATCAGGTTTAATTTAGTGAAGTTTATTAAGAACTACCAGGTAGGACAGATGTTCACCACAAAGAGTTAACATTTATTGAGTACCTACTGTGTCCCAGGAGATTTTGCATCTATTTCTAAATTCCTCTTGGCATTCCAGATCACCTACATATATTTGTTCTTCAGATTGTCCTTTGAACTGGTTTTAACATCTTTCTGGTTCCCTTATGAATGAATTAATGAGTTCAAGTCTTTAGCACGTATTCATTTTATATTTGTATGGGAGTCATGGTTTTATCTTTTTGAAAATTATATTTTAGCGCCTTATCTTTAGACAAAAATTGGAGATGAATATGAAGCACATATGATAAAGTAACTAGAAAGCAAAGGCAGCAAAGAGAGGATAAAGGGGCAAATCACTGAAGAGGTCCTAATCAGAATGTCAAAATCTTGGCATTCTCGATCACATGCTATATACACTGCTTAGTACATAGTAGGTGCTCAAGGAATATTCAGCAAAGAAACTAGCTTGGAAAACAAGATATATATATATGTATAGGAAATATATATAGGAAATAAGCGCATATATAGGAAATAAGCAGCAACTAGGAAAAAGAACATGAAGATATCACGTACAAATAACTTGTAAAGATGACATGGACGCTGAGTCCAATTTTTAATAGCATGACAGAAGCCTATGGGGAAAAGTAATACATTTAAAAACCCTAATCCTGCCAGCAAAATGCTTCCTCTGGGCCTTTGTGGCTAGAGAGGGTCAAGAGAACATTTCTCTCAGGGAAAAATGTGAACCCGCACATACAAGCCAAGTCTCCCTTCTGCTAACATTTGCCATCTTTTCCTCCATCACTACCACCCTAGATAGTTTTAAATCCTGCAAAAGAGATGAACTGGTGCCCTCCACCCCTGTAAGGCTATGTGCCCATCACATCATGTCTCTCACGGATCAGATTTTCTGTAGTTCTGCCCCTGCTTTCTTGGACACCTACAGCTCGGCCAGACTGGCACTCACCTACACGACTTACAAAGGTAACCCACAAGGGCCATGCATTGGAGAATCCAATCCTCCATGGCCCTCGGACTTGTAACCTAGTTCCAGACCCAAGAGAGGAGAGAGACTCCTATCTGGTGTTGCAGGGGGTAGAGCAGAGATTCCTAAATCATTAACTAAGGAATTCCGTAAACATTGGATTTTTCATGAGTGCTAGTGTTACAGAGGGGGATCAGAGCCCAATTTTCACAAGTTTGTCTTTTTTACTTAGAGAAAATCATGTGGCCCAATGATTCTGTTCCAGCCAAGATATGGAATACCATCTAGCCAAAAGAAAACAAAATAATTTCAAAACCGACTTCACAGGTTGAAGAAGGAAGATATTATTTGACCCTGCCCTTGCCGCAAGGGACACAGAAAGATTTCTTTGCTAAACAATCTTCTCCAAAGATACAGGGACACTAAACCTAACACTTGAAGTTTGCCTGTTTAAAGTTTTTTCTTTAACACAGTATGTACTCAATTAAACATCAAACAATTAAAGCCACTACTCTAGGTCTGGTGTCTTGGTGAAGTAAAGACTTGTTTGTATTTTTCTCTCCCATTTAAATGATTCAAAGGGTTTCACATACAGCATTTAACCAGCAAACCCAGGAAAATGGAAAAGTAATCAACAGAGTCAAGCATTCCAATGTGTTAACAACAAAGCAAGTACAAGCCTGGAGCCCGAGGCCACTTTAGCTTTTCCATAGATTGCATGTTAATTGACTTCTGTGGATTCACCAGAACATGTAGCATCCACGCTCATACCCAGCCTTCCTCGCCCAAGCAAGATCCCTCAGCCCCAAGAGCTCATCTAGCATGCTACAATTTCCAAAGCTTCGCTTTAGTCACCTTATGGAAAGAGCTTTGCAAGTAGGACTTTAAATTCACTACAGCTTCAGAGTTAGCATGTCATTCTTAATCTCTCTTGAGCCAATAAAACTTTGTGGTTTGGAGAAGAGGCGACAATTGTGACTTGTCAAGACACCTCCTGCCCCGGTGGTTTTTCTTCAGACCACTGACTTGACATGTTACTTAACCACACAGTGAGTCACGTAGTCTTCCTGGCTTTTAATTTCTTCTTCCTATCCCACCGGGCTTTTGGGAGGTGTAAACAGAATTATAAAACGCCAGGTCCCACCTTTTGTTTTTAATTTATAGGGAAACAGGTACACACAGAGATTCAGAGCCTTGCCTAAAGCTACCGAGGTGGGATTTGAAATCTCATCGTGGTGCATTTTAACTGAATCTGCTTAGGATGCCAAATTACCAGCCTTTGCCCTGAACTGGAGTCAGGGAACCAATGGCAGCACACGGGAAAGAGCATCCTATAGAGTCAGACACCCCTGCCACTTTCTCTTGCTGTCACCTTGGGTAAGCATGGAAACTTTCTGTGCCTCCACTTCTTCATTTGTGTCTTATCAACAATGACACCTAACCACTAGTAGTTATTGTAAACATCAAGGACAAAGCAGGCACCTCTCCTTCACTTAAATGCTATCTTCCTCCATGCCGTCTCATGCTGGCCCTCCTGCCTTGGTATTTTAGATTCTCCCTGATCCAAAATTATACCTTCCCGTATCTTCTTTCTGGTTTCAGAAATTCCTCAAATTCATTCACTCTTCAACAAATACTTATTAAGCACCTACTATGTACCCAGCGCTATTCTAGGTGCTGGGGGTGGAGCAGTGAACAAAGTAGCCCAAATTCCTGCGCCCCAGAGTTTCCATCCCAGAGGCTGAGGGTGGAGCGGAGCGGAGCGGGTGGGGTGGGGTGGGGTGGGGTGGGCAGTGGAGCAGGTGGCAGAAGATAACAAAAAAATAAAGAAGTAAAATGGGGCTTCCCTGCTAGCGCAGTGGTTAAGAATCCGCCTGCCAATGTAGGGCACACGGGTTCGAGCCCTGGTCCGGGAAGTTCCCACATGCCACGGAGCAACTAAGCCCGTGAGCCACAACTACCGAAGCCCGCATGCGTAGAGCCCGTGCTCCGCAGCAAGAGACGCCACCGCAATGAGAAGCCCACGCACTGCAACGGAGAGTAGCCCCCGCTCGCTGCAACTAGAGAAAGCGCCCGCGCCCAGCAACGAAGACCCAACGCAGCCAAAAATAAATAAATTTATAAATAAATAATAAATTTTTTTAAAAAAGAAGTAAAATGGAATGCATGGACAAAGCATGTTAGGAGGTGACAAGTGTGATGTAGGAAAATAAAGCAGAGAAGAGGGCAGCAAAGGCTCCCTTGGGGTGGGGGGCTACACCTGTGGTCTGGAAAGGCCACATCTGAGCAAAGACCCGTAGCCGCAGGGGAGTGGATCAAAATTAAACTCTTTTCCTCCAAACCAGAGATGACACAGATACCACCAGGAGAAGCAAACATGGTCCTGAACAGATTCCCAGGAAGGTGCCGATGGAGATGACTGAGTTTTGACCGTTCAAACTTTTAAGAAGAGGGAAGAACATCTGGAGTCCTGAGCTCTGGGACTCAGACATGCAAGAGTGGCTGCAAAGGGCTCCGGGGAAGGCTGTGGTCACCGCGGATGACAACGACAACCCACTTCCCCACTTCTCCCTGAAAGCTGATGAGGGGATAGAGGCAATTGCGTGACCAGCTCCCTGGCCCAGGTCTTTTAGGCTTTTCTGAAGGAGGAGGTGCATCTTTGAGTAAAAAGAGTCAATGGAGTGGTTCTTCCCTGGTCTTGTCATGTGCGCCCTCCATGTCTTGGGTTCCAGAACGGCTCTGGAGGTCTACAGCCCTCTCTGCTGCCAGCCTTTCAGCCGGCGAGCTCTGGAAAAGTTTTCACCCTTGCTGCCTGCCAAGGCCAGGGGACTGGTGTGGCATCCCACCCTCCCGGAGGTCGCCAGCCATCCAGCTTTGGAAAACAGGGAGCTTGGAAAAAAGTCACTTGAATTTTATAAAGTGGTAACTACTGCGAGGCTTTAGGTAATTAAACCTAAATGCCATTTTCCTGCTAAAGCTCTCGGGTGAGGTAACAGTTCTCTTTAATGTCAACTCAGGAAGTTTTACCCAAGAAAAAGGAGGTGGGGGGAGCACTGTTTGCCAAATCAGGAAATGTGAATTAACTGACAAGGAGCTGAAAATAAAGAGACAGGCGACCGAGAAGAAGGGAAGTTGGACAAATGAGTAAACTTGGGAAACACAGGTCAGTGGTCATTGCAAGTAAATTCTGCTGGGCGAAACTTCCTTTTTTATTGTGGGTTGCTCTGAAAAACTTGGGAGGAAAGAAAACCCCAAACTTAATGCCGTCCTCGTGGAAGGAAAACCTAAGGCATTAACAGGGATTCCAGCCTTGGTAATGTCAACATTCACCTTGGGCATGGAAACTCTGGCTCCAAGAGCTTGCTCCAAGTTCCCTCTTTCACACCACAAATCTCACCAACGCTTTCTGCACAATGTATGATTTTAAACAATGAATACACTATGTAGATCAAGTCGGACTTTCCTCCACCCCACTACCCCTCCCCTGGTATTAGACCTACCTCATGGTTTCAGACCTGGTTGGCACTCCCTAAGGACAGAGAGAAGAAAGCCATGTTTTTAAGCAGGTGTTCAGGAACCAAGAAGAATGAATCACTTTGGAAAAAATGAAGGCAAAATGCAAGTTCATCTGTCACCAAATCTGTAGTGAGTTTTAGAAAACAGAATTAGCCTTTTTTTCATTTTCTCTTTCCTTGCAAATATCTTTTGGTTTTATCTAGACGCAGAAGCCAAAGGTCTGCAATACAAGGAACTTTGTCCAAAGAGGTTTCGCCCTAAACAGCTCTTTTTTCCCCTACCTAACTTTCAGACTTTTAGTTAGGGCTGTCCTGGACAGAAGGCCTTTAAAGGGATGAGGTAAGTGACCCCAGGCACTGGCCCTGAAGAGATCTGGAATCTATTGGAAGCGTGTGTGCACACTGCATGCATGCATGTCTGTGTGTGTTTGTGTGTGTGTGTGTGTATGAGAGAGAGAGAGAGATACTGGGCAGAATGAATGAAAGGACATCATAGTTTATATTCTGGAGTCTCCTGGTCTCTCCACATTGACAAACCTGGCTTTCCCATAGAAGGCTAGGTCTTCAATGAAAAACACTCCACACTAATAGGACCTCGGTGGGACGGAGGGGAATGAAATGCTTTCAGGAAAGACCACATCAATGCTTTTCAAACTCTAGTACCCTGGGTACTTGTTAAAAAATCTCCGAGTTCCCACCCCCAAGAATTCTGTGTTCCTAGTCCAGGGTGGAACCAGGAATAGGTTTTTTAAACTACCAGACCAACAATTTCACTGGTTGAGGAACACCCGTTGAATTTATGAGCCAGAGTCTGTTTCCACGCAATCTTTCCCTTAACTCTTTAGTAAGTGTTGCTTCCTTCTGAGGGCCTAGATCCTTCTTAAAAATAGATATTTGCTGCCTCAAAGTAATTTGGGATGCCAGCTTGAACTCTCTGCTCTTCTTTCCCCCAGGCATTCCCCTCCCTTCTCTCCCGCTTCACTTCTCTCCCTTGAATTCTCCTCACCCCTCACCTAGTCCTCCTTTTCCTTAGTTTAGTTCCAGAAGCCATTTCATGAGTTTCCTCTAAAGTTTAAGGTGCTGGGGTTATCAGAATGAATTAAGAAGCTGAAGTCTGGTTGAGGAGACAGACAGATTGAACAGATCATTTCCACAGGGAGAGAGCCACGTGTTAAAATAACAGCAAGTCCTGGGGCTCAGAGGGAAGGGTATTTGAGAAAATGCTTTGAACGGCCCCAAGTGCTATGGTTTTCCAGTAGCTGGAGTCGGGGTACGGGTCCAAGCTTCCCAGTTCCTCCCCCCATCAAATTAAAGCACATGCATTTGCCAATTGCTGATTTTTACCAGGCGAATAACCCAAGAAGCCAAATATCAGAGAAAAAGAGCAAAATTAATTCAAAGTTATAATTAGAAAATGATATGGTAGCCAAAGTGCCCAGGAATTGAGCACACGTTTATCAAGTTAATATATGAAGTCTGTTCTAAACAGGTTTTCTAAATTTAGATTTTTGCTTTCTTCATTTGCATAGAAAGGGTTTTGCTTCGGGGATGAAGCAGAGGAATTGGGAGATTATATTTACCCCCGCCCGTCCCTCCAACCCACTCCACTGCCCCTCCCTCTCCTTCGGGCAATGCTTGACCTTGGATATGACACTTTCTGTTTTTTGGTTTCCAACTCATAAAGTAGGCAGAACAAAATAGCTTTGCTTCCAGCTGCTTGACAATGACACTGAGAAGATTTATGCACTAATACTGTCAAAATCACCTGAGATCCCTGAAGGAGCAAATAGTGTGTGTGCCTCTAGTGAGAAGGGAGAGACAGAAGAAGCACATTTTTTTTTTTTTTTTCCACTGTACTCCTTGCTAGCTAATTAGAAAACAGATTCATTAAGGCTCAGGTCCAAAGAAAAAGCCCAAAGCGTGAAAGAGACCAGAGAGAATTACATCATTTCCTCTGTATCTTCCCTGAGGGCATCCTGGTTTTGGAGAGAATGACTCAGGCCACAGACATGAAGCAAAAACAGCGCAACTTCCAATGCTGATTATTTTGGACCAGAACCTTACACAAAAGAGAATACTTTTTTGGAAAAACAAAGGAGTGAGGCAAGCAAAGAGCATGGTTTTCTGACTGGGCTGAAAATAAAACAGAGGGAAGTTGACGCTAAGTCAGAGCATGTGCTGTACTTTTCCTTCTTCCCTCTGTATAAAAATCAAAACAGCTTACAGACTTACTCAACTAAGTTTTAGGAAATTTAGATCAGTAAAATTCTTGGAATAGAAGCACTTGTTTAGAAGTTTTCTCTTATTTTTTTTTCACTCATTTTTAATTTTCACAGGAATGTCAGATGTAATTGGGCAGGTAAATTAAGTAGGAAGATCTTTTTTTTCCACCTCCTGCAAGTAGCTGTTGCTCTTAAAATGAAATTGTAACGTTTCCTGCCCTGTGAATGCCTCATTAAATTCATTCCTTTGCCTCTAGCAATAACCTGCACTTAGAAATCTATTGTCTTTGGGCTTCCCTGGGGGCGCAGTGTTTGGGAGTCCACCTGCCAATGCAAGGGACACGGGTTCAAGCCTTCATCTGGGAAGATTCCCACATGCAGTGGAGCAACGAAGCCCGTGCGCCACAACTACTGAGCCTGCGCTCTAGAGCCCACGAGCCACAAATACTGAAGCCTGCGTGCCTAAAGCCCGTGCTCCGCAACAAGAGAAGCCACCGCAATGAGAAGCCCGCGCACTGCAACGAAGAGTAGCCCCCGCTAGCCACAACTAGAGAAAGCCCGCGCGCAGCAACAAAGACCCAACTTAGCCATAAATAAATAAAATTAAAAAAAAAAAGAAATCTATTGTTCTTGCTCAGGTGATGATAGACTGCTGATATTTACATACGAATACGAGTTGTTTCTTTATTTTCGTTTTTTTTTTTTTTTTTTAAGTTAGTCCAATACACACAGAGGAACCCAGGAATGATCTTTGGGCAGCGTCCATGGCAAATTCCTAAGTTGGGAGTTTGTTATTCTGGCTGCTGAGTTGCTATACACTGGGAGGCGGGACCCAAGACAAGCTTTGTCCTATCTCCAAGCCCCACCCCTCCAGTCTCCAAGACTCTGGAGCACACACAAGCAAATATACTTGGGGAATATCGGGTCCTCTTTTTTTTTTTTTTTTTTTTTTAATTACTTAGCTACAGATAACTTGTCTAATTTTTTTTAAATAAATTTATTTTTGGCTGCGTTGGGTCTTCGTTGCTGTGCGCGGGCTTCTCATTGCAGTGGCTTCTCTTGTGGAGCACGGGCTCTAGGCGCACAGCTTCAGTAGTTGTGGCACATGGGCTCAGTAGTTGTGGCGCAGGGGCTTAGTTGCTCCGTGGCATGTGGGATCTTCCCAGACCAGGGATAGAACCCATGTCCCCTGCATTGTCAGGTGGATTCTTAACCACTGTGCCACCAGGGAAGTCCCTCAGGTCCTCTTATATTTACCCATTTAGAGATCCATCATGCTCCATGAGCCCCAGGAAAAACAGGTAAAGTAAATGTTAGGCTTCTGTGTAACCCCATGTCCTACTCTATCTTGAAATCAAGAGGAAAGACAACTTATTAACCATTTGCATCATCAGAAAGTGCAAGTTTAAGACCATTTGGGTTTTAAAAGTTAATGTATGAAAGAGAAGAAAAACACCTCTTTGGAACTTTTGCAATAAGACGATGATTAAGAGGTTCAGATTTTGGAAAGAAATTTGGAAAACATTTTTGATTATTAATGTTTCTACCTTTAGTACAATTTTACCTAGGAATTGTGGAGTTTCCACCACTGAAGGTTTTTGTTTTTGTTTTTTTTGACCATGCAGCATGCAGGACCTTAGTTACCCCGGCCAGGGATCAAACCCGCACCCCCTGCAGTGGAAGGGCAGAGTCTTAACCACTGGGCCACCAGGGAAGTCCCTACCTGATCTTGTTTAAAGTTGAACTCAGTGGCTCAATGGCTCCTCCTAAATGTCATCCATCTATCCATCCATCCATCCATCCTCTATTTCCAGGATGTAGACTATGTGCTAAGCAATGTGTTAAGTGCTGGGAGCACCACAGGGAATAAGATGTGGCAGGGCAGTCTGCTGGGGGAGAAGCACTTGATAACTTCAGGCAAATCATAAAATAACCCCTACAGTAGGTAGAGGGCCATGGGAGCACAGGGTAAGGGCACCAACACCATCTTGAGAGCTAAGGGATATCCTCAACAAAGTGACAGACTAAGCTGAGGCTTGAGGGCAATGAGCAGTTAGCCAGGGGAGGGGCACAGTGCTTTGGGGGGAAGTGTCAGTGTTTGAGTGTGGCTAGATTGGAAAGGGAGTGAGTATGTGTGTGAGAGTGTGAGTGAGGGTGTGTGCATCTGTGATGGGAAGGAATGTGGAAAGAGAGCAATGGTGAGAAGGAAGGTTGGGAAGATGAACAGGAAGGGAATTTACATGGCAAAATAAAGCGTTCTGAGGGCAATGAAGGACTGTTGAAGAGTTTTAAAGTAGAGGAAATGGCAGGATCAAGTGTACAGTTTAGGAAGATCCCTATGGAGGGACTCTGCTATGGAGGGGCTAGGAAGGGAGACAGGGAGGTCAGTTAAGAGGCTGCTGTAGTGCTCCAGGCTAATATGCTAGAGCAGCGGTCCCATCTTTTTGGTACCCGGGACTGGTTTCATGGAAGACAATTTTTCCACGGATGGGGTGGCGGAGGGGATAGTTCAGGCGGTCATGCGAGCGATGGGGAGTGGCAGATGAAGCTTCCGTTGCCCACAGCTCACCTCCTGCTGTGTGGCCCGGTTCCTAACAGGCTGCAGACCGGTACCGGTCAGCGGCCGGGGGTTGGGGACCCCTGTGCTAGATCTAGATTAACAAGAATTTACTGATTAACTCAACACATATTTTTAGAGGCTTATTGAGACTGGGTTGTGAACAAAAATGCATCTGCCCTAACATAGGTTAAAAATCTGGTGGAAGAAATAGACATTAATGATGTAATTGTACAAATAAATATAAAATGGCAACTGTGATAGGTGATATTGTGGCAGAGACTGCTTTCCCCCCAAATCTGTTGTTTGCTTCTTTGCCCGGGTAGACAGCTAACTACATTTCCCAGCCTCCCTTGTAGTGGGGTATGGTCATGTGACTGAAGTCTAGACAATGACATCTAAGCAGAAGTGATGGAGTGTGGTAGAGAAATAAACAGAGAGGAGCCAGACCCGTTAAATGTGTGGAGGAAAGTTACACTGACAACCTGAATACTAGGCCAGGAGTGTTACGTGAGTAGGAAAATAGTTCCTGATGATTGAGCAATTACTTATTTGGGTCTATTTGGTATACCAGCTTAGTCTACCATAAACTAATATCTATTGTAAGAGAGAGGCACAGAGTAAAATGAAAGAGTAAAATTGGAAGACCTGACAATCTAGCAAAGGAAAGTCAGGAAGATTTCATTGTAGAGTTCTGAGGATGAGTAGGAGTTAACTGAGATGGATGGAGCTGACCGTTCAAGAAATACTCAACAGGTAGACTCCATGGGACCAGATAACTGGATGTGTAGCTGAAGGAGAAATTAAAGATAACATCCAGTATTTTGCTTTGGGAAACTTGACAGATGATTGTGCTGGCATAAGAGCATACAGGAAGAACATGTTTAAGGGGGAAAATAAGATCATTTTTGGACATGTGAAGTTTGCAGTGCCTGAGGACCACACTAGAGGTGTCCAGACTATTTGAATTATGGTCCTGAAGCTTCGTAGAGGGGGATTAGGTAGCGGATAGAGTATGTTGAGGGTGTCATCTGTTTCTGAATAATAATTGAAACAATGGAAATAGAGCAGATGTTCCAAAGAGATTGTGTAATGTTAGAAAAGCAGAGAGTCAAAGATGGACTCTCAAGGAATGCCAACATAAGGGAGGAATCTATAATAGAAGAGAAGGCTTCAATGAAAACTCAAGAGAAGCGGTCAGAGTGGAAAGAGGAAAGCTGATGAGAAAGCTATCCTAAAAGCCAACAGAGATGATATTACACATCTATCTTTAGTTTCTAATTTAAACAAAATTAGAACTAAGTTTTCTCTGATACTTTGCATAATGGGCAGGATTCTGGTGTCAAACTTAGGATGGTCATAAGACATGCTAGATTAGACAGTCATTTGAAAGTTCTGGTTTAAAATGGTTGAAAAGTTCTTATTTGATGACAAAGAATTTAAACATATGTTTTAGAAGTTTTACCTACAGTTATCCAAACTGCACAGAATTTCTGACTCAAAGCATCACAAACTTGGTCACATTTGTGGTCCTGATAAATCATTCAATATCTCAGGGTGCTGTTTGGGTCTACATCATCGTCAGATTAAAGCAGAAGGTGGAAGTAACTTTAAAAGAATAGTAAAATATTCCATTGTAACAAGTAAAGTATAATCTAGACTTAAGTTCCTTTCATTGTGGTTTTCTTTTTTCCCTTTGATTTTGCAAAGTTGTCAAAAACTGATTTTGTGTGGAATAATTTTAATAACCAAAAAAAGGACCAACCACTTCCCTCTCTTCTTCCCCTTTATCCTCTATTTACTTTTCTCAGTTCTCTTACCTTTGACCAAGGGATAGAGCCTTCCTCATTTTTTTCCTACTTCCCAAAGCCCAAATTAGCTCTTCTGGTTGACATAAAGCATTTTCCTAAGGAGATTATAAAAATGCTTTTCTGCCTTTTTCTTCTGCCTTTATCTCCCACTTCACTTAAAAAAAAAAAAAAAAATCTCCTCTTTGCTGCTTGTCCATTCATCTCAGCCCTCTAGTGATGCATCTCTTCCTTTCCTGTCTCTTCTCATTCTTTCTCTTCTTCCTCATTTTAGTCTTTGCCAGTCTCCTCTACCTCTACTTTTAAATTGTCTCTTTCTTTGCTTCTGCACCTTGGTTTAGGGCCACCATGAGTCAGTGCAATATTTTCCTCAGTTCCCAAATGGTGTGTTTTTTCTTCCTCATCTATAAAGTGGCATAATCATGCCTTTCCCATGTATTCCCCTCATTTATTTTTTGATACCTTTTTTAAAATTAATTTTTATTGGAGTATAGTCGATTTACAATGTTGTGTTAGTTTCTGCTGTTTTTCATACCTTGCATATGCAAGATACTGTTTTAGGTGGCTCATTTTCTCTGCCTTCAAGGAATTTACTATAAAAAAGTAAAAATTTATGGTTTTCTAAAACTAATTATAGTGACATATGTCATGCCTGAACAGCATAGCCAACGAGTACTAGTGAGGTCAGAGAAAAGAGGGATCAGGTGGATTCTGGAAACCAGGATGGGCTCATGGAAAAGGAGAGGATCCTTGAATGGGACTGTGAAGGATTTTCATTTTATGGTTTGGCAAAGTCAAGGCCCCAGGGAAGTACAAAGGAGTAAGAGAGTAGCATGTCAATGAGGAACACTTCAAAAATACAAAATGGTCTGCAAATTCAAGGTACTATTATTTCCATCCCCTTGTAGGTCAACACCATCAACAAAACAAGTTCAGAAACCTCCATTATTTGGCCATTTAAAAATGTCAAATTTATCAGAGCCTCTGGGTTACAAAAGAAGAAGACAGGTAACAGCTACTTTTTTGTATCCTGAGTCAACTAAAATTTTTCACTATAGATTCAGCAGGTAAGAGAGTTGAGGATGAAGAGCATTAAGAGAGTTTATGGTGTCCAATTCTGAGTGTGCCACAGCTAATAATGGAGCTATAGCTGAAGTCTACAATGAGAGAATTGTTAGCAATGACCCTTTATTTTTTGGTTTCTACCCTTAAGTTTAATAATCATTTTTTTTCAGCAAAAGCTTTTGTCCTGATTAGCACCATCAGTACATGAAAGAGGATTTGTATTTGTACCAGACAAGCCATACAAATTGTTTGCCATGCTCAAAGTTCCCTTCTAAACGTATAGGTCATGCTTTGTTCTATATGATCCTGCTACTTTGGCTGCAACTAATGGACACAAAGATGCTTCTCTGGGGAGGAGGGGTGGTGAGTGGGAAGGCAGCCATCTATAGACTTTGAGATGGCTTGGTGTGAGCACTCTACCCGATGGGAGTACCATCTCCTAGATGCACCAGTAGATCTACTCATGTACCTGCTCAGATTCTCTCTTTCTCATGGAGTTTGATTGTGAGCCCTACAGGAAAAAAAATGGGTGATAAATAAAGAAGTAATAATTAAAAATAAATAAATAAAGAAGAGAGATCAGAGCAGAGAGAGACAGGAGAGAGAGGTAGGAGAGGTGAACACAGGAAAGTCAATCGGTAGTGAGTAGGTTGAGAGATAGGAGACCAGCAGAGAAGTGAAGTAAGTCATGAATGTGGTGGGCAACTAGAACTGCTGTTGAATGACTAGAGCTACTACTGCAACCTGAAGAAAACTGAATGATGTTCCCTGAGGCCTGACTGCAGCCACTGAGACTGTTTCCTGTGCTTTCTCACCTTTCTATGTGTTCTTACCACAAATTTCCCCACTAACTGACATAACAAGAGCCTGTCTCTGCTCCTTCTTGCAGAAAGAATCTAGCTCACTTAGTAATTTACAAATTATGTTTTTATACCAGGCCACCATGTGCAGAAAACATACTTTCATGGGCCATATCTATACCTGTTGAAGTTTAAGCATTGCTGATACCATAATAAAATCCTGGATTGTCCAACTTATTCAGGTTGCAAATGGTCTTCTCTCTTTTTTGGCTCCTCTATCTTTAAATGTCTCTACCACCAGCTAATATTGAGAAGCTAGGTGAATGCAGGGAGAAGCAGCTCAAGTTAAGCTATTGGGTTGGCCAAAAAGTTTGTTCAGGTTTTTCTGTAACATCTTACAGAAAAACCCAAATGAACTTTTTTGGCCAACCCAATACGTGTTATTTCTTCTAATGTTTGGTGATGGGAGAGTAGAAACTAATGAGTAGGTGGTATAGCATAGAGAGGTTGCATATGTATTGGTTTAAGGGTATGTTTGAACTTGAGCATGACTCAACCACTTTAAGACTCAGTTTCTTCACCTATAAAATAGGAGTAATACTACTACTTTATAATTTAGAGGATTAAATGATTTATTAGATGTAAAAGGCTTAGAAAAGTGACTATTCCGCCTCTAACTCCCACCCATAAGGCTAGTTGGGGATTAAATCAGATAATACAGGGACTTCCCTGGTGGCGCAGTGGTTAAGAATCCGCCTGCTAATGCAGAGGACACGGGTTTGAGCCCTGGCCCGGGAAGATCCCACATGCCGCAGAGCAGCTAAGCCCAAGTGCAACAGCTACTGAGCCTGTGCGCCTAGAGCCTGTGAGCCACAACTGCTGAGGCCCGCGCGCCTAGAGCCTGTGCTCCACAGCAAGAGAAGCCACCGCAATGAGAAGCCTGCTCACCACAACGAAGAGTAGCCCCCGCTCGCCACAACTAGAGAGAAAGCCTGCATGCAGCAACGAAGATCCAATGCAGCCAGAAATAAATTTTTAAAAAAAACTTAGAAAAAAAGAAAAGGATAATACAAGTAGCACATAGTAGAGTACCTGACACATAAACTCAAACGAATATTAGCAAGTACTATAACAACAGTATAACAATGAATACTGTAACTCCTCAACTGGTTTCACAGTTAATGGACTGATAATTTTATATTCCAATCCACCATGTTCTGTGAGGGGTTGGCACATATGATTGAACTTTGCAAGTCACTACAGCTTCGTGTGATGAGAAAAGCGTGGAACCAGGAGATCAGAGGTTTTGTTCCAGCTCCAGCCCTAATGGGGTCTATGACCTTGGCCTAGTCATTTGAGCTCTCTGAGTTTCAATCTCTTCATGTGTTAAATGAAGGTCGCAATGTTCTTCCGGTTCATAAATGCTGTGATTCTAAGCCTTCATGTGGTTTTAAATTTTAAAAACTTGGTTTGTAGGTATGCATTTACAAGCATATGAACATCTGTCTTTGCAGCTGATACTGACTTCAGTTCTAGGCATGGAAGAAATTCGCTTTTTCATTTCCTGAGATCATTTTTCACAGGATCTGAAAGAAGGAATGGTGTAAGTTCTAGTGTATATCATTGCTATCTAATCATCACTATATTGTTTTTTAATGTATATTTCTAGCACATTGTAACTAAGTGGCTAAAAGTTAAGCATGTACAAGGATAGTCACTGTAATTAGGTATGGCCTAGAAAAAGTAATTTAGGAATTGTCTCTGGCAATATCTAAAATCTGATATGGTCTCCTATTATCTTCATGAAGTTTATTACATTAAAAAATTTATAAAGTTGTAATCAATCCTGTCAGTTGCACCCTGATTTCTCCAGAAACACCATACTAGTTAAAATTTGTGCAGCATTTTTTTTGTTTTTGTTTTTTTCAGAAGCTGGGGATCCTTGAAATTCCATTTTTATTTTCAAAGGCAGGGTGGGGCTGTGGCTTGGCAGTGGAGGTGTGGTTTTGATGGGATTGGCTAGGCAAGGGAAAATGAACACTACAACAATTGTGATGACAATTCACTGTCTAGAGACCATACGTCCTTGAGATGTCTGTGTTTATGCATAAAATATCTCCAACTGGTTTAGAACTATCCATGAATTCAAGGAGTGCTGCTGACAGAGGGAGGGAGGGGTGGAAGGAGGGAGAGAGAGGAAAGAGGAAAGAGAAGGAGAAGGAGGAGGAGGAGAGAGAAGAAAAGAAAGGGAAGGGGGAAATAATATTTGAATATGAACCATGGAAATATAAAACAAGAAGTGCCCTTAATGATCATCTAGTGCAGCTTACTAATTATTCATAGGGGAAACCGAGGTTCAAAGAGATTCAGTACTTGCCAGAGGTTACTCCATTACTCAGAAGCCAGGACTAGAACTTGGTGATTTCTGAAGCTGGGTATTCATTCATTCATTCATTCATTGATTCAAGCAACGTTATTGAAAGACTTCTATGTATAGACGTCATATTAGGCATTGAGTGACAAGGCACTCCTGCAGCTTACATTCTATGGGGAGAAATGCTATAGCATAAACTAGTTACCCAATAAATGGTAAAGATGAAATCAGAGTGTTGAGTGCTTTAAAGAAAATAAAAGAGGACGTTGGACACGGGGTGATGGCATGCATGGGGAGGGAAGACTTCTCTGAGGACTTAGAGAAGGAAGGAACTGTGCAGAGATTGTGGAACAGAGCATTCTAGGCAAAGGACTAGGCAGAGAACTTCCCTTTCTTCTCTCTTCTCCTTCTCCCCCACCCCCCTTCCTCCTCCTTCTTCTTCCTCTCTCTTTCTCTCTCACCCCCCCAATACTTTAAATATGTTAAATATAATCTTTATAGCAAACATGCAAGTTCTGGATTATTATCGGTCTCTAGTGTAGAGAAGGGACAGCTGACGTTCAAATGAGGTAGTGCCAAAGTCAGGGAGTGTTAAGCCCCTAAAGTGGGAATGCCTTTGGAGGATTTGAAGAAAGAAAGCCCATGAAGCTGCAGCACAGTGAGCAAGGAGAGTAGTGGTATGAGTAGAGGTGACAGAAGGAAGCCTGGGACAGATCAGGAGAGTCTTAAGCAGGTAGTGACATGATTTGATTTTGTAGTTAAGAAAGGCTAATCTGACATATTGTATGGAGAGTGGATTGGAAGGGGCTGGAGTGGAAGCAAGGAAACCAGCTAGGATGCTATTGCTCTTGTCTGGGTGCAGTATGATGTGCACCAAGATGGTTGCAGTAGAAGTGGAGAGAAGTGGACAGATTCTGATGCTCAGAGAAGACACAATTAGGCATGTCCCCCAACCTTGTTACTCAATGTTCTTTTTACTAATAAGGGGGAAAATGGAATTTATAAGTAAAGCAAAATTCCAAAACCTTTAAACAAGATTACCATCATTTTGCACCAATATTGTTTTAGACCATGTAACTATTTCAAATATGATTACCATATCTAAACTCAGAGGGACAAGAATCTTCCCCCCCATTATATTCCAATTATAGAATAAAAATAATCCATCACAAGAAAGCAAACAGGTGTCAAGATTTTCATAAATAGAGAAATAAACTTCCAGTTTATGATTTGAAGTCAATGTAGATTTAGCTCAATTTCATGTATGCCTTATACATTTATACCCACATAGACATTCACATGTCAATGATTTCAGTCTGACCAGCGATACTGAGGCAAATCCACAAAATTTTACTGTATAAAAGTGGATTGGCAGGGACTTCCCTGGCTGTCCAGTGGTTAAGACTTCGCCTTCCAATGCAGGGGGTGTGGGTTCGATCCCTGGTCGGGAAGCTAAGATCCCACATGCCTCGTGGCCAAAAAACCAAAACATAAAACACAAGCAATATTGTAACAAATTCAATAAAAGACTTAAAAAAAAAAAAGTGGATTGGCAGACTTCGGAAATATTTTCAGTGTTGAGCGTTAAAATACCTGCTTTAAAAAATTTAACTAACCAGGAGAAGTTGATAAAAATTCAATTAATTAGACTTTAAGAGTTTTTACTTTGTTTTGTTTGTAGTTTTGTATCCTATAATAGCATTGGCAAATATTGCCATTCCTATAGTGCACCTGATGTCACTGAGTCTGCAATTAGAGCGAACTTATTAGGTTTGCCTCTATTCTTTTTCTGTTAGTTCTTGACTCAGCATCATGGCAATCATAAATATAATAGTAAACAAGGGTACCGACATTCGTTGGCAATACTTGGCTAGAAACTGGTCATTCAGATGATCCAAATAATGCTTACAACTATATTTTAGTTTATCTCACAAACGTAAGCACAAAATTTCATTTTATAAATAAAATGTGTGGACTTAGAAGAGTATGTCTGTGGAAACATAGGGTTCCACGAACTCCACTTTGAGAAAGCTTGTGTTTACATTCTATAGTCTCAGTTTATGAGACTAGGAAACCGATATCACCAACTTTATTTTTTATACTTTTATATTGTATTGTTAGATATTTTACTGTGGACATGATTTAGTTTCGCAACCAAAAAATCATCTCTTAACCTCATTGGTTAACAGGAAATTGCAAATTAAAACTACAATGCAATACCATTACATATCCACCAGAATGTTTAAAATGTAAGAGAAAACCAGGGTTGGTGAGGATATAGAGCAACTGGAACTCCTTTATATTGTTAGTAGGAACATAAATTGGTATAACCACTTTGAAAACTAGTTAATAATATCTATTAGAGCTGAAAATACAACTGTCTGTGAGCAGGCAATTCCATTCCCTAGTGAACACTCTACAGAAAATCATATATGTTCATCCAAAGACATACAGTAAAGTGTTTGCTGCAGCACTATTCTTAATACTTCCAATCTGGAAACGTCCTAAATGCCCATCAACAACAAATTGGATAAATAAGCTGTGATATATTCATATAAAGAATTATTATACAGCAGTGAGAATAAAGAAATTATTGCTACATATCACAATAACATGGAGGAATCTCAAAAATACAATGTTGAACAAAAGAAGCCAGATACAAAAAAGTACATAGTACTTACGTTCACACACACATACACACACACAAAAGTACATACTGTATGATTTTATTTATACAAAGTTTAAAAACAGCTAAAATAAATCTATGCTTTTTGTGATTACCCTTGGAGTGGGTAGTGGCTAGGAGGGGGCTTAAGGGAACCTCTGAGGAAGTGGTGATGCTCTATTTCTTGTTTTAATTGGTGGTTAGTTGGACGTAATAATTTATTGAGCTATATAATTTGTACACATTTCTTTATGTATGCTATAGTTTAATAAAATGCTTACTTAAAAAAGGACCTTTCAAAAGTCATCTCTCAAAAAAAAGTCATCTCTCTTGGTATTAGGTATTGACGCTTTTTCTTTGGCTTTTGAAGTGCTATTGTTTTTCTCTCTCCTTGTCTATTAATTCAACAACAACAAAAATTTTTTTGATGACCAACTGTATACAAGGCATTGTGCTAGGCAAAGAACTCTACTACACCAATAGGAAGATGACAAGTTACATTTAGAAAGCTTGAAAAACTCTGCTCTAGAAGCTGCTTGTCAAGACTTTCTATTAATCTTCAAGATTCTTTCCAATCAGAGCTTCATATTCCCTCTTTGGCTTCTGTATTAAACTGTTTTGACTTAGTGGTCACCTCCCAGCTGGTGTTTTTGGCTTTTGCCCAAGAAAATCCTGCTTTCTGATCTCTGGTCTCTTGTTCTCCCCAGCTGTTCCTAATCTTTGAACTCTTACCCTGCCATCTTGGATATATCAGATTCTTCCTGGCTCCTCTCTCCCCTCAATTCTTTTAAGAATTTAAGGGATGAAAAATTCCTCCAAGTCTCTATTTGTATCCCATGGAGACTCAAGCTTACTCTGCATTCAGGGAATTATTCACTATTATATATCCTTATATATTTTTATATATTATTATATTAATATATTATATTCATATCTACATTACATATATAGTTGTTGTTATATCCCCAAAATGATATAGTTTACTTTCCTGTTTGGTATTAAAGCTCATATTGGCTGCGGAATTTTCAAAAGCAAGTACTCTTGACTTCAGTAATAGGTTAACAAATGTCATCACTATTACTTAGTATTATTTGGGAGGATCTACTATGTAATAAGACAGGAAAAGTAAATGAGAATTTCAGATATAGAAAAAGAAAAGGCAAAGGTATTTCTGTTTGCATGTAATATACTTTTATGCCTAGAAATCCCAAATGACCCATTTAAAAATATTAAAACCAATAAGATAATTGGTATAGTGACTGCATATAAGATAAATTTAAAAAAATTGCAGTATAGGGCTTCCCTGGTGGCACAGTGGTTGAGAGTCTGCCTGCCAATGCAGGGGACACGGGTTCGAGCCCTGGTCTGGGAAGATCCCACATGCCGCGGAGCAACTAGGCCCGTAAGCCACAATTACTGAGCCTGCGCGTCTGGAGCCTGTGCTCTGCAACAGGAGATGCCGCGACAGTGAGAGGCCCATGCACCGTGATGAAGAGTGGCCCCCGCTTGCCACAACTAGAGAAAGCCCTTGCACAGAAACGAAGACCCAACACAGCCATAAATAAATTTAAAAAAAAAAATACACTTAAAAAAAAAATTGCAGTATAGGTGATTTACAATATTGCATTAGTTTCAGGTGTACCACATAGTGATTTAGTTATTTTTTTTCAGATTATATTCTATTATAGGTTATTACAAGATATTGAATATAACTCACTGTGCTATACAGTAAATCCTTGCTGCTTATCTATTTTATGTATAGTAGCTTATATCTTTTAAGCTCATACTCCACATTTGTTCCCCCCCTACCCCCTTTTGGTAACCATAAGTTTGTTTTCTATGTCTGTGAGTCTGTTTCTGTTTTGCATATAGATTCATTTATATTATTTTTTAGATTCCACATTTAAGTGCTATCATGTAGTTTTTAATCTTTCTCTGTTTGACTTACTTCACTAAGCATAATATTCTCTAGGTCCATCCATGTTGCTGCAAATGGCAATATTTCTTTTTATTCTAAGACCAAGTAATATTCCATTGGATATATATATCACATCTTCTTAAGCCAATCATCTGTTAATGGGCACTTGGGTGGTTTCCATGTCTTGGCTATTGTAAATAGTGCTGCTATGA
Organism: Balaenoptera physalus; assembly: GCF_965194825.1. NCBI lineage: Eukaryota > Metazoa > Chordata > Mammalia > Artiodactyla > Balaenopteridae > Balaenoptera > Balaenoptera physalus. The sequence continues at coordinate 98,039,459 of NC_138884.1, forward strand.
ACATTAGGGTACATGTATCTTTTTGAATTAGAGTTGTTGTTTTTATCCATATATACCCAGGAGTGGGATTGCTGGATCATATGGTAGCTCTAGTTTAGTTTTTTAAGGAACCTCCATACTGTTTTCCATAGTGGCTGCTAGGATAAATATTATTAAAACAAATAACTTTTCTGTATATTAGTAATAATGAATTATATATAGAAATTACAAAATAAATTCTTTAAAAATAGTGTCATAAATAAATTTAACAAGGGAAGTCTAGATCCTATATAAAGTAATAAAATTTAATTGAAGGAAATAAAGCATGTCTTAAATAAATGGAGAGACATACCAAAATCTTGGATTAGAAAAAAAATCATGAAAATAAAATCTTTTCCAAGTTAATATAAAAATGTTATTGATTGAATCCAGTCAAACTCCCACTAAGGACCCAGTAACGAAAAGGATATTAAAAAATAAAAATTCAAAAATTGTCAAGAGAATCTTGAACAAGAACAATAAAGGACAGTTTGCTATACCACCTATTTTAAAAAGATACTATAAAGTGACTGCAGTAAAAATATTACAGTATGTCCTATAGATAATACTTTTACAGCTCTACAGACCTTTCTTTTTATGAACAGGGTGATTATAAATGAGCCACATCTGACAATAGGCTGTGAGGCCCCTCAGCAAGATAAGATCCCATTAAGCTCTGTCCCCTGAGTAGTTCCATTTTTTCCCCCTCCACTTAGTCAGTGAATCAGGCAAAACACTCCAAGCAGGCACCAGACTGAGCTTTAGAGAGAAAATTGTGCAGCAGACCCTGTTACTGCTCTCAGAGAGTTTGAAGTCCAGTGAGAGAACCTGGCAGTTACAATACTGAAGGACAGAATATCTGCCTGTAGGGTTCTTGCCTCTTCCACTTCCATGGGTGCACCTGAGCCCACAGTCTGACAGGTTGCATGTTTATGGTCCCTTAGCCAATGCCAGCAGCATTTTCCCAAAGAGCCAAGGTAATGAAATTCCCAGAAAAGTTAATGTCCTGGTAGCATGCAATCAGAATGCAAATTATATCTCACTAGAACAGCCGGTTTTCAAACTTAAACACTCTTAAATATTATAGCAATCAGTATACCAAAATCAATTTTATTTCTATATACTAGAAATGAAAATCTGAAAATGAAATTAAGAAAATTCTATTTACAATAGCATTGAAAAGAATAAAATACTTCGGAATATGTTTAACAAAAGAAGTATAAGACTTGTACACTGGAAACTACAAATCGTGAAATAAATGAAGACCTAAATTAATAAAAAGCCTATGTTCATGAACTGGAACATTTAATACGATTAAGATGGTAGTACTCTTCAAGTTGATCCACAGATTCAATGCAATCTCTATGAATATGACAACTGACTTTTCTGTGGAAATTGACAAGCCGGTCCTAAAATTCATGAAGAAAGAGAAAGGGCCCAGAATAACCAAAACAATCTTTAACAAGAACAACAAATTTGGAAGACTCAGACTTGCCCATTTCAAAACTTATTACAAAGCTATAGTAATCCCTGGACTGTGTAGTATGGGTGTGAAGATAGATACAGAGATCAAGAGAACGGAATTGAGAGTCCAGAAGTAAACCCATACATCTATAGTCAAATGGAATGGTGTGGTCAAATGAAATACAGGATCCCCAGTTAAATCTGAATGTCGGACAAACAACAAATAATTTTATAGTAGGTCCTGAGCAATGTTCGGAACATACTTATACTAAAAAATTGTTCGTAGTTTATCTGAAATTCATATTTAACTAGGCATCCTGTATTTTTATTTGCTATATTTGGCAATCCTAAACAGGGAGGCAGGACAGACAAATTTTGCCCACGTTATCATCTGCCAAAGGCTCTGGGAAGGGGATGCTGGGAGTCCTAAGTATTTAGTTACTTAAATTTCTGCTAAAAGGATTCTATTTTCTGTGTAATAACATCCTTTACAAGAAAAATATTGCAAAGTGGTAAAATGCATTTTACATCCCGTTAAAAAAATCTCTTGGCTTTGAGTAGAACCACGATTAAAAGGATTAAAATGGCGAATGAAAGAGTGTAGCTGGATTTACCGTAATAACTGAAGTAATTAAGGAACATTCCCCATTTCCCCATAAACAAACTTTCATTCTATGAGGCTCTTCTCTCTCTCTCTCTCTCTATCTCTCCAACGCGCTGTGCCTGGTCTAGAAACGTACCCTGGGATCTTGGGTTGGCATTTCCTTTCAGTACCTTCTGAGGTCACTCTGTGCAAAGTTTACAGTTTTTTCCTTGATTACATTGTGCCTAAAGTGTTAACCCTGTAAGCAGTCACCGCACAGATTTCCTCAATGAGACTCTTGTGCGCCTGACAATGTAACTATTTATTTGAAAGTCACTACCATTGACATTTGTGCTGCTCAAAGCTAAGTGTTACCAGTGCTTTCTTTATGTTACTGTTTCTCTTCAGTAACCAAGAAAAGCAAAACAAAGTACAAATAACTGCTTATTCAGAAAGAAATCTCAGATTGTTCCTTAAACCTGCTCCCGGCAGCACATACAGACTTTTGAGTGATCTGGAAAATATGAAAAGCCCTTGGCTGGCAGACAAAACCCAAACTGATCTGCCGTGATGGCAAAAGCAGAAATAGGAGCTCAATAATAAAAATAAATTTCTGTACAACTGATAGTGGCTTCGGGAGGGAGGAGGAGCTCTCAGAAGTTCAACTATGATATGTGCGGCCAATGCTTGGGGGCCTGCATGGGGGCAGGGAGGGAGACGGGGCTTTGATTCAGGGCTGGTCCCTCCTTTGTTGGCTGATTGATTGAAAAAGGCAAATGGGGCTGCCGTCTCCCTGCCAAGGGTTTTATTTGGCCTAGGCCCTCCCTGTGTGCCTGGAGTGTGGACTCTCTGTGGCCCTCACCTGCTGCTTTGTTCCGACAAAGCTGGCGTCTGGCAGCCGCTGCCACTCACTCCTCTGAGCCGTTGTCCCGGCTGTCCTGAGTGTGTAAACCCTGCCATCCCCATCTGCCCAGCCACCTGCCTCCTTTAAATATCTTCCTGCAGCCCCACCGCTTCTGGAAGCTCTCTGGAATCATTGCCACCCACTTGTTTCTAACTGCCCACACAATCCTCTCCCGGAGCCACCCTGAAAATGACAGTGTCTCATTTCTGTTGATTGTATGCCCCAACAGAGGGCAAAGCACATGCACTCTGAGGCAGGTGGGCTAGGGTTCATTAACTGATTTTTGTCCCTTGCCAGCTCTGTGACCTGCAGCCACACAGTCATGATGATACCTAGACAGCGCGCTCTCGCAGTGTGCCAAGCAAGCGCCCAGCAGGTCACATGCTCCCTTTTATTTTCTCCCCCTGTAAAGCTATGAGTTAGGTGCAATTATTCACCTTGTTTTACACACCAGAAAGCTGATAGAGAAGTAAAAGAACTTGGTCAAGGTCAAATAGTGCCTTCATGGTGGAGCTCGGTTTGGAACCCAAAGGGTCAAGCCCTTACTGGGACCCAAATATCAGGCGCGGTACCTTTATTCTTTAATTTTCTCAATAGCCCTACGAAGTGTGTATTATCCACATTATACTGATGGGGCACCTGAAGGCCAAAAAATTTTAGTGGCTCATCCATGATCATGCCTCTAGGAAGCAGGCAATACTTCCAAATAGGCGGCTTACACCTGCAGTGGGGAAAAAAAGAAAATGCGTGTTTTGGTCTAATGAGTTTGCAAAATGCTGGGTCAAATCTAACTAACAAGGTTTTTGGTTTTTGTTTTTTTTTCCTTTTAATGTTTAAATTGTTTAACCGTAGGACTTCCTAGGGTTTTGAACATTGCACAGAATGCACACTCTAAGTCTCCAAAAAAGGATTTCATAGGCAGCCTTTTCAAATGTATTGGACCATGAAGCTTTTTTTGAGATCTACCTATTGACTTTTTTTGCAGTAATGCTTCCCTGAATACAAGTTTGGAAAACACCGCACTACGCTGTTTAAGTGATAACACCTGCAAAATAAGGATGTAGCTAGAGATTCATTAGTTGTTGCTGTTGCTGTTTAGGTGGTAACGACAAGGTACTTCGGGTTCTTCCCAGCCTGTTGAGCCTGCCAGGGCTAACCAGCTACCCCTGGTCCTCAGGAGCCTGGCACCCAGGTGCCACTTGCTTTATTCATTCATTGAACTGATATTTGTTGTTGCTGCTGTTTTGCCTGAGTTCTGTGGCTTTCTGGGTTCTTCCCACTGGGTTCTAATGTGGGATCAAACATCTCACAAGGTAGCTTCTTGTTAAAATCCAATAAAATTAAACTCAGGGCAGAGTTTAGAGTCAGCACGAGCCTTACTGTAAGTTGGCGTTTAGCAATTTAGACATTTTGTAGTAATAGCTACCATTTATTCAGTGTTTATTATGTACTGGGTTTAATCCTCCTCATAACCTATGGGGTAGATACTGGTGTAGAAGCCTCCAAGATGACCCTGTATCGTCCCCTCCCACACTGAATTAGGGGCTGCCTTGGGTGACCAATAGAACATGGCAGAGGTTGTGATATGTGACTTTCAAGTCATAAAGGTATAACGTCACTGCAACTTCCATCTTGGTCTCTTGGATTGCTTGCTCTGGGTGAATCCAGCTGCCATTTGGTGAAGATACTAAAGCCACACTGTGGAGAGGCCCATATGGAGAGGAACCAACTTGCCAGCAATGTGAGTAAGTCTTTTTGGAAATGAATTTTCCATCCCCAGTCAGACTTTCAGGTGACTGCAACCCCCAGTTGACATCTGACTGCAACCTCATGAGAGACCCTGAGCCACTCCCAAATTTCTGACCCATAGGGATGACTATTGTTGTTTTAGGCAACTACGTTTTGGAGTGATTTGTCATAAGCAGAAAATAACTAATAACAGGTACTTTTACTGTCCCCCATTTTTCAGTTGAGGGAATGGAAAGTATAAGAGAGGTTAAGTTACTTACTCAAGGTCACAGGACTTGCTCAAGGTCACAGCCAGAGTTTATGTAGCTGAGGTGGGATGGAGCAAAGGACTCTTCCCCTCACACCCCAAAATATTGCCCCAGAAGTCTGCTACAGAATCCAAAATTCTATTACTAGGCTCGTTTATTCAGTGCAGTGATGTGATAACACAGAAAATTTTGGATTCTGTCCATTCTTTACCTCTCATGAACTTTAGGTCCTCAGAGAGTAATATCATTTACCTGGTTGCAGATGAAATAATTTAATATCCTGAAAGCTCAGGCAGAGTCTAGGCACTGGATATTTTAAGTTTCCTTCCCTTCCAATTCCTCCTTTAGCATCAGGCCTCACTTTGGTGGTGAGGAAAAAAGGTTAGCCCAGCCAACAATCTGTCATTCCCACCCTAGAGGGAATTAGCTCATCAGGATCCAGTCCTAACTGGCAGCAGACTGAGGAGGCAGACTTTTCGCTTGGAGAGCAGAGGACAGGAAGACATAATTTTTGAGTATGGTTTACTTCGGGAGCAGGCAAGCTTGGATGGGTGCCCCAGGAGGCTTTTGGAACACCTAGAGGGCATCAGAAGAGCCCAGAGAAGCCACTGTAAGCGGGAGGGAACTTTTCTTCACAAATTGACTTAAGGCCTGCCCTAGGCAAGTCAAATCAATGAAGACGATTGTTGTGCAAAGCATCACTTGAATATCTGCTGCTTCAGTTTCAGTCAGGAGAGGCTAGGAAAGAATGCAGTGATTCTGTCTTCAAAGTTTTTTTGTTTGTTTTGTTTTGTTTCGAAGTCTTTGGCCCCAGGTAGAAGATATTTATCTTCAGAGAGCCACAAAAACCAAAATTAAGTGCCTTGGTTTAGGTCACAGAGTTTGGTCTAGAACCCAAAAACCTGTGTTGTAATCACTATGTTTAATTAAATCAATTTGTTTTGGGTTGAGGGGCACACATTACTTCTTCCAAGAAACCTCTCCTCATTAACACTGCCAAAGGTCATCACTTATTTTGAAAAATTTTAGCACTAATATGTAGTCTGACATACACTATTAAACACTTTATTAGGCAAGTTTTTTGAACACTTACTCTGTGCCAGGTATTCTGTTACCTGCTAGGGATTTGGCAATGAACAAAATGCAACCCCTCATGCTGTTATGAAGGTTACACTTAGAGGTCGGGACATTGTAGGATAGACGATAAATTATGTAATAAGCTAAAAGGTGACTGAGAAAAATAAAACAGGAAAAAGGAATAGAAACAGGGTTTGTGGGGTGGGTAGTGCAATTTATATAGAGATTGGTTAGGGAAGTTCTTACTGAAAAGGTGACATTTGGGCAAAACTTGAAGGAGGTAAGGAAGTAAGCCATGTGGCTATCTAGGGGAAGAGCATGCCACTAATTTATATGTTACTAGGGAATTACTCTTGGGTTCCTTCATGCTTGCAATTTTATTATTCTTCTGTCCCCTAGTAAATCCTCAGGAGCGTGTGTTTCATCTGCTTCCTTGGGTCTAATGTAAGTGCCTTCTGCAGAATGTTATTTGTACCGCAGGCTTTTAATACATGCTTGTTGAATATTTTGGTTAAAGTCATTTTCTCACTATTGCCCTTTTTAGGCAAGAAATGAAGGGAAAACTACAGTAGTTCAGTACTCTGTCCAATAGTCTAAATTACTTACACTGTCCAAACCAACATTTAACTGCACTGTCCAACATTCTGGGTTGGTATCCTTTGCCTTCCATAAACATTACATCTAAAAAGATTTGTGAAAGTCTTGGCTTCTCCTAAATTCAAAACAGGAAGCCTCTATAATCTCTAAGCTGTCTTTATTCACCTCCAAACCCCAAACTGGAATCCACCATTACTGTTTTGTAATTATAATCTTTTTGTAAAATGAGCTCTGACATTTTTTGAAAATGATTTCCTGCCTAAGCTAGAGACATCCTGTTATTCTTAATAATATTCTATGCCACCTAAATATTAAGGTACCTTGAATTCATAAGGACAGAACCATACATGGCTGGTAACTTACATGTTCCTCTTTGATTTTTGCAAAAAGAGACACTTCACAGAAACTCTTTCCAATTTCTTTTTGAACAAGATTCTCAGTTTTCATATCAATGAGACCCTGACCTTTTTGATTCAGTGCTTTCCTCAAAGGTACATAACCTGTGCTTGTTTTATTCGCTCTTGATTTTGTTTTGAAACGACAAATTGAAAATGCAAAGAATTTTAACAATGTTGAAGATCCCAGTGACGCCAGCAGTAATGGTGTTGGGGAAAATTTAACAGAAAACCAAAGTCAGAAGACAGAGTCAGCAGCTGAGTAATGAGCTAACATTATACATAGGAAATGGAGACAAGGGAACATCCTAACGAAGCTGAAGGGACTGGGGAGTCAGGGGGTATAATTCTCTAAAGGATAAACTGGTTAAAAACCCAAATAGGGAAGACAAACTCATTGTAAGAGACAGATCAGATGGTGGTAGGTAATAAAGTCAAATGTGTCAAGAAGAGCCTGCTACTTTGACACCTGTGGTCATGTAAATGCCTCTAAGGAAGAATATTAGGATAATATGGATGCAATCATTCAGGGTTTTTTCCCCAGTATTTCTTTTTTTGAATTTTATTTTATTTATTTTTTTTATACAGCAGGTTCTTATTCGTTATCCATTTTATACATATTCGTGTATATATGTCAATCCCAATCTCCCAATTCATCACACCACCCCAACCCCCTGCTACTTTCCCCCCTTGGTGTCCATATGGTTGTTTTCTACATCTGTGTATCTATTTCTGCCCTGCAAACCGGTTCGTCTGTACCATTTTTCTATCCACATATATGCATTAATATACGATACTTGTTTTTCTCTTTCTGATTTACTTCACTCTGTATGACAGTCTCTAGATCCATCCATGTCTCTACAAATGACCCAATTTTGTTCCCCTTTATGGCTGAGTAATATTCCATTGTATATATGTACCACATCTCCTTTATCCGTTCGTCTGTTGGTAGGCATTTAGGTTGCTTCCATGACCTGGCTATTGTAAATAGTGCTGCAGTGAACTTTCCCAGTATTTCAATTTCTAGCACATATTCTTTCAGTCAGTCCTCAGATGTATTCAGTAATGCTTTACTCAACATCTGGGGTAATAAACATCCAATCAAGCACCAACTGTCCCGAATCTTAATCATTTCAGGATGTCAGATATAGAAAAAAAGGGACTGCCTTAATTCTTTCTACAGTGCATATGATACTACTTGCACATCTGGAGAGGGAAAGACAGCTGCTCGCTCTGTATGTGAGACCTTGGGCAAATTATTTACCATTCTGAACTTCACTTCCTTTAACTGTAATATAGGGATAAGAATACAAAACTTAGATGGTGCTTAGGAACATGAAAACAATAGCCAACTTAGACAAGGTTCCAGGCATGCTGTCAAACACTTTACGTGTATGAATGTATTTAATCCTAATAACAATCCTATGACATAGGTATCATGAATTACGGATGCGAAAACCAAGCGCAGAAAGATCCAAACCATTTGCTTGCAGCCATGCAATGGTGAAACTGGCTGCAGAGACCACGTACTCAACTGCCACTCTGAAATATCTCTCTAATGATGGATGTAAAGCACATAGTCAGTGCTCAATAAATGGCTATTATTGTTGTCATAGGGAGAAGATGCAATATTTCTTACCTAAGCAGATTCAAAGTGATTGCTTTCCTGAGACTCCCATACTCATTCAGGTGAGAAGAAAATCAGAACTGATAACAGCAGACACTTAAAAAATAATTGGATCATGTACAACTTTTCCTTTTGGACCTCATGCCATAGATTTACAATTGGGCTGAACTGACTGCTCATCTCAGCAAAAAAAAAAAAAAAGAAAAAGGCTCGGTTAAATGAAAATAGCAGTTCAAGCTAATTGCTTGACTAAATTGTTTCATTTTATTTCAAATAATCAACCTGTCAGTTCAGTGAGGCTCCAGCCTTATTCCTATAGTTTTGTGGTTCTTTGGGGGTATAAAATGGAGTTAAAATATCGATCTCATTCCTTCAATCAATTAATCTATAAACAGGTCACATCACTGAAATGGCCAGTCTTGCCACCTACACATTTTTATGTTCAGAATCCATCACTTGTGCTGATGTGTATAAAGCCCACTTACATGTTTCCTTGTTGGATGTTGTCGGAGAGCCTGGGGGAGGGATTTATTCTTGCCACGATCTCAGTGAGGTGATAAAAATGACAGTTAAGTGGAGCACTTTCCTCAAGGTGTCAAAATGTATCAGTGGAGATATTTTATCAGACTTCATTACAAGGTGGCAGAATGCAAAAGCTATGCTTGTCATTTTTATTTTATTATGAATATATTTTGTGGGCCATTCTGATGTTAGGACAAAAGTGGAAAGCTAATGACTATTTGAGGAAAAAAAATAGAAGAGAAATGAACTGAACTTATTTGCAAGGACATGAAAATAAAACATCAGTTGCATCAGAAACAAAGAGCATCTAGAGAAACAAAAGAACCTTTATAACAGACCAATTATTTGTGGGGAGTAGGTCTAGAGGTTAGAACAAGGACTTATCTGAATGAATCTTTCAGATTCAAATGCTGACTGCCACTTACTTGCTATATACTGCATAAGTGTTAAATGTTATTATTATTGTTACTATTATTATTATTGGTACATTTGTATGAGTTATAATAAAAATGTAAGTTTGCCTAAATTATGGTACCTAATAATGTAAGAATGAGGCAAAAAGCCAGTCAGCCTGGGTGTTTCCACCTTTTGGCTACTGTGAATAGCGCTGCAACGAACGTGAACCACATTGACTTTTTAAAATCCATTTTACAGGTAGTGGTATAGCACAGTCATCAAGCACGTGGTCTCTTCACTCAGACTACCCTGCCTTCTAATCCTGGCTCGGTTGTTCACATGTGTTATCTCATTTTATCCTATTGTTCTTTTCCTACTATTATCCTACTGGTCTTATACTACTATTATTATCTTATAATAATGTCCATACATTATTGGCACTATTATTAATCCACATTTTATAGTTGAAGGAAATGGAAGCTTAGAGTGGTGAGGTCCCTCTGAACAAGGACACACAGCTAGTAAGTGGCAGAGGTGGGATCTGAACCCAGATCTAGCTACACCTAAGCTTGTGCCCTTCATGATTACTTTATCCTGCTCCCAGTGAGGGGAACTTTTTGCTGCAGTGGAGTGAGATGGAAAAGTTAAGAGGGCAAATACTTCCAGACAGGAAGAGACACTGGGGATGGGGTGCAGTTTCTTCAAGTAGCCAAGTTCAGAGCAGTCCGGGCCAGTGGGTGCTCTTGAGTGCCCAACAGAAGGAAGAAGACACAGAATTAGAGGCCAGCTCTGGAACTCGTCACTCATTCCTTAATTGTGCCAAGGTTCAGCCCTAGAGGTCCAAGCACACCGATCCACTCCTGAGGGGTTCCTCCCATTTCCCTCAGCTACCTTCGGTTTTGTTTTTTAAATTTTTAAATGCACCACACGGCATGTGGGATCTTAGTTTCCCAGCCAGGGATCAAACCCAGGCCCCCTGCATTGGCAGCACGGAGTCTTAACCATTGGTCCACCAGGGGAGTCACAACCTTTGGTTTTTTAACTGCAGCCCAACTCAACTGAAGAAGTGATTTGGTTCACCACACCCATAGAACTTTCCACCCTATTCTGGAAAACATACCCCCTGAAAAAAGAGAAGAAAGGCACAGAGTTTATTAAATTTCTTTTAGGCTCCCTGCCTGATTCTCCACCCCGCAGCCTAACTTGTTTTAATTTCTCCCAAGGAAGCCCATGGGTATATGCTGATTTGCTTGGCTATAGTCATGGGTACTTTTTAGAAAAACAAAGCCAAGAAGAGCCCTAAAGCCTCCCGTGACTTGAACCATCTGCCAATAGCTGTTTTATTAAGTGCTGATTCTGCCTGTGGAGCTGACTTAATGGAGGTGGGAAAAAAAAAGTCAGGGCTAAAACAAGGCACCATTCAGATGCGGTATTGAAAATATCAAGGTAACAGAGAGTTTCTGTACCCAGCCCTGCAGGGCCAAGTACTATATGAATGAAAGGGGAGCGGCTGTTCCACATCCAGCTGGTCGAACTATTCAGAGACCCAGCAAGAGGGAAAAGACCTATTACTCACCGCCTCCGCTCCTAGCCAGCTCGAGATTCTTCCCGATGGGAGAGTTCCTTCCATTTTGTCCAATTTCATTGAAAAATTTGAGTTTTACCTAGAATTTTGTTGATTAGTCACATGTGTTCTTGGGTGTTGTTTTTCTTCCCCTGCTTTGCAAAAGAGGGGAATTGCAGAGACTTGCAGGTGCAAGTCACAAAACATAGGCTCGAATTAAAGAACCTTGCAAAATGCGAAACGGGGAACAAAATACGAATTGGAAGGGGAACTGAAAGCGATATAAATCATGGCTATCAGGACAAAACATCACTATTAATGACAAATCCTGTGGCAATGAAATCTAGACAGGTGCCTCACTAGAATTCTTCCCCTGGACAGTATGCCCACATGTGGGTGTGAGCTCGAGTGTGCGCATGCGTGTAATTGTGTGTATGAGTATATGTTTTAGAAGGAATAACCCAAACAGAGGCGGTCTGCAAAGCAGCAACTGGGGAAAATGGCAAAATGAGGAGGGATGGATAAAGTAGCCAAACCAAGAGTCTGCTGCTGAAATTACAACCAGATTGCCTCTGAAAAGCAAAAAGCAAATAAGCTCGAACAAATAAACCCGTGGCTAAACCTCTGTGGCAGATTCGCTTTCACAAGGGTACCTGCGAGACAATGTCCAGATCCCTCCTTCCAGATGAGAGGCCGAGGGCTAAGAGGAGGAAGAGGGGTGATGCTGGCTGCAGAATCGGGGAAGCCCTGAGTGGTCCCAGTGGCCTGCTCGTCACGGTGGGATCGACACAGAGGTGAGACCTGCTGGGGAGGCCTGGAGACAAGTAGCAGTTCAGGAAACGCAGAAAGCAGAGATGTTAAGAAGCTTTGGGAATGAGAACGTAAAAGCAGCAGGAAAAGGAATAGGCCGGCAGAAAGACGTGGAGCAAATGTGCTGACATCTGACATCTATCAGCAGCACCCAGACGATCTGTGACTAAAGCGAAGGCTGCTGTGTGTTTCTGGATTTCCACATCACAAGCGGCAGATTCTGGGAGAGCGTTCTTGGAATGAGGTGGACATATGGTCATGTACCCTGGGCCTGCTGCCTCGGATGTTCTGAAACGGCAGCAACTCCAAGTGAAAAAGAATAAATGAATACAAGATGGTGCAAAACTCCACTCCACTGGGGGGGGGTGGGAGGGATGGTATTAATTCACTTAGATCCCAATATAGAGTCTCATCGTGGGCCCTTTCCATGAACTAGATGAATATTAAAAATGATCATTGCTAATATTTATTATTGCTTACTGTGCCAAGCTCATTATTTGGATTTTCTTATTGACTTTTCACAGCTACCCTACGAGGTGGCCATCATTAACATCCATCTGCGTTTTACATAGTTGTTGGGTAACTAGCCAAGTCGCCATAGCCAGGACAAGGCAGAACTGAGGTCTAAACAGCAGGTCCTGCTCACTCCAGAGTCAGCTAACCACCCTGCTTGAAGGACTGAGGTCCTGAGCTCAGTTGAGAAATTACCCAGGTCTTTACAATGGCAAAGGTTACAGGAAAGGATTCAAATCTAATTACATGGCTGCCAGTCACGCAGGCTCCAACCATCAGATGACTCAAATGAGAGATTTTTTTATTCTTCTAATGTTGCTGCATAAACATTCTCTACTCTGCTTTCCTGAGACAGAGACACAGGGGAGTATCTGGGAGTTATGCAAAAGAGCTACTTCCAGGGCTCTTCCTCATGGTCAGTGAGGATTCATCCACCTCTTCCAGCCCCTATGTCTCTGCAGTTCTGAAAAAAGAAGTGACATTTGGAATGACACAGTGAGGCCCTGCTGGATTCTGGAGTGCCTTCCTTATCACTAAGGACTCATCACTGAATAAATTTAAATTTCGTTTGGCCTACTTTTCTCCTTAAACCAGTTTTATTGCACGCATTCTAATTCTGAGAAAATAGGAGGGCTATGTATGGTATCCACGGCAACCTTCACTTAAACAGAATACGAAATTAACCAGGCCACTCTGTGCCTCTGACATTCCAGAAAAATGGAGTTAACCACAGACAGAGCATGTTGGCAGTCTTTTCAAGGCAATTTCAGGAATTCTATGCCCATAGGGTCCTAGAAGTGTCAGATTGGGTCCTGTCTAACCCCACTCGGGTAGACGAAGTTAATCAGAGCCTCAGTTTTCCCATTTCAGAATTGTAGAATTTTGGTGGTTAGCTCCTTTAATTGTTCCCCCATCCCCTATTTTCATTGGATTGACCGCAATTTTTATTTTTTTCCCCTCCTTTAGTGGCGTGGCAGTTGCATATATCCTACTTCTATTTTACTACTGTTTGCCCTTGATTTAAAAAAAAAATGAATAGGCTTATTTTTTACAGCTGTTATAGGTTTATAGAAAAGTTGATCAGAAACTACAGAGTTCCCATATATCCTCTCCCCAATCCCCAGTTTCTCCTGTTATTAACATTTTGCATTGGTGTTGTACATTTGTTATAATCGATAAACCTACAACAATACATTGTTATTAACTAAAGTCCACAGTTTGCATTTGGCTTCCCTCTTGCTGCTGTATGTTCTATAGGTTTTGACCAAGGTATAATGACATGTATCCACTATTCCAGCATCATACAAAATAGTTTCATTGTTATAAAAATCCCCTGTGCTCCCCTCCAAATCCCTGGCAAACGCTGATCTTTTTACTGTCACTATAGTTTTGGCTTTTCCATGTCATGTAGCAGGAACCAAGCAGTTATAGCCTTTTCATACTGGCGTCTTTCACTTAGCTGTATGCGATTAAGTCTTCTCCATGTCTTTTCATTGCCTTTAATTTTTCTTTTTTTAACAAACACGTAAACCTACATTTTTCTGCCAAAATCAAGAATCAGTATCTACTCTGCTTTCCTACCACAAAGCAATGCAAAATCTTACTTCTGTTTTCCTTCATATCAGCTACCTCCAACACAGGTTTTGTTGAAATTTTGGTTCCAGATAGGTATTAAATTTTTTTTATATTATACCTCTTATATTGGACAAATCTTTTCTTAATGTACGAAGCCTCACTACTCCATTGTCATCAATTGTTTAGACTTAACTCTATGTGTCCCTGTTTTTTTACTTCTTGCTTTATTGGATTCTTTGTCTTGGCTCTAGTTTCTAGGGCTCTCTTTGGGGCTGGGTAAGCAGAGGTAGATCAGGAGGGGCAGGAACTCATTTGACTGTTGGAGTTCCATTGGAGATGTAGCTAGACTTCTAACTCCAGCCCTCCTGGACTGCCTCTGGGAAATTGGACTGCCCTGCTTGGCATAAATTTAGCAAGCTTGTATTAAGCAACTGCTACATGCTAGCACTGGGCTTCAGGAGAAGCATATGTCACTTGGATTCTGTTGTCAAGAATGTTCTATCCTCACTGTTGTGGATGAAACATCAGGGGGAAGGGACAGGATGGTGGTACTTGGTGTCCGAGACATACTCTCTGAGTCAGAAAATAATGGAGAGCAAGTCAAGATAATTAACCAATATTAATACAAAAAATATTAATGATTAATATCTATTGAGAATGGCAGAGATTCTCCTAGACTCATTAAATTCTTATAACAACTCTATGAGGTGGGTAATATTATTCCCATTTAGGAAACTAAAGCACAGAGAAATCAAGTAACTGCCCAAAGTTCAGAGAAATAGTAAGTTGTAGAGCATGGATTTCAGCTTGGGCAATTGCCCCCAGTACTGGGCTAAAGTGGGGAATTAAAGAGAGTTTCTCAGCGCTGAGTCTCTCCTGGCCCCAATCTGTCCTCTGATGCCACTCTTGCTATATCCCTAAGAAAAATTCTGCTCCTGTCTCTCCTTTTCTGATGGCTTTGCTTCCTAGGGGCAAAGCTGGGAGCACAAAGCCCTTTACCACCTGGTCCAAGGCCCTTTACCATCCTTTAGTTCTGGCTCCTCTTTTGCCCTCACTTCAGCCTCCCTGAGTCTTGACTCTTCTCTGCCTCTGTCTTGCCATATTAGGACTCTGTCTCTGCTCCTTATCTTTCTGGAATGCCTTTCCTCTCCTTTATTACTTGGAAAGCTCCTACTACTTATATTTCAAGACCACTCTCAGCCATAACCTCCTTTGTGAAGATTTTCCCCAGATTCCTAGGCAGAGTCGGTAATTCCATTCTCCAAGCATCCATACATCTACTCATATCTCTGTTATAGCCCATGACAAAGTGGGATGTGCATTGCTATCTGTTTACCTGTCTGTGACCTCGTCAGTGTCAGAGAATGTGTCTTATTCATCTCTGTGTGCTCAGCCTTTCATGGAACCTATCACATGGTTGTCTCTCAACATGTAACTCATATAAGAACAAGCAAGTGCTGTGGTTCCCCATCTCATGGAGTGCCCTTCAAAGAAGCATATTCACCATCAACAATTAATGAAAGTATTATAATTCTTACTCAGTTGCTCGAGGAAACTTCCAAGGATTGTATTTTTTTTTTCCCATATAAGAAGAATTTTTGTTTTTATTGCTGGTTATATTCATTTTAGCAGTAGTACTTCCTTTATTTTCTCAGTTGAAGTTCCTTCTACCACTTGAAAATAGAGTTTTTATCTCACATTCTGATTTCATATAGAGTCCTTGATTACATGTGCCACTGGTATTCATTATGCCATTTAGATTTTGTTCCAAAATGGTAATTGAATTACTTTACTAAACTGCCTTGTGATTGCGTGGTTAAAGACCTTGATTGGATCCTAGGTACCGAGTTTGCCAACTGATTTTTTTTTCTAATTAATTAATTAATTAATTAATTAATTTTTGGCTGCGTTGGGTCTTCGTTGCTGCATGCAGGCTTTCTCTAGCTGCGGCGAGCGGGGGCCACTCTTTGTTGTGGTGCGCAGGCTTCTCACTGCGGTGGCTTCTCTTGTTGCGGAGCACGAGCTCTAGGTGCGCAGGCTTCAGTACTTGTGACACACGGGCTCAATAGTTGTGGCTCACGGGCTCTAGAGCGCAGGCTCAGTAGTTGCGGCACATGGGCTTAGTTGCTGGAATTGTATATTTCATGCACTGTAAAGCCTTTAGAAAACTCGCCTCCTTGTCTCTGCCACTTTCAGTTGCCTCCATAGACATGGCAGCTCCTCATTCATTCATTCATTCACTTGTTTGTTCATCTATTCAATCAGGAAACATTTATTGAGAACCTACTAGGTGCCAGGTACTCTTCTTGGCACTGTTTCCTCCAAAATGCTCTCTCTCCTCTATTCTCACTTTTCAAATCTCAAAATTCTCTCCAGACATCTAATGCAAGGGCTTTGCTATCCCTTTCCTCTCATACTCCCTCTTGTCTTTATTCTGAAGATCAGCTAAACCTTTCTGGCCTCTTTATTTTCTCTGTTGGTCCATTAACAAGATTCCTCTTGAAAAATCATAGCCCAGAAACTGACCCAGAAAACTAGAATCCTTGCTCCTTTCAAATGGAAGGGGAATCTATCTAAAAGGAAGGGGAAAGATTATGAAAATTAGTGGTGGGAATGTAAATTGGTGCAGCCACTGTGGAAAACAGTATGGAGGTTCCTCAAAAAACTAAAAAAATAGAACTACCATATGATCCAGCAGTTCCACTCACGAGTATATATCCAAAGCAAATGAAAAGACTAATTCAAAAAGATACATGGACCCAAATGTTCATAGCAGCATTATTTACAATAGCCAAGATATGGAAGCAACCTAAGTATCTATCAACAGATGAATGTATAAACATAAAAGTATCCATCAACAGGTGAATGTATAAAGAAGATGTAGTATATATATATGTACAATGGAATATTACTCAGCTATTAAAAAGAATGAAGTCCTGCCATTTGCAATAACATGAATGGCCCTAGACGGTATTATGCTTAGTGAAATAAGTCAGACAGAGAAAGACAAATACTCTCTGTTTTCACTTATATGTGGACTATAAAACACAAAACAAATGAAAGTATATAACAAAACAGATGTATAGAACAAACTGATGGTTACCAGTGGGGAGAGGGAAGCAGGGAGGGGCAAGATAGGGGTAGGGGATTAAGAGATACAAGCTACTATGTCTAAAATAAATAAGCAACAAGGATATAAAGTACAGCACAGGGAATTATATCCATTATTTTGCAATAACTTTAAATGGAGCATAATCTATAAAAATGTTGAATCACTATGTTTTACACCTGTAACTAATATAATATTATAAATCAACTATACTTCGATAAAAAACAAATAAATAAATATATTTAACATCAACCTTGAACAAAAAGAAAAATAATACATTAGTAATATTGGTCCTTGTAACAGGTTAACGTGTATATATACAAATTAAAAAGTAAGGATCCATGCAAAAATATTCTAAGTTCCAAATGAATGATACAATCAGTAGATGCTATAGGATTAAGGGCCAAAATATGTGTTTGGCCCCCAGATGAATTTCCTCAGAGTGATGTAACTACTGTAGTACAGTGAAATCAACCCTGGACCTGGGGCCAGGAGACTTCAGCTCCTGGCTCTGGCGCTTAGCATGGGTGGGAGGTGGGGCATCTGGAATAAGCACCTTAACTCCTTTTGATCCTCTAGTTTGTCGTCTCTAAGATGGGGCTGTTTATACCAGCAATCCTCCTCTCTGAGGCACTCAGGGGCTCTAGGACATAACAGATGACTGGTCCTTTGGAGCTCAGGGAATGGTTGTTCAATCTGAACCTTTCGGTTCTGAATTCTTTATGTGTGGGACCCAGTGAGAGGTAGAAAATACTGGGACCAGAGTTCAAGGTCTGTGTCACAACAAAATAATTGAAACCCACCAGCATATAAGCTCTGTCAGGGCAGAAATTTTTGTCTCTTTTGCTCACTGATCTATCCTAAGTGTCTGCAACAGTGGCTGGACACTCACTAAATATTGTAAGAGCTTACCAAACATTGGTTGATTTTTTTAAAAAGTTCCTATAGCAATATGAAGATGTATTTCAGTGCCTTTGAAACCTAGGTCTCAAAAACTGTTACTGAGAGTGACTACTGGTACAGCCTTTTGAGGGGCAATGAGGTGGAATCTTTCCAAGTTTAAAACGCACACCTTTCCAGGTGGAATATAAACGCCTACCCTCTGGTTATTCAATTAGATATTATTGCAACTCATCTGCATATTTTCTAGGTCTGCATGTATCATTTATGGAGCACGTAAAGTGTGTAAAGTAGTGGCTGAGAGCACAAACTCTGAAGCAGAGTGCCTGGATTTAAACCCTGGCTCTGCCAGATACCAGCCAGTGTGCCCTTCATCAAGTTTCTTAGCCTTCTGCATCCTTGTCTGCAGAACATGCATGATAACCGCACCTACCTACCTTCTAGGGTTTTTCCAGAGCATTAAAGGGATTCAGCTGTGTAAATGTGTGGAGCAGCACCTGCTCTGTGAAAGTACATGCTCACTTTTTATTCCTGGGGATTTTGGAGGCTCACCACAGCCCTTTTATAGCCAAAGTCTTGGAAAGTTAAAAACGAAGGCCAGGAGCCGCCAGTCAGCTGCAGAAGCAGCACTTGAACTCTGGTGGGTCTACCCCAGCACCCACGGGCTTGCCCATCTCTCTCCCCAGCGACCACAGGCAGTACCAACACAGACTCCTTGACTCACAAAGTGTTTTTGTCTTGATCCATGTTTGCCAACTGCTCTGCTCTGATTCTGGTCACAATCACCCTGCCTGCGGTCAAGAAAACACATACAGGGCTTCCCTGGTGGCGCAGTGGTTGAGAATCTGCCTGCCGATGCAGGGGACACGGGTTCGAGCCCTGGTCTGGGAGGATTCCACATGCCGCGGAGCAACTGGGCCCGTGGGCCACAACTACTGAGCCTGCGCGTCTGGAGCCTGTGCTCCGCAACAAGAGAGGCCACGACAGTGAGAGGCCCGTGCACCGCGATGAAGAGTGGCCCCCGCTCGCCGCAACTAGAGAAAGCCCTCGCACAGAAACGAAGACCCAACACACCCAAAAATAAATAAATAAATAAATTAATTAATTAATAAGAAAAAAAGAAAACACCTACATCATCTGCCCCGGGTAATCCTGCTTTCCTCAATAATCTTGCAGGCTGGACGGGCAGACTCTCATCTGGTGACATATCAGGGTATCTGGAGGGTCTTCTTTTCTTTTTTTTGATGTGGACCATTTTTAAAGTCTTTACTGAATTTGTTTTACATTTTGGTTTTTTGGCCACGAGGCGTGTGGGATCTTAGCTCCCCGACCAGGGATCGAACCCCCACCCCCTGCATTGGAAGGCGAAGTCTTAATCACTGGAAGTCCCGGAGGGTCTTCTTAAAAACCAGCCCTCTCTCAGCCTGACCCCCAAACCTGAATTTCTTCATTAGATAATCCTATTCTTATTTGTCCTTGACTTGGTTTTCTGTTAATTTTACTTCATTAATGGTATCATTTACATTTTTAAAAAATCCTTGGCATCTAGGGGTTGAGGGTTGGCCCTGAAAGGGGCCTCGGCCCGGCCTTGGCTTCAGTGCCGGGTCTGAAGCTCTCTGTGGCTGGCTCTGGAGAGAGGCTGGAGGGGAGAGGCAGGCTAATCGTTTCTCCTCGGTGCTAAGGCCTGTTTCTCGTTAGAGCTCCGACTCCACGCAGCTCCATGCGGCTTCCTGCCCTCCCCCCACCGCCCCACACCAGGCATACTCTTTCCGGCTCTCAGCATCCTGACACGGCTTATTTTTAGGGTTAATCAACAAGTGGTATTGAGTGCCTGCTGTGTGCAGAGATGGGGCTGGAGACCCCGGTGGGGAAGGGGAGGGGCCGTGGCAGAAACCAAAGGCGAGGGCCCGCTCTCAGGGGTTTGCACTTCTGGCACAGACGCAGCAGCGTGGTCAGAGGGCCATCTATGAACCAGTAGGCTGTCGGGTCCCAGAGTGGTGGCCCTGTTTGAACCCATGAGCTCGCCCTGGTAGGAGTGCTTATACTTCAGTGCTTTTCGAATGGAGCATCCTTCTGTGGGGAGAGAGGACTGGATGGGAGCAGAACCAGATATTTCTGCCCTCAGGTCCGCCTGGGTGCTTCAAGGGGAATTTCCTCAGGCAGCCACGGTTCTGGGATGGACTTCCACGTCTGTCATTAGAGTCATCTGCTTGGTTGCCTCGGTTACATCACTGAAAAGCTGTCTGCACTCCCTTCCCTCTCAGCAGCAGAGAGGCCGTGGATGCCCGTGGCCACAGGCCACAGCTGGGGGGATGCCGTGGGGCGGGATTACCATTGCCCGGGGTCTCCTAACCCAACTCCTCACTGGAACCAAGGTGAAACTGAGTCCCGCACAGGGCTCCGGGCTTGCTCAAGGTCATACAACTAGAAAGACCCTGAGTGGACCTGAGTCTTCTCATTCCCTGCGCAGAGCTGGTGGTAAATCAACACTGCTTCCGCCAAGATGATCTTACTGTGCTTTAATAAGGTGGAAATGCCCTGTTCTCTTTGGTTTTATTCTTCCCTCTTTCCAAGAGCACAGGTCTACCCCTCCGTGAGGATCTCCTGAGCACGTCTATGTGCCCAGCACTTGTGAGACCTGTAGGAGCCACAAAGATCCAAAGACTTGGGCTTTGTCCCCATGGAGGACTGTAGAGACAGACAGGGCCAATCATGAGACAAGGACCGTGCAAACCCAAGTCGACCTTGAGAACAGCCCCAGCTACAGAGTAGGCTGGGTCTTAGGGGGGAATTTAGAAGTTTTGTGTCAGAGTGGAAGGAATTGGGTGAAAGTACCATATACCGGTTCGTATTTTTGTTGGTTTTTTTTCCAACTGGGCAAATTTTCCATCTACTTCTGGTTTTACATTGATTGCAAGCGATGCTGCCAAGAGTGGAAGGATGTTCTCCTTTCAAGTCAGGAGGCCCACAGCACGGTTCTGAGTGGAGGGAGGGTGCACAGCCCTGAATGCTGGGGCAGCTGCTTCTCACAGCCTTTCGAGTTACAGGGCACTAGATTCCTGGAGACAATAATTGGGCTTCTGGGGTCTGCTTGGGTCCTCTTGGCACTGGGATGCTGGCTAAAATATCTCAGGCCATAAAAATACCAGCATGAAAGTACTTGTAGCAAACCACACATCCACGTGTTCCAGGCAGATGCTATAAAAGCTCCCAATTACACCAGTATTGCTCTTCAAGGGCACAAGAGTGCACCGCTGAATGGAAAAAGAAGGGATATTTTCAGGGTGAAAATGGTGAGTTCAGCACCATTATAAGCTTTCATTTGTCCTCCTAAGAATGTCTTCCTCAAGCCTTTAAAATTAATTTATAAAGGTTGACTCCCTTTTTAAATGGTTTTGCCAGGCCACAATAAGGCACGGTCTTTACATATTGCCTTCCTCAATGTGACCAATCAAAGCTCTGGTGGGGAGAGACAGGGTCCAGTAAAATTTGGTGGTTCTGACCTACCCTTTCTACCCTAAAATTCTTCTGCTTCTCTCCTAGCCCACATCCATTCTCCACGAGCCACAAGACTTATTTTCCTCAAATGCACACCTGGCTGTGACCCTCCCTTGCTTAAAATCTCAGCCGTTCCCTGTTGCCTCCAAGTCCAAACATTTTCCCAGAGCTTAGCAAGCCCTTAATGATCTGGCCCTGCCTAACTCCTCTGACCTCGTCCCGCACCATTTCTAACTTGGTTCATGTCCTTAAGATGCTCCACGCTCTCTCTTCAAGGTCTTCAAACCTGCCAGGTCCCCTGCCTGGATGCTTTCTCTCTCTCCTTCACTCAGCTAGTTCATGTTCACATTCAGGTCTCAGTTAATATCCTGTGGGAGGGTGGAGCAAGTCTCTCATTCATTGCTTACAGTTGGTTGAATGATACGCCCTCCCCACCATACCTCCCTCCCAAGATATGTCCATCTAGTGCCTGTGACTATAACCTTGTTTGGAAAAAGGGTCCTTGCAGATGTAATTAAGGATCTGGAGACGAGATCGTCTCAGATCATGTGAGTAGGACTTCAATCCAATGATAAGTGACCTTATCAAAGAAAGGCAGAGGGAGATTGGAGACCCACAAAGTGAAGGGCATGTGTAGATGGAGGCAGGGAATGAGTGATGCAGCCACAAGGCAAGAAGCACTTGGAGCCCCCAGAAGCTGGAAGCAGCAAGGAAGGATTCTCCCCTCGGGCCTTAGGAGGGAAGGCAGCCTTGCTGGTTGGTTTCAGACTTCTGGCCTCCAGTATCAGAGAATGAATTTCTGTTGTTTTAAGCCACCCAGTTGGTGGTAATTTGTTGTGACAGTCCGAGGAAACACATACCTGGCTGTACCGCTCACACTCAACACACTGCCCAGCACTGAGGGCCCCAAACAATTTCTTGAATGAACTGAGTCCAGGAGACTGGCAGGGAGATGAGAGGGTCTGGGGAGAGTCGGGGTGGGGAGATGTGCTGAGAGGTGCTAACAGGTAGTAATTTCCGGATACGCCTCCCATACAGGGGGTCACTCTGCTCTTAGATGAGGGGCCCTGGAGTGTGTGGTTTGCAGTCTTATTTACGCAACACTCCAATGTACCTCCTGTTACCTCAGGAGGTGCTGCAAAATCTCAGAAATGTTCTATTGGCAAAATGAGTTTCATTCACTTTTAATAGGTAGTTGTTTATTTGAAACATATTTCAATTAATTAGCAAGTATATTTGAGTAGCTATGAGTCTCTTCAAACTTTACATGAGTTGAGCAGACTCTTGATTTTTCCCCTGAAATCTGTACCTTTTCAGGCCTCTTGTCTTGGTAAATGGCACCACCCTCCCCTTAGCTGTGCACGCCCCAGACTTGAGCGACACCTTATTTTCCCTCTTGCCCTCACCTCCACCAGCCAGAGCTGTTAACTCCATGTTCAGAACACACCTCCTGGTACTCTGCCTCTCACCTCCTCCAAACCTCCCCTCTAGTTCAAGCCACCATCCTCTCACTCCTGGACTTCCACAACGGCCTCCCCACGGATTCACAGCAGGCTCGCTTGCTCTCTTACCACGTAGTCTCTACCCAGTAGCCAGAGTCACCTTTCCAAACATAAATCTGATCTCCACAATCCCCTGATTGAAATCTTTCAACTGCTTTTCACTGCAATTAGAAAAAATCCAAACTTACTACCACGGCCTCCTGAGCCACTGTGGATCTAGCCCCTGCCTACCTTTCCATTCTCATCTGGTACAGCTCTCACCTCGGACCACCATGCCACAGCCTCACCCATCATCCTTCAGTCCTTCCAACAGTCTAATCGCTTTCCTACCTCAAGGCATTTGCATTTTCTGTATCCTCTGTGGGAACGCTCTTTTACGATTTTCGTAAGAGTAGCTCTTCATTTTCCCACGCCAGGCTTCTTCTCAAAGAGGGCTTCCAGTACGACCCACTGTACAAAGTAAAAAGTAGCCCCCTTCTGCAACTATCCCATGGCACCCTTATAATTTCCTCTGTAGGCAGGCTACAAGCTAAACGATGGAATTTGTTTGCTAGGGCTGATGTAACAGAGTACCACATACTGGGTGCCTAGATGAGATCAAGATGTTGGCAGGGTTGGTTCCTTCTGAGGACAGTGGAAGAGAATCTGTTCCTTGCCCCTCCCCCAGCTTCTGGTAGTCTGCTGGCAATTGCCGGTGTTCCTTGGCTTCTGCTGCCATCACCCTGATCTCTGCCTTCAGCTTCACATGGTGTTCTCTCTGTGGATGTATCTGTTTCCAAATTTCCCCTTTTTTATAAAGGGGCTAAGGGGCCCACCCTATTCCAGTATGACCTCATTTTAACTAATTACATCTGCAGTAACCCTATTTTCAAATAAAGTCCCATTCTGAAATGCTGAGGGTTAGGACTTCAACATATGAATTTGTGTGTGTGTGTGGTGGGGGGGGACACAACTCAACCCATAACAGAATTGTTCACTTGTTTGATTACTTATTTATTGTCTGCTCCAATAGAAGTTTCTTGAGGGCAGAGATGTCCTTCATCTTGTTCCCACTGCTGTACCCATTGTACTAAGAACAGTGCTTAGCATGAAGGTTCTCAATAAGCAATCCTTACTATATAGTGGGAACAGTCGCACAACTCTGTTTATACTAAAAACCACTGCATTGTACACTTTAAAGGGGTGAATCTACGGTATGTGAAGTATATCTCAGAAAAAATTTCCTCATGAATGTATAGGTGAAATGATTATGCATTGTATAAATATCTATTCTTTCTGGGACTCACTTTCTCTCTCCGTCATACGTCCTAATTCCTTGGAGGTTTAATGACATTAACCTTTTTGAGAATCTGATGAACATCTCTCCCCAGTAAAATGCCAACAGACACATGCATGTATATCTGCAGACAGCGGCTGCGTACAGTACTTTTTATATAACTTCAGAGAGTTCATGGACACCTTAAGTAAGACTGCTTCTGTGGACTGAAGTAATAATGCTTAGGTTAGAGGATCTCACCAAAGACCCTTTTACCTCTGAAAATTATGGGATTGCACACACCTGTGCTCTGCAATGCACAGGCGCTCTAGGTAGAAAGTAAAATACTTTGCCACTGTTTACAGGGAGTTTATGGTCAACTTGGAGAGAAAAAAATCCATATAATCCAAAACCACGTGGAGAAAGGTTTCATGCAGGCTCTTGGGTTGAAAGCACCCATGGCTAGGCTTTCCTCTGGTGCACTGACAAAAGAACCAGGCATATGTAGAAAAAAGAAAGAGAATGCAAGCTTGCTTCAGGGTTTGAGAACCAGTGTCACCAATAAAAATGGGGTTGACACAATAAGTTTAACAAAAGTCTTACTGATAATTGAAATAAAAGGGATTTTTCTTACTTTCCTTTAAAACCCTGTTAATGTCATATAGCATCTATTTAAAAAAAAGATTATTAACAATGTTTTTTGATGCAATGAGAATAATTGTGAAGCAATGTAATCACATTCTGCTGCTCTCTGCGCCCGGACAGGCCCATCAGCCAAGCTGTCGCGGAGCCACTTTCTCCACGTGGATACGCCTAACTCTCCCTCCCTCCACTCACATGCCAAATAGAAATTCTCATAACAAGACGTTTAATAAAGAGGAGGGGGTGGGCTAGTGGAGGAGGGGAGAAAACTGGCAGTTAGAACCTTTATAAATTCAGAGAAGACAACATTCCCAACTGTAAAATGTTGTAAAACCCTCCCAACTGTGTTGAGGGTTATCTCTTTGCCTCTGAAATGACTGTGGCCAGTACATATCTCATTAAGAACACTTTAGGAACCCCAAATAAAGAGCTGAATTAGAAGAAAGAGTTTCTGGAAAATTGGCTAGAAGGAAAACCAATCCAACAGTTGTTTTAAGTTCTACAGCGGTTATCACATGGGTTTAGGTTGGCAAGATCACTGGCCTCAAAAGTGTTTTCCTATCCCACCAACGTCATCGTTAAATCAACAGCAAAACCTACCACTCAAAATGAAAATGGCATGAGAAGTTAGGGAGGTGAAGTGATGGAAGAAGGAACGGAGGGAGGAAAGAAGGCCGGAGACAGAATGGAGCTTGGTTGTTTGGTTGGCTTAAGATAAAAGATTTTCATTTTTTAGGCCCATCAATTTAAATACAGACCCTTTTCCACAACCTGACTCTGGAATGACTAGGTGAGTGATTGCTACATTGCTAAGGCTGGTATTTCAAATTAGCATATATTCGAACCAAAAGCCTTTGTTGAGATGGAAAACCAAAGTCACCATATCCAGCAAAGATCATATTTTTGGGGAGAGCCACTTGTACCAGCTTAATAGAATCCCTTGTTAAATATTCAGGAATTTTGCAAGCTCGTTGACATCATGCTGGTAACATGAAATAGGCCACCGTGAGAGTATTTATCACGGGAAATGTTAGCGACCAAGGCCTTTTTTTCCTGGAGAACTGGCTGCTAAACATTTACCAGCACACTGTCTTTATACGTGAGTAGTTACCATTTTAACTGCAAGAAAACAAAGAAAAACAAATACCTCTATCCAACCATTTGGAACAAGCACAAATACTTCTGAAGAGGCAACTTGGAATTCATCTTAAAGATAGTCATTCAAGCAGGCAGCAAACATTAATTGAGTACCTAGGTTAATCCTGAAGGGACAATGAAAGCATCCAGTACAGATCTCAGTCTTTGAGTATCTTATAAATTGTGTGGGGAGACAGGATGGGCATAAATGGAATAATTATGTAAGAGTACAAAGTATAATTACATGTAATATTGTCTTGTAAAAATTGGGTGCTGCAAGAGTTCAGAGAAGAGGAAGATCACAGGGTGGTTAAAATAAGCAAAAAAAACCATGCAAATCACGGCCCACTGTTAATTCAAAGCAGTAACAGATAAACCAGCTTCATCCTAATGGGATGTTTGGCTTGCAGCAAAGGGATCTTCAGACAATTTAAAAAAATCCTTTGAGTTTCTCTCCCTCTTACTTAATATAACGATCATTCTTGAAATATATTATTAACACAGAGACTATTGTGCTTTGTAATAGATGGTGACACCTCTGGTGTGTGGCTATTCATGTGTTCCTGGGCAGTTGGTCAATGGGCCCAACTTCTTTTCTGCACTTGAGAGAGTACACTGCCCTTAGGCCCAGAGCTGCAGCTACCGTTTGAGGAGGCTGCTTAAGTTTGAATGACCAGAGTTTGAATCCAACCTCTGTCACTTTTTAGCTGTGTGACCTTAGGCAAATGATTCAACCTCTCTGTGCCTCAATGATCTCATCTGTAAGATGGGGAAAATACACACGTTTATCTCATTGAGGTGTTTTGAGAATTAAAATGGGTTAACTCATATAAAGAACTTAGAACAGTGCTGAGCATGTAGTAAGCATTATATTTATTATTATCGATATTATTCTTCTGAGCTTGAAGCCCAGCCCTGCCGTGTGGGTTTTGTGCCTTGTGCAAGTCACTCTTGGTCTTGAAACTGGGGTTTCCTCATCTGTAGGACGGGAATGATCATTTCTGTCCACCCTGCAGGGCTATTGTGAGGACTACAGTAAGTAGTATATGTGAACGCTCTTGGCAGACTGGAACGTTCTGGACAAATATGAGCTGTTGGGGCTGGTGGGAGATATCTGTGCTCAAAATTAGCCCCTGGGTTCTCGGCCTCGTGATGGCTTGGTGTGTTTGGTGTGCTGTCATGGTTTCCAGAATCCCATCGCTGTGTCCCAGAGCACAGAGTCATGGCTTGCTGGCTTTCAATTGTTTCCTCTTCCTGTGTTTTGTCAAAGTATCATGTAAATGTACTCAAAGTGTCTGCCCTAAAAGATTAGTTCATTGTTCATAATCTACATGCTCCCCTCCCATTAGAGCATCAGCCCCCTGAGGGCAGGGCTTGCTTGTCTGTTTTATTCCTGGCTGGACCCCAACAGTCTGGACAAGAGTCTGGTACGTGATAGGCACTCAATACACGTTTGTGGCAGGAATGGATGTTCACTGTTCTCAGCTCACGTTTCTCCAAACCAGAAAAGTGAACTGAGAGGCGTCTCCATAGAAAGGCATCAGTATCCTGTAGGCATCCACAAAGGAATCACTCAGTCCATCAGTCAGCTGATTTTCAGCTGTATGTGTGTACAAGCCTCTCTGCTGCGTCCTTTGAGGGAAGGCAGGCATGGAGGGGAAGGTACAGCCTCTGTTAAAACTCTTTTTTCAGATGAAGAAGATGCCCAACTTGAGATCTCACAGATCTATCTATTACCCCACCCTAGTTCCACATCCTAAAGCTGACCTGCTTGTTGCTGACACCAGCTCCCAGAAATGGACACTCATCTGCATCTAGAATAACCACGAGGAACTGGTTTCTAACACCATCTGCTTACCATTTACTCGCTAAGGTTTTCCATTTCAGAATCAGACGTGAGCCACAGAACCCTTTGCCTTCTCCAAGGGGCTTAGAGAAGACTCTGTCATTTCCACATTAAAAAAGATGGGTGGGAAGGGAGAGGGTTGCTGAATCTAAACCTGGAAAAAGCTGAATTGATTTATGGAATTCTGCAGGTGGGTAGCCCTGGAGCAGAAAAGCAAACCTTAGTCACCTGTGCAGCTGATATGCCATGATTTTCAGGAGAGGCACAAAGGTTTAAGGGATTTTATGTAGATATTTAGCACTATCGTCCTTTTAAAAGCTACCAGAGTTCAGAGAAAAAAAGACCCAAAAATGTTTTCTTGGCTATCTTTCTTATAGTGACTGTGAAAACCCATGAAGGAGGAAAACTGGCCAGGAATTTTTTTTTTTTGAGGGTATGAAAGCCTCTCATTTTTATAGATTTGAAAATCCTTGGAGTTTAACTTTGAACTTTAACCAAGAAAAATTATATCTTATAAACAATGGCATTTGTTGATTGGATGAAGGACTAGATCAATATTGGTCTTGGCAACTCTTTTTGGCTGCAGCTGCCTCCAGAAATATGCTGGTTGTGGTGTTAAAAAATTATGTCAGTTCCTCACCATGTGCCTCTTTTTCTTGGAGTTTGCCTGAGCATTAGTTTCCAAAGATACTTCCAGAAGTTAACCTAGAGCCTGGCCTCAGCAGTGAAGGAAGTTACACATAAACTCTCAGAAAGTAGCCACCACGGTGAGCTTCTGGGAGGGACAGAGGAAGAAATCTCAACTTTTGGAGAAAGGAGATAACCTAGGGCAACTTTGAATTCCCAGAGGATGGCCGCATTCTCTCTCACTGCTAAATTTTTCACTTAGACTCATTACACTGAGAAGGGAAAAACCCCAAACTAAACAAAAATAAATCAGTGTTGGTAAGTGAAAACCATTGCTTTGAAAGAAAATAATCATATTGCAGACACGATGGAGCTGTCTACTTTAGAATGTCTTAAATCTTTCCATTTTGGGTTGAGGGGGAGAGTTGGTGTTGGCTGGGATGTTTAAGGAGGGAAGTAGTAAAGGTTTTAGTGTTTTATTTTAGACTATTGTATTAGCAATTTATTTTGGGCATAAGACTTTATGCCACATGTTTACTTATGCACATATATATAAAGAAATTACGCATATATTGATTTTACTCAACTCAGCAGATTGGTTTGGGTTATTTATCCTTATTCTTTGTAACTTTGGTCTGGATTTTCACTTTAAGTGTAATAAGTAGAGCAATGCCTGACTGTGAAAAGGGGAGCAATAAGAAAAGTTAAAAAGGAATCCGG
The DNA here is from genome assembly GCF_965194825.1 of Balaenoptera physalus. NCBI lineage: Eukaryota > Metazoa > Chordata > Mammalia > Artiodactyla > Balaenopteridae > Balaenoptera > Balaenoptera physalus. Next base: position 98,068,737 of record NC_138884.1, read on the forward strand.
CATATCACTCCTGAGTCTGCCAGCCTCTTTTGCCCTGCGTGGTTGGTCTGCTCTGGGCTCTCCTGCACTGTGAAGAGCGTGGGGCAGTGTCCTTTACACGAAAAGTTGGCAATGAAAAGTGGCACAAGGCTGGAGCTGCCACCATGTCCCTGCTCCTAGTGAAAGATGAGTGCAAGCCTGCCACTGCCTGGGAAAGACTGAGCCAAGAGCTGCGTGCCCTCTCTTGAGGACCTGCTGGCTGAGCCCGCCCTGTGCTCCTAGTGGCCAATGGGCACCCTTGGTCCTCCTAAGCCCCACCCCCCATGTAACTCTGCTACCAGAGACATCTCCTTTCAGCCACGTGGCCCCTGGCACCAAGGCCGGGACCTTGGCATGTCCCTTTGGAAAGGTGGCCAATTCTGCACTTGCCAGATTCTCACAGTTTTCTGACCTGTGTCTCGGCTGACATGAGTGCAGGGGGGGTGGGATTATTTTCAGCCCAACTCAGGGAGGTTGTGCTGGCCATAGACTAACAATCATAAAACAAGGCTACTGTGAACGTTTATTGAGCCCTTACTGTCTACCACGCATTGTGCTAAGCACTTTGCACACTTTTTTATTGAGTTGTAACAACCATTTTATGAGAGTAGCACTATTTTCCAGATGAGAAGCTTGAGGCTGGGCATCTCACGGCTAGCAACAGTGCTGGGATTTCCTCTGGGGCTGTCTCCTTGCGGAGCCATGGTACTTCTAACTTGGACTAACACACAGGTCATTTTGCCCCACTGTGCTACCTCTTTGCAAAGCCACATCTACGAGGGTCCCCACCAGTTGCCCTCACTCATAAATACATTGGGTGACCACACAGATGGCGATGGCGGAGCTGCACCTACCTGCCCCAAGGACCCGGCCAGCCTGTGAATCATTTCCAGAACTCTCACAGCCTTACTGAACAGAGCACTCAGAGAACCCTTCCTTATGTCCTGTCTTCAAAGATTATCACTTCTTTCACTGGCATGAGAACAATTTGCTCAGCTAGATTCAGTATTCCCTGAGTGCAAGAACTGTGTCTTCTATTTCTTCCAAATTAAAAAAAAAAAAAAAAAAATCACTGACTCTTAGGGTTAGAAAGGATCCTTAGAGACCACCTGCCCAGTCCTGTCATTTTAAGGAGGTGGATGGAGGCCCAGTGAGGTTCGACAGCATGGCTGAGGTCCCGCAGCAGGAGAGGCAACCTCAGGACCAGAAGAACCTCTGGCTCCTGACTGTCACGCGCAATAAATCCTCCTCTGGTTGACCTGAATTGACCTATTCAGCTACAGTGGGGAAGAGAAGAGGGGCCGTGAAGCAATCACCGACAGGTCAGCCTCAGTGGTCTCATCCCTGGTGCATGTCACCTCCCTCACTCCAACCTACTCCTTAGCGCGCGCTCGGTCAGCGATGCTTGTGATGGAGAGAGAACCCCGGGCTGTGCCTTAGAGGAAAAATACATCAAAGCGTCTTCCCGGTCGGGTGAAGCGTCTTCCCACAGGACCCCGCGGACACACAGCCGCGGGCCTGATCTGGGCACAGGTCTCCCGCAGCCCCTCTCCGAGCGCCCCCCTCGTGTGGCCTCGCCAGACTCGCCGGTCCGCAAACACACCGGGGCGGAAACCGTTCGCCGCAGCGCGGGAGCGCTCCCCGCAGGGCTCCTTGCCTGTCTGGCCCCGGGCCCTGCTTATCTCGATGGAGCCCCGGATGCTTTGTGCGCCCTCCAGGAGGCCACAGCGGCCCCCAGGGCGGTGCGCTGGCGGCAACGGGAAGCAGGAGTCCCCAGGGAGCTGTGCCGCGGAGCCCCAGTGTTGACTGCGCGCTCTCAAAGTCACCTCGGCCACAGGGATCAGGCAGCCCTTTGCCTGGCCGGGCCACCTTCTCCAGCGTCCTCAGGCCTGGACCGAGCCGACTTCTGCTAGGGCAGGTCGCTGGAAGCAGTAGGATTGTGTGCAGAAACCTTGACAGGTTTGAATGGGCATGTATTTAGGAAATAATTCAATGAATACTATTGATTTTAGTCCCCCCCTACTCTTCCCAGGCTAAAAGGACTTTACATCAAGAGTAATAGATAGCACTCATTAAGCATGGACTTCTAGCTTGAAATTGTGCTTGGTCATATGAACTTTGTGTTATTTCGTGTTTTCTGTCCTGGCACATGGCAAGCATTAGTGAATATTTGATGAAGGAATGAATTTATTCCTCACAGCAATCCTACCATTATCTCATCTGCAACTGACGGGAGCTCTAAGATTTGTACAGCCCACCTCTCTCCAATCATGAATTCCTTTGATGTGAAATTTTACTCCACCTGCATAACAGCGGCCCTCTCCCCCTCCCTCCCTCTACGCCCCTCTTCTGCCAAAAAAATCCCTAAGGAAGAAAAAACCCATCTCTTCCTCCATAGCTCACCTCTCTTATGAAAGGGACCAACATTTTACGAAAATAGTAGTGAACATGTATCGTGACTCCAAGCACTTAACATGAGTTAACTAACTTAATCCGTACAACAAACTTACAAGGGAGAGACTCATTATTATCTCGATTTTGCAGGTAAGGAAAGTAAGTCACAGAGAGGTTAAGAAACTTGCCCCAAGCCACACAACTGTTAAGTGACCAGGATTTGGATAAAAGAAGTTGGTCTCCAAAGTCTATTAAGTATTATGCGATATGTACTGCCTCTCAGGGTTCTCCTTTCCTCCAGGAGAAAAGTAAGCAGTTTGTGTGTGTATTTGAAAGGTGGTGGTGAAGTTATAGTCTGCAAGACAGGGAGGAGGTGTGGCGGGGCAGAGAACTACGCCCCGTGCCAATGCTGAACCCCTAAGGCACAGGGTTACCTGAAGAGGGCTGTCTGGAAAGCTCTGAGGGCTGAGCACGAAGGGCAGTGAATGTGGGAACATTGGCAAAGATCAGAGAGGGAGAAGCTGCTGGCAGCCATCCCCTTCACAAGGGTTCCACAGGTGGCCGCAGCAGTGGCCAATCATTTACTCAACTCAACACACTGAGCCTTTAGTCTGAGCCAGATCGTGTGCAAGAGTGGAGCATAGAGAGGTGAAGAAAACAGACAAAAGTCCCTTCTCTCAATGAGCTTACATTTTAGAGGATGGAGAAAGACAATTCAGAGTTAAATACATCTGTGACAAATCATGCTAAGGGCTGTGAAGAAGAATAAAGCTGGTAAGGGGACAAAGAGAGACAGGGGTAGGGGATGCATATACAGGCTGGTCAGGGAAGGCTCCACTTAGAAGGTTGCATTTCAATACAGACATAAAGGAGGTGAGGGAATGAGCTGGGTGAGTATTTGGGAAAAGGTATTCCCAGCAGACAGAACCACATCATGTAAGAACTTGCAGATCATTGTAAAGTCTTTGGATTTTCCTCTGATAGTGATGAGAAACTATTGGAAAGTTTTGAGGATAGAAGTGATATAATCTGACTTTTAACTTTAAAGCAGGGGTCCCCAACCCCTGGGCCATGGACCGGTACCGGTACGTGGCCTGTTAGGAACCGGGCAGCAGAGCAGGAGGTGAGTGGCGGGCGGGCGAGCAAAGCTTCATCTGCCGCTCCCCATTGCTTCCCATTGCTCGCATTACCGCCCGAGCTCTGCCTCCTGTCAGATCAGCGGTGGCATTAGATTCTTATAGGAGGGCGAACCCTACTGTGAACTGCACATGGGAGGGATCTAGATTGTGAATTCCTTATGAGAATCTAATGCCTGATGATCTGAGGTGGAGCTGAGGAGGTGATGCTAGCGCTGGGGAGCGTCTGCAAATACAGATTATCATTAGCAGAGAGGTTTGACTGCACAGAGACCATAATAAATCAATTGCTTGCAGACTCATATCAAAACCCTATCAGTGAGTGGCAAGTGAAAACAAGCTCAGGGCTCCCACTGATTCTGCATTATGGTGAGTTGTATAACTATTTCATTATATATTACAATGTAATAATAATAGAAATAAAGTGCACAATAAAAGTAATGAGCTTGAATCATCCCAAAACCACCCCCCACCCCGGTCCGTGGAAAAATTGTCTTCCACGAAACCGGTCCCTGGTGCCAAAAAGGTTGGGGACCGCTGTTTTAAAAGATTACTTTGGCTGCTCTGTGAAGAACAGATTTAGGGGATAAGGATGGGCGTGAAGCAGGTAGACACTTTATGGCAATAATCCAGGCAAAAGTATGCTGGTGACTTAGACTAGGATGGTAGAAGTAGAGGAGGTGAGAAACTATATGACAGTCACATTTGCTGATAGGATTGAATCAGTCTATCTATCTATCTATCTATCCATCTATCTATCTATCTATCTATCTATCTGAGGTGAGGGAGTCAAGAATGACTGCAACGTTTTTAGCCTGAGCAAACAGTACAATGAAGTTGTCTTTACTGAGGTAGGAAAGAATGAGGACGGAGCCGAATTGCAGGGGAGGGGGTGATCAGGGTTTGGCCATGTTAAATTTGGCCATTGGCAACTAAGTGGAGATGTCAAGTAGGCAGTCAGCTATAGGGGTCTAGAGTTGATGGGACAAGTTGGAGTTGAAGGTCACTTTGGAAATGATCAGTGCAGAATGATGATATTTAGAACCATGGGGCTAGAGGAACTCATTTAGACAAGGAGTGAAGAGAGAGAAGGAGTCTAAAGATGGTACCCCAATTTTAGAGTTAGAGGAGAGGGGGAGGAGCCCACATAGTCACTGCCAGAGAAGGGGAAAGAGAGAAAGTTTTTTGGGAAGAGGCAGAAATAACCCATGTCAAATGCTGTAAGATGAAGACTGAAAAAATTACCATGACATTTTGTACTAGCAGCTCCTGGCTATCATTGAAAAGATGGATGGAGGACCAGGGACCTTCCCTAAATTTCTGTTCTGAGTAAGCCCCGAGTTTCTTATGTGGTGTAGGGGGCAAGGATAAATCATGGAAAATTGCTGGGATTTGGCAACTCTTGATCTTTTTGAATGGAGGGCATGATAAAGGTTTAATCTGGTTGAGAACATTAAAGAAATGTGGCATTTTTTTGTACTCCAGGGTGTCACAGAACCATCTACACCTGTTGCTTTGAGATTTACTTCAATGTCCGTTTTGTTCCCAGAGACCATGAGTTGTGAGTCACGCCTGTTGGGGGTGGAAATACGAGGCAGAGGTAAAGGCAGGGAAGGGTGGAGGTTTTGCAATGAAGCTGTGGGAGTAATACATGGAAAATGAGGGCAAAGCCCACGTGGTCCTTGGAGTCACACTGATGCCCTCCTGGGGAGGGGGATGGAGGCACCTGTAATGGGAGGTCCATGACATGTTTTTTGGCACAAAGCTCTCATAACAGAGCTAAAGCTCTTTAACCTTGAGTACCAGAGAGGGAATTAAGAAATACCTACTCAGGTATGTCACCCAGCTAAGTAAAAGTTACACCATCTTTTTTCTATCTCCAACATCCCAATTACATCACAAGTTTGGGATCACAATTAAAACCAGGAGGACAGACCCCAGAGGCAAAAAATAGTCAACAAGTCTGAGTTACAAAATATAAAAAGCATCGAACATTTGGAAAGAGAACCCATTGGGGGAGAGCAGCTTTACATTATGTGCATTATCCATAACAAATAAAAATGAATTTCCAAAGTTTTTGGAAATTACAGAGTAGGGAGATCCTGAACAGTCTCTTAAGAGTAAAAGATGGTAAATGGAATTCATTCACTCATTCAATTTCACTTTGGAAAACCGTCCATATGCCAGGCCCTGGGGATAGATCAGAGAACAAGGTGGATGTGATTCCTGCCCTCACACCACTTACAATTGGTACAGCTGAGTAAATAGGCAATTATGGCCTAGGGTGATCAATAATGCAAGTGGAGAAATACAGGCACTAGAGAGCCATAGAGGAGGGGCACTTAATCAAGGGGTCAAGGAACCTTCTGAGATGAAACAAGGTCTAAGCTGAGATCCGAAGATGAGGAGAATGAAGTGATTTCTGGGTGCCTATCATATGAGAGGAAACAGTACAATGGGCACTGGAATCCATTGCCTGGGTTCAAATCTGGGCCCTGCCATTAGCTGTGGAGCTTGGTGAAGCTAGTCATTTGTCTATGCCTCAGTTTCCTCATGGTATGATATACTACCTTTTCCTTTTAATTTAACTTTATTTTTAAAAATTTTATTTTATTTTATTTTATTTTTTTTGGCCATGCCACGCAGCATGCAGGATCTTAGTTCCCCAACCAGGGATTGAAGCTGTGTCCCCTGCAGTGGAAGCGTGGAGTCCTAACCACTGGACCGCCAGGGAAGTCCCCATACTACCTATTTCAAGGAGTTGCTATGATGATTCAAGTACATCTGTAAAGCATTAAGTACAGCACCTAAAAATAGCTACGGAGATAAGTTGAGTAAAATGTCAATAATATCTTCTTCATTTGAAATCTTGTTTCATAGCTTTGAATGTAAAAATATATTTCTAAGAGCTTTACTAACTTCATTCAACACCCTACTTTCCTTACAATGTTTTAAATTCCTCAATAGCAAATGCACCTACTGCCAGGTCTCCAGGCTCTGTCCTTGAGGCGGAGGAGGGGAAATGAGATCCATCAGGACTTGAGGTGGAAAGGCTACTGGAGGGTGGCTGGCACCGCCCTCAGTCATTGAAAGAATAAATCACAGGGCACTCGCCCAACCAGAGACACTTACAAAAGAAAAGAGCACAGTCACTGTGACTGAATGATACTGGCCAGGATTTGTGTGTGTGTTTTTTTTTAATATGAAGAATTCTTTTTATTGAGCTATCATTCATATACCATAAAATACACCTTTAAAAGTGTACATTTCAGTGGTTTTTAGTATGTTCCCAAGGTTGTGTGATCATCACCACTATCTGATTCCAGAACATTTTCATCACCCCAAAGAGAAACCACTTGCCGGGTTTTTGAATGGTTCGAATCTGTGCCAGAGTTGCTAACGCAGAAATAAAGTATCTGTGATCAAGAAATGTATAAACAGCAGCAGATTGAAACTATAGAGCTCATTCCAGGGATTTTCTTCGTCCTGCCTCCTCATCCCCTGAAGATTCACTCTAGACCTTCAAAGTGACCTAGATGAATTGTCTCACAGCAACACTGTCTGGTGTTCCATTCTGACTGTGTGTATATTATATATACAAGTATATATATAGGGAGTGTGTGCACGCGTGTATGTGTGTGCGTGTGTGTTAGTGGGTACCTGTTAGTTAGCAGCTGACCTGTGCTTTTAGCATCCTTCCTCACCCTGTCTGACCCTGGCGTACACAGGAGGGGCGAATCACACCAGCAGGACCTCTTGGTTCCTTTCCCCGGTACTCCTTGACATCTTCCCCTGAGTGTTTCACAAGACTCTCAATTGAACTTGTCCAAAATGGAACTGATTAACTTCCCCCCCAAACCAGCCCCTTTATCTCAGTGAATGGCTGCAAGTAACCACCACCCATTCAGTTATCCGCACTAGAAACCCAGGCATCATTTGTGACACCTCTCTCTCTCTCCCCATCTCCCTGCAAGCGCTGAGTCCTGATAATTCTGTTCCCACAGTTCCTCTTGAACCTGCCCACCATCTGCATCTCTGCCGTGGTCACTCTCCTGGTTCAGAGAACACTCATCTCTGGCCTGATTTACACAATCACCTCCTACCTGGGTCTCCCTGTTCTCAGTTCTGTCCCTCCTCCCTTTCCGTCTTCCACATTTTCTGACATGCAAACCTGATTATGCCGCCTTCCAGCTTAAAATCCTTCTGCAGCTCCAAGTTGCTGTCAGGACAAAGTCCATATTCCTTCATTGGGATTACAAGGCCCTGCCCACCACCTGAGCCTTCTTTCTCTCTATGCTCTTCCCACGTCATACCTCACCCCACCTCCTTCATCACCGGGCACTTCCTCACGTAGGTATCTGGCATTCTGGTCTTACGCATACTGTTCCCTTTTCCCTGGAACACTCTCCCTGCCCTCTCTCCACTTTCCCCCAGCCTCCTTCATCCAGCTAAGCCTTACTCAGACTTGAGGTCTCTGCTTGGATGTTGCTTCTCCTAGAAAGCCTTGAACGCCTCTTGTGTGTTCCCAGAGTTCGAGCACCTCTTCTTCCAGAGCATGGAGGGTCACACTGCTTACTCTTCAGTGGCCCCCACGATAATGCTCACCGGAGTATCCCCGGGGCTTCAGCAGCGCTCGCACCCTGGCGGGTACTCCTCCATACTTGATGAGTGAATGAAAGAAGGCAGGCCCAGAGAAGCTAGGGGGGAAGACAGTTTCTTGGTGCCAGTCTTCCAGTCTTCCCTTTGAGCCTTCCCTGGATCCCTCCACATACTTCTGTTGAAAGCAGCTTGATGGCCTAACCCCCTCTCTGTGCTCTCAAAGGCCTCAAAATCTTTAAAAACTGCAAGAACAAATGACTCCTTAGTGGTAGAATATTCAAATTTATAATTGCTAACAGGAAAGCAAATTTCAAGGTAGGAATTCTTTTCTGTTCCTCTCTAATCATTCCACACAGCTGATTTCCCAGTCCAGCATCTAACCCTGGCCGAATTCCTCCCCTGTGAAGAACTTTATAGGAAAGGGGAGTTCATGTTTAATGGGTACAGAGTTTCAGCTGGGGAAGATGCAAAAGTTCTGGAGATGGATGGTGATGATGGTCACACTACAATGTGAATATACTTAATGCCACAGAACTGTAACTTAAAAATGGTTACAATACAATGCAATTTTATGTTATGTATATTTTACCATAATTTTTAAAAAAAAGAATTTTACAGGCTATGGTTGTAGTAGTTTGTGATCAGACAGTTCTCGGTTTGAAACCTAACTGGTTCTACAAGTTGTGGGACTTTAGTAAGAGGCTGAGTTTATGAATCTGTAAAATGGGTATGATCACTCATTCAACAAATATTTATTGAATATCCATCAGGAGAGAGGCAGAATAGCATCATGGCTAAAATCAAAGGCTGGTGGCCTGAATTTGAATCCTGGTTCCATAGCTCTTTTTGTTTTTAATTTTTAAAATTTATTTATTTATTTATTTACTTATTTATGTATTTCCGGTTCCACAGCTCTTTAGCTGTAGGGAAACAGGCCAGACAATTTTTTTTCCCCTCTGTGTCAGTTTCATCATCTGGAAAGTGGAGAGAGTAGTTTTTCCATCACAGGGTTGTTATGAGAAATAATTGAGTTAATGTAGGAAAATAGAAGTGTTTGGCACAAGATAAGTGGTAGCTATTACTATTATTATTATTATTACTCTTTGCTTCAGTTGTGTGAAAGCACTTAGAACAGTATCTGGTGTAAGTGTTACCTATAATTATTATATGTTATTATGTCCTAGTTCTTGAAACTGGACATATAGCCATGAACCAAATAAAGTCTTTGCCTTCCTGGAGCTTATTATTTAGTGAGGGAAACAGACAATGAGTAAGTAAATGTACAGTATAGCAGGGAGCATCTAATGTCTGCCTCACAGTATGAGTGCAATTACATGAGACTGTATATGTAAGGTGGCTGATGGGGCCAGACCTGGCTCATGATGGGCACTTAATAAATGTTAAGTCCTCTCTCTTCTCCTCTCGTCTTTCTCTCTCTCTCTCTCTTTGGAGAGAAGCCAGTTAAAGCCAGCCTCCGGACCCATCAGCCGAGGAAGTGGAGGGAGCAGCTCAGGCCAGGGCCTTGAAAGGTTGGTAGCAATTTCTGCACCAGGTAGTTTCTCTCTTGCTACGTCAGAGGAAATATGAATCATCTGCTGTTTGGCTTCCATTTCCTCGGAGGCTGCAGGCCCAGGAAATCTGTGGCTTGAGCATCAACGCGGAGATCAAATGAAACGGCTATTGGCGGTGGAGGGTGTTGCTAGGACCACTGACAAATATCTCTTGAGCCAAATGACTCATCTTGAGCTGACACCTCAGCCCTCTGATTGCATTCAACTCACGTAATGAGTCGAATTTCCAGGCATGGGGTGATTCTTCCTTAACTGTGCTGGCTGGTGGAGCACACCCAGACCAGGCTGGGGCAGGAGTAAAAGGGGTCCAGCCTGCGTTCCTGTCTCCATTTTACAGATGATGGAAAGGAGGCCCGGGGTCACCAGCCCCTTGTATGTGCGACAGCTGATGGACAGTGGAGTCAGGAAAGCTTCCCCTGATTCCTCGCCCCCCCCATCATGCTGTTTCCCCAACTGTTAGTAGATTCTAGCACATCCAAACCATTGGTTTCACCACAACCTTGCCCATATCCACCTTGGTTAAGTCCACTTATTTGACGCAGCTGTACTGCAGTATAGCAAAACAATTGGGTCAATTTCGTGGAGTTTTTGAAAGGAAGATTACCACTTGTTAGAAAAACAGAGAGAGGGAGAGACTGTTACTGATGGCAGATGTTAAGATAAGAACATTCATCAAATATTTCTATATCATTCTTCCCTTGGGGTCCTCTTTCTCTTCCAAACAATTAGTTCGAACCAAGGAAATCCCCATAAACATTAACGTAAAATGAAGGAAAAAGGGCTCTCCATGATAGAGGGATTGTACTTAATTCTACACACCTCAGTGGGGTGATCTGGTCCTCTCCAGGATAGTAGATCCTTGTACAGGATAGAGAACACTGTGACATCAGTGACACAGTGGAGAGAGCTGGGGAGCTCTGAAGCCAGTGCAGAATCTCAGGCGTGGGTACCTGGATGTCTGCTGTATGATTTACTACTTTTATGTATTTTGAAATATTTCATACTAAAAAGGCATGGAATTTGAAGTCAGAAAATCTGAGCTCAAATTCCATGTCCTTGGACAGGTCCCCCAATTTCTCAATGTGCTTACCTGTAAAATGTGGATGACAATAATTCTCAGGTTTGTTATGGTGATCAAGCAAGATAAAGCATTTTGTAAATTCTGGATCATGTCATAAATGTCATTAGTGGTCATGACAATGGCAACAACAATAGCGAGTTGCCTTACTAAGTTGTGAATGCTCCTCACTGAAAGAGTTCAAATGCAGGGTGACAGTCAAGAAGAGGACACCTGGGGTGTGAATGAGGACTCCTTTTGTCCTGTTTTGTGGGGAGGTCAGACTGGTGACATCTTTTCCAACTTGGAGATTCCATGATGGTCTTGACCAGAAGCTGAAAACTCAAATTCCTGGGCCAGGCAGAAAACATCATTGAGGGAATTGGGCAAGCTTGGAGTTGGGCATGGGGAGAGGTTGGAGATTGTGGAGAACTGGAGGAATCATGATTCATTAAAGGGGCATCTGCTACTTGGAGCAAGCCAATAAAATCCACTATTGCTATAGATCTATATCTCTATCAACACGTGCATATATGTCTACATATATTTTAAACAATTCTGTGGGTTGTTTTTTAGTATATTCACAGAGTTGTGCCAACCATTGCCACACTCAATTCTAGAACATTTTCATCACTCTAAAAAGAAACCCCATACCCATTAGCAGCCACTCCCCATTCCTGCTTTCCCCCAGTCCTACGAAGCTACTAATCTACTTTCTGTCTCTATAGATTTGCCTATTCTGGACATTTCATATGAATAGAATCGTACAATATTGGGTCTTTTGTGACCTGCTTCATTCACTTGGTATAATGTTTCAAGGTTCATCCACGTTGCAGCTTGTATCAGTACTGCATTCCTTTTTATTGCTGAATAGTATTCCATTGTGTAGATCTACTACATTTCATTTATCCATTCATTAGTTGATGGAATTTTGGACTGTTTCTACTTTGGGGCTATTATGAATAACGTTGCTATGACCATTCATGTACAAGTTTTTCTATAGACAGATGTTTTCATTTCTCTTGGTATGTACCTAGAGGCTGTCAGATATTTCAGTACTTCAACAGAACTAGAACCAACAGAACCCTTTCTGTGTGTGTCTGTGTGTATGTGTAAGCATACAATTTAAAAATATTGACTCAACTTAAAAAAATAATGTGGGCCAAACACAGAACATATTAAGGACCAGGTTTCAAGATTGGTTAGACCTTATTTCTTTTATCTGCAAAAAGGGAGAAGAGAACCAGCTGACCTCCATGAACTAGTTTAGCTTGAAAACTTTACTTTTCTGGGATTTTATTAAACTCTCACTTACACATGCATTCATTTATAAATAAAACCCACTTCTATTTCCCAAGAGACTTTGAGGTGATTTACAATATTGACCTGATAGGACAGTTAATCAGTTCAGAAAGAGCTCATTTTCGACAAAATTCAACACCCATTTATGATAAAACCCTCCAGAAAGTAGGAGTAGAGGGAACTTACCTCAGCATAATAAAGGCCATATATGACAAACCCACAGCCAACATCGTTCTCAATGGTGAAAAACTGAAACCATTTCCTCTAAGATCAGGAACAAGACAAGGTTGCCCACTCTCACCACTATTATTCAGCATAGTTTTGGAAGTTTTAGCCGAGCAATCAGAGAAGAAAAAGAAATAAAAGGAATCCAAATAGGAAAAGAAGAAGTAAAACTGCCACTGTTTGCAGATGACATGATACTATACATAGAGAATCCTAAGGATGCTACCAGAAAGCTACTAGAGCTAGTCAATGAATTTGGTAAAGTAGCAGGATACAAAATTAATGCACAAAAATCTCTTGCATTCCTATACACTAATGTTGAAAAATCTGAAAGAGAAATTAAGGAAACACTCCCATTTACCATTGCAACAAAAAGAATAAAATACCTAGGAATAAAAACCTACCTAAGGAGACAAAAGAGGTGTATGCAGAAAACTATAAGACACTGATGAAAGAAATTAAAGATGATACAAACAGATGGAGAGATATACCATGTTCTTGGATTGGAAGAGTCAACCTTGTGAATATGACTATACTACCCAAAACCATCTACAGATTCAATACAATCCCTATCAAACTACCAATGGCATTTTTCACAGAACTAGAACAAAAAATTTCACAATTTGTGTGGAAACACAAAAGACCCCGAATAGCCAAAGCAATCATGAGAAAGAAAAACGGAGCTGGAGGAATCAGGCTCCCAGACTTCAGACTATACTACAAAGCTACAGGAATCAAGACACTATGGTACTGCCACAAAAACAGAAATATAGATCAATGGAACAAGATAGAAAGCCCAGAGATAAACCCACACACCTATGGTCACCTTATCTTTGATAAAGGAGGCAAGAATACATAATGGAGAAAAGACGTTCTCTTCAATAAGTGCTTCCTTTGTGTTCTCAAGTTTGAAAGACATGCGCCCGACTCTGAGGAGCTCACGTCTCTTAGGGAGACACATAGGTCCACACAGTTAGAATCCAGTGAACTAAGTGCAAAGATAACTTTGGTTACTCACAGAAGTATTCTGAAGTGTGGTGGTGGTGGCTGGGAGTCCAGAAGGATCAGAAAAAATGTCCTGGGGTTGACTGATCGACTGAGCTCATTGAAGTCATGTGCCCTAGCAGCTCCATCACCAAAAGGCTGTCTGGCTTTGGATAAGTCGTTTCATCTTAATGGACTTAGTTTCCTCATCTGTCAATGGGGACAAAATAGTACCTGCTTTACAGGTGATTTTTTTTTTTTTTTAATTAAAGAAACAAAGTGCTTAACATAATGCCAGGTATGCTGGATGTGCTCAGTAGTATCATTTATTGTCATTATATCAGTCTCCCTTAGTGTTTCCTCATCTGGAGTAAATGTGTGTGTGTGTGTGTGTGTGTGTGTGCATGTGTGTGTAGTGGGGGATGGTTATAAGCTGAGGCTGAAACCTCTGGGAGCACCTCTTACCTGGGGCTGCAAATGGTAGCTGGTTCATGGGAGTGAGTATCATAGTGTCAGCTGTCCAGTGGGGAAGGCCAAGTTCAGAAAACCAGAAAGCAGGTTAGTAGGTCAGTACGTAGCCAGGAAATTCGAGATAGATGACATAGGAAACCACAGCTCAAAAATAAGCAGGAAAGATGTTCTGGACCCACACCCGTGTGTGTCTATCAAGTGCTGCTACCCGTGTCTTTGCAGGTGACGCGGGGACAATTGGAGGTTTCATTGAGCTGGAGAAGGAGAGGACAGAATTAGTGCGATGAAAAAGGGAGCGACTATTGACATAGGTAAAGGAAGCAGAAGGTGCAGGGTACAGAGGCTTGAGAGAAGCTGCCGGGTTTCGGGTTTCGGAGCACTGAACAGCTTGGTAGGGCTGGAGCACAGGAGAGTGTAGGAGAGAGATGCCAGGTGAGGTCGTGGGGCAATGGGGCGGGGAGGGGTGGATGTGTCACAAGGGATTCTGGATATCAGACTTAGCAGTCTGCTCTCCATTCTGAGCGTTATAGGGATCAGGGAAAGAATTTGAGGACAGAAATGACACTGTCATATTTCTGGAGTAAAAAGCTCCCTCTGGCTGCTGTGTGGAGCCGAGCTCCAGGAGGACCATCTGACGGCAGAAATAACAATTATGTAAGAGCTAAAAAGGTGCTTACTTTGAACACAGGGTAATAGTTACATGATTGATTGTACTAGCAAATATAATAATGCCAGTGTTCTGGAGCGATTTAAATAGCAGAGTTAGGGCTCAAACCCAGTGGAAAAATGCTCAGGAAGGGAAAGTTTAAAAAAAACTTCAAGTGAAAAATTGACACTGAAACAAAGAAAAGGGGGAAAATTTCAAAGAACTACCAGAGTCAATTTTGTAAAAGTAAAAATGAGAAAGCGTCTCCGTGGATAATCTCCACTTATTCCAAAACTGAGATAAGGGGCACCTTCATTTTCAATACGGAAGCAAGAACTTGTTTGTTGCTTCTTAGCTGCTCAAATGTATTTCCTGGTTTTATCTGGGCAGCAAGCATGTTGCTGCAATCGGCTTGTATAAAATGGTTTTTGAATGTTCACACCCTCCTCTTATCAGTGCCTTTTAATAGTGTGTTGGTGATTGTATCAGTCTCCTGTTGCTACTGTAATAACTTACCACAAATTTAGAGGCTTAGAACAACACAAAGTTTTAATTTTACCGTTCAAGAGTTCAGAAGTCTGCTGGGTCTCATGTAGGTAAAATCAAAATGTTGGCAGGGCTGTGTTCCTCTCTGAGCACTCTAGAGGAGAATGCTTTCTTGCCTTTTCCAGTTTCTAGGGGGTGCCTGCATTCCTTGGCTTGTGGCCCTTTCCTGCATTTTCAAAGCCAGCAGTCACATCACTCTGACCTCTGATTCCACCGTCACATCTCCTCTGACTCTCTTCTGCCTCTCCTTTTCACTTATAAGGCCCCTTGTGATGATGTTTTGCCCACCTGGATAATCTGGGGTATTCTTGTCATCTCAGGATCCTTAACTTAATCACATCTGCAGAGTCCCTTCTGCCACCTATTCATGGCTTCTGGAGCCTAGGGCATGGACATCATTGGGGAGCTGTTATTCTGCCTACCACTGTGGTTAGTTATGGAATGGAAGTAATGAGAAATGGACTCATGTGCCAGAGAGGCAGTGTGTGTGACGGATAACCTGAGCTCTAGGGACAGGCATCTTGAGTTTGCACACTGCCTCCCCCAACTGCCACTCCTGTGGGCTCTGAGTGTCCACTTCCTCATCTGGTAATGGGAGTGTTAATCAGACCCAACTCACAAAGCTGTTGTAAGGACCAATTAAGTGCTAGTATATGTCAATAACTTTGAATAGTGACTGGCACATAGTTAGTGCTCATTAAAATAGTGGCCATTACTATCTAACGGATGGGTATTCTATAATCCTTTTTTTTTTTTACTGTGGTTGAATTTAATTATTATTGTCAACATCTGTGTGTGTGTGTGTGTGTGTGTGTGTGTGTGTGTGTGTTGGGAGAATTCGTGTGTTTAAGAAAAGTCTGATTTCTCATCCCTAGGACTTGTCATTAGCTGGAAAAGAGAGTGCCTGACAACAGGTGAGCAGTCCAGGCCAGTTAATCATGCTAACTCTTTTTTTTTTTTTTCTAAGACATTGACCAGCTTAAACTGGTTTTGCCTCGTTCAATAGGTTGGTTTTTTTTTTTTTTTTTAAACTTTTGGGTTTATTTATTTATTTATGGCTGTGTTGGGTCTTCGTTTCTGTGCGAGGGCTCTCTCCAGCTGCGGCAAGCGGGGGCCACTCCTCATCGCGGTGCGCGGGCCTCCCACCATCGCGGCCTCTCTTGTTGCGGAGCACAGGCTCCAGATGCGCAGGCTCAGTAGTTGTGGCTCACGGGCCCACTTGCTCCGCAGCATGTGGGATCTTCCCAGACCAGGGCTCGAACCCGTGCCCCCTGCATTAGCAGGCAGATTCTCAACCACTGCGCCACCAGGGAAGCCCAATCATGCTAACTCTTAATAGATGTAACTGGAATATTTTCTGGAACTACTAAGATTTCCATGATATATTGCATAAAACCTGCAGATAGGAATTTTAGGTTGTGTTTTTCAGAGATTGTGTGTGCTATTCCATGAGGTAGATAGAACTGATTTTATAAAATCATATATGAATTTCCTACCTCATATGAATACTTAGGATTGTGCTACATGCTGACCTGATTAGTTTTAGTAGTATACAGATACGTATAGTTTTCCTATTAAATAATTTCATTAAACAGAAAAGTTTGAGCATGAGAGCTAATTAAATTAATGAAATTACTTCTGATTTTTAAACATAATTGTTATTTAATTATTCCCTAAACCACACATCAGAGTCAGATGTACACATTCACACTGCTTCAGGAAAGGATACTATACCTTCTATCATATTTCTGGCTCCATAAATAACATAATTTTAGCAAAATAGTATGTCATTTTATTGCAAATAAAGTAATGAGAAACAGCATTATTATCCTGTTTTACACTTGTTGTAAAATTAAGTATATCTAATCTACATCAATGTAAACTTGGCTGCTTTTTAGGAATCTATTGTATATGATGAATTCCATAATTTATTTCTCAGTAGTTTTTATAATATTCTCTAAAATGAAAATTAAGACAGTTTAGTTGAAAAATAAAGTCACACTTCTAAAGACAAGAAATACATCTAATCTGGCTGATTGGTTTGACAATTAGGCTTTATGATGGAACATTTTTCATCAGTTGAATGAGCCAAATCTGAAGCTCCAAGATTTTGACAAAATTTTATCTCAGGCACACAGCAAGATAAAAGCATTAAAGTGGTTCTGTTCTAAAAGATGTATGGAAATAAATATTTTGCTTTTCTCAACTCTTACTGAGAGAAATTTAACAAAGTACCTCTGAGGGAAAGGATAACAGGTAAAATAATAGTAATTTAAAAGTCTTGCCCTTTTTGGTATACAACACAGAATGAGACATTAATGACTGAATAATAAATCCTTTCTCAAGTCAGATGGTTTCCAATTATTTACTTTCAACGAAATTGAAGGAGGACCTAATCAAAGTGATAGATGCTTAAGAATTATTACACTGTGTTTTGGGTGTGCAATTCAGAGGGAGTTCAAAGAATTGAATGTTAGTGCTTTGGGAAGACTTCCTTCCCTTCCCATATCCTTTTTTATGTGAATAAAAGTTCTCAGTGGTCACATCTATGAAACAGAAAAACAGGAATAGAAATGATTCTAAACTCTGTCTCTCTCTAATTGTAAGTAATCATCATTCCTGAATATATGAGCTAGTGGGGGAAAATATCTCCACCCATCTAACTGAGATGCATTAAAAATTACTTTTAATATTATAATTATATACCAAAAGTTAAAATCTATTGATGTTTTGATCAATTGTATACTACTAACAACTTGTAACGCTTAAATCTGGAAGGATTAAAAAAAATTTTTTTAGAGCTTGGTGGCTAGAGGAAAAAATATTCATATATGTGTTGTAGATGCACAACATAACTTATAAAAAATACATTAAGATAAAATTCTGAGAAGGAAGAGAAATAGAAATAGCAGTTCGGGAGGGTGGGAGGGAGGGAGATGCAAGAGGGAAGAGAAATGGGAACATATTGTATATGTATAACTGATTCACTTTGTTATAAAGCAGAAGCTAACACACCATTGTAAGGCAATTATACTTCAATAAAGATGTTAAAAAAAAAAAAAAAAAAAAGAAATAGCAGTTCAAGGAGGTAAAAGAACAATGTAGAATTTCTGAATGTGAAAGAAAAGCTTGTTTGTGCCTTTTTAAATGGGTGATAGCACAGCAAATTGCTAGGGTATTGTTGGGGTGATAACTCCAAGGGATTCGTTTAACATAGTGATATAACTGTTTTCTTTTCAGACATCCATTTTTATAATATACTATAGGGATTTTTGGCAATCATTTAATCTTAGACTGAAATGATAAATTAAAATTAGGTAAGTTAAGAATGTGTGCAGAGGTGTAGTTTTCAAAATTCATTTTTTGGGAGTATTAGAGTGAAAAAATTTGAAGTCTGCTGACAGTTTCTGAGTGGACGTTAGCAGGTCTGTGAAAGCAAATGGCCACGCTTGGACCCGTGTCTCCCAGTGGCCCACTTCTTGGTTTGCTTTTGAAGGGCTATTCAGCCCTGACCTCAGTGTGTCCCACTCAGGCTCATTCAGCAGGAAAGAGAGGGTCAGATCTGCAGGGCACAGTCAGCCAGCATCGCCCTTCAGATTACTTCACTTGATTTGGTTAAATACGACAATTTTCTCCAAGTGTATTTATGAAACACAGATAGTACTCACTATGTACCAGGCACTATTCTAATTGCTTAGCTCATTTCAGCCTTGTAAAAACCCTATTAGGTAGGTATTGTGATTATACCCATATCATTGATGAGGAAACTGAGGCACAGAGAGATTAAATAACTTGCTAAAGGTCACACAGCCAGTGAATGGTGGAGCCAGGACTTCTTATACATTGATTTTTTTTAAGGGAGCAGAAAGAAATGATTCTATTCTCTGTATCCAGGGTGGATACCATCAGACTCCTTTCTCCCCAACATGCCTGGTACTTCATGCTCTTTTTTCTATACCCAGCACTTGTCTGGATTACAGGTACGCTCGATTTGCCTGTGAGGATCCAAAGAATCCAGCTGTGAGATGCAACAGAGTTGAATTTCAATGGCCTGTTCACTGACGCTGGCTTCCACAACTGTGAATCATCATATAAATGTCTTATTCAGACAGAAAGGCTGGGTAATTAGTATTGCAGGTCACTAGTAAAAGGCCTCAGAATGTATCAAACCATCCCCCAAAACTCTTTTTCCTGGCCTCGTATCTCCAGTTTCAGAGGCTTGGAGTGGGCAAAGCCCTCTTACAGTTTCCTTTACATCAGTGAGGAAAACAAATTACCCTGGCAGAGCAGTTGAGGGGAGAAATCGCTTTTCTGCCATCTGCCCCGTCTTCCAAATGACTTCCATGGGGCTTGCCACTTGACATAGGCACAGGGGTCAAAAAAGATTGCCAGAACTTTGAGGGTGAAAAACACCTTAGGAAGTTTGCCACTTTGCAAAAGGAAAACCGCTTTAAAAATACAACCCTCTCCTGAGAAAAACCAATCCCTCCTCTCCCCCAGACAATATAACTATCTTAAAAAAAAAGTCCTGCATTTGGAGATAGATTGGTATCTATTACCAATAGATACCCAGCAAGCAAAAATTACTTTGGGGCATCTCTGGGACATTTTAATATCCTTCATATTATATAGGGTACTGCAGAGCTGTGAGCCAATCCCCACTCCAGCTTGTTATGGGGATAAAGCATCATGGGCTATGAGTCCTGGTAAGAAGGATGCCAGGATCAGCCAGTGCCTACCGCCACCTACCAGCCTTAAATCTGTTAGAAAAATTTCCCAAAGCCTCATTTATTTTTTCCCTGCAAAGATTAAACTGCCTTCTAGTTGTCTGAGTTGTTGGGAATATCAGGAGATAGAACTGAAGTGAAAAATTAGCTTTGCTTTGAAAAGAGCTATGCCAGGGTCAGGCTCTATATGCAGTGCTGTAGAGACATCTGTGTGTGATGGGATAGACGATTATTAATATGACCCTGTGCCCTCATTCTTCCCTGTCCACTGTCCAGTAAAAAGGAATTAAATAATAAAAAAATTGGGAGACTGAGGAGAAGTGTCGGAAGAGAAGATCATCTTTGTGGTCTAAGGGTATAAAGAAAAGCATGGAAGCAGCAGCATTGGGTTTGGGAGAATTTAGGAATTATCAGAGTTACCGGGGGGTTAGGAATCGGATCCTCTTTAATTTCGTTTTGAAAGATGCAAATCAGAGGTTAAAAATATACTTAAAAAATTTCCTATGGCTATTTTGACTGTGCTTCTTTGGATATGTCCTTATGCTGATATTGCATTGGCCACATGGAGTTAGAGCTGCAGGAAAATCAGGAGAGGAATCAGCAACAATTAATAACACATTTTCCACTGATAAGTTTTTAGGGTTCCAGAGCAGGGATGGTTACTGCTCATGTTGGGCTGTTTTTGTTCTGAAGAAAATGGGGGGAAAATAGGTGACATCATTGCTATGGTCTGAATATGTAGCCCCCCTGCACCCCATCCTGCTGCAATTCATATGTTACATCCTAACCCTCAGGGTGATTGTATTAGGTGGTGGTCTGTTTCCAGACCAGTGGAGTTTTGAGAATTAAATGAGATCTGGGAAACACATCCATTCCAGCTTGTTCCACATTACAGATATTCAACAAATGTTCATTAATTCAGAATTACAGATTAAAATTCAAATGTAAACGTATTTTTGTTGCAGTAGGGGCCCTAAATGTTTCAAATGGGCAGTGGAAAACATGAAAAATACATTAACTATTTCATTTGAACCTTACCAAAACCCCGTAGTGTAGATAAGCTACATCAGCTGCTTTTTTTATGAAGGAGGGGCAAAGTGCTTTAATGTGTTGTCTAAGGTCCCACACCTAATAAGTGGTGTTGGCAGCATTCAGACTCAGGACTTCTGACTCTCCAAGTCCAGTGCATTTTTCTGCAACACCATTTGTTATGGGCTGAATTGGGTCCCTCCCCCTACCAAATTCATGAGTTGAAGTTCCAACCTCCCGTGCCTCAAAATGTGACTTTGTTTGGAGACAGGGCCTTTACAGAGGAAATAAGTTTAAATGATGCTGTTAGGGTGGGCTCTAATCCAATCTGACTGATGTCCTTGTAAGAAGAGGAAGGTAAGACACCAGAGGAAAGGTCATATGAGGACACAGTGAGAAGGTGGCCACCTGCAAACCAAGGCGAGAGGCCTCAGGAGAAACCAAACCTGCTGACACCTTGATCTTGGACTTCAGCCTCCAGAACTGTGAGAAATTTAATTTCTGTTGCATAAGCCACCCAGTCTGTGCAATTTTGTTAATGGCAGCCCTGGCACGGCACCCGTCTTGTTCCTGTACTAGAAATGTCAGTGGCTCCCACTGACTATAAATAAGGTCTAATTCCTTAGTCCAGCATTTAGTATAATATTTAGGACTCTCCTGACTGTCTCTAGCCTACTAAACTCACTTGATTAGGACTAAAAGCTTTTTACACCCTGGTATCATCTCTCCTTTTTTGGTGATATTGTTTCCTTTCTATACCTAGGGGTTGAACTACTTCTGGGTCTTTAAGGCCCAGACCAAATACCACTATCTTCCTGGCCTTCCTCATTCACTTTGCTTCTAGGGATCTCTTACTTAAGGTTAGGTGAACAAAGCCTCTGGAGGCAGATGACCTGGGTTTTGAATTCTCCCTCTGCTACTGATGCTTTGTGACCTTGGGCAAGTTACTTAACCTCTCTAAGCCTCATCCTTTCCCCTGTGCATGGGAACACCAATAGTACCATTACATAGAAGTTGTGAAGAATAAGATAATGCCTGTAAAGCCCATTGTGAGTATCTCTCCTCCTGCAGCATTGTAAATGTCCAATGTACATAATTTATTGCCTTATTACACAGGTTTTATTATTCGTAATATTTTTCATTAATTCTTATTTAATTCTTTTTCTTATTTTTTAAAGCTTTCATAATATTTTATCTGTACTAATCTAAAAGCGCTTGGGCCTTTTAAAAATTTTTTAAATTTTGTTGAAAATTTTGATTATTGAAGTCATGCATGCTCATTGCAAAAATTTCATTAAAAATAGAAAAACAAAGGGAAAAATCACTTATAATCTTGCCATCCAGAATATCTACTCTTAACATTTAATATATCACCTTCCATCTTTTTTCTATGTGTAAATGCATGGCTTTAAAACAAAAAATGTGATCATATTAATATATTACTTGTATAAAGTGCTTTTTTTCATAAAGGTAGGTATATGTCCATATTAGCAAATGTAGTCTGCATCAGAGTTTCACCTTGGTGGCTTGTCCTGATCTAGCCTGTAGGTACGTTTTGTTTAGTTTGCATAGTTTAAAAAATTTAGCCAACTTAAAAGAAATCAGGATATTTTCCAGAAAAGTCACATTCTCCTTCTTCGGAAAATCTGAAGTTCCAGCCACACTGGGCCTGGGTTCCAGGAAGCCAGTTACTGGCTAGAACTGAGTAGTCCTTTTACATTGTATTCCTGGCCCATGTAGATCCCTGGTCTCCATCATTACTGGTAATGTGTGTGTAGCATTTTCTGGCTATTTGTGAACACATTTATTCTCCTCAACTAGAATAGGAAATTTGAGGGCAGGGCCTATTCTACTTTATCTTTTAACCCTTAGACTCTCAGTGCCTCCCACTTACTTAGCTCTTAATAATTACGTGACATAAATATGTGAATGAATGAACTCAGTTGTGACATCTCACATATTCACATCACTCTAGGAGTGCAAGGAGGATTCTGGACCCCACCAGAGCATTGGGCTTCTTTTGTCCCTTGCAGTGGCTCCCATAGCTGGACTCAAAGCGGGGCTCCATCCACACTGGTAACTTTGGGGAATCTGACATCTTTCTTCCAGGAGGAGCCTTAAAAACTTTCAAAAGGCAATACATGGTAACCACTTCACTTCCCACCCATAAGCAGCCAACTCTCAAGCGGAAGATGACAGCTCCTGAATAGCACAAAGAAGGCTTTCAAAACATCTAACATTGGAAGAGAGTAAAGGAAAAGAGGTTTGTCATCATCTACCAGTGGTTGTGCTTGCTTTTTTGTTTCTCTTCACTGTCTTTAAGCACCGTGAGTATCTCTTAGGAGCCATGGGGTGCATTCTGCATGAGTTCCTGTGGGTGCCGGTGCTCAGATTAGAAGCTGGATTTCGGGGACGGCTGGAATGCTTCCTCGCTGCTCCACCCTGCAGGCTGCACGTGAGGCCCAACCACAGGATGCGAGGCGGGGCCCTTTAATCCTACACCAGGGTCTTGACTTCCAAAACCTCATCCTCCAACATTTGGACTTATATAACTTATTTGTTTATTTTTAAGCCAGCCCTGTCCAAATTGAGAACACTTAAGACCCTTTTAGAGGAAATTTGGAACCCAACATTATCATTAACTGAATCAGCAAGCAACGGTTCTGTAAAAACACCAAGTGGCACAGTTCTGAGGACTTTTATCGTCATGTTCCTGGTGGAATTACATCGTGTGGTAGTTTGTCTGAAAATTGTCCTTGGGATTCTTTCCCTCTCTCTCTCTGTCTCTTCCTCTGTCTGTCTCTTGCTCTCTTTCTGTCTCTCTGTCTTTCTCTTGTAAACCATGGCCTGAGTTTAAGGGAGGCGGGGGTGGGGAGAGCTGAGCCTCCCTGCTGTGTAGGAACCCCTTTCATTTGACAAGGGACTGGGTCATTCTTATTCTGTAATTGACCACAGTGGTTCTCCAACGAGTTCAGCTGGTGGGGCCTCTGGAAGACATAGTACTCTTTGTAGAGCATGGTAAAGCAGAAAACATGATAAGACACATATCTTTGGGTCAGATCGGATGCCATTTTACAGTAGAGTCTAGACAAGAGGGGACAAGTGCCAAGAGTCTGATAAAAACGTATGTGAAACCAACAGGGACCTGCTGTCTAGAACAGGGGACTATACTCAATATTGTGTAATAACCTATAATGGAAAAGAATCTGAAAAAGAATATATATACATATATCTATATAACTGAATCGCTTTGCTGTACACCAGAAACTAACACAACATTGTAAATTAACTATACTCCAATAAAAATTAAAAAAAAAAGAGTATGTGAAGTTGTTGACTGTTATACTATTTCTATTAGGGACAACACTAGAAACACTCTAAATGTTTAGCAAGAGGAGAATAATTAAATTACCTATGGCCATTTTCAATGCGTCCATTAAGGATTCATCAAAAGTTACAAAGACTCTTTGGAGAGTCTTTAACAATGTTGAGAGAAGTGTCTATGATTTGTCAGGTTAAAAAAAGTGGAAATAAAGTCATATATGAAGTATGAGACCAATTACATTTATTATATGGACAGAGATCCTTAGGAAATACACCATAATTTTAGGACAGGTTATAGCTCTGCATGATGGAATTATGGGTAGTTTTTATTGCTTATTTATCCTTTTCAACATCTTCAAATGTTTCCATGATGAGCATTTATTGCTTTGATTGTCAGAAAATGAAATGATTATAAGGTAGTCAACTTCCCTGGTGGCTGCAGATTTGGGTCCAAGTTTTCTTTCAATACCATTTTTTTTTTTGGTACTTACTACCCTCTGTCCTCCTAAAGCTCCTCCAGTGAGGATCTGGAGGAAAAGGCTGGGGTTTAAGATGAGGAGGGTGAGACGTGCCCCTGTGCGCAGAGCCACAGCAATTTCCCTGGCGACCCGGAGGTTTGTGGGCACCTATGAGCTACGTGCATTCTGTCTGGATTCCTGTCTGCAGATTCATAGAGCTTTACTAATTTAAGAAAGAAACGAGCCTGAAGGAACTTTGAATCGGCTGATCGATCTCATCTTCGGGTGAGAAAGAGTTCTAGCAGGACCCCCCTTCCCTCTTCTTATCCCCACAGCCTCTGCTTCCTTAAAACAACCCTGAGGGACATGCAGACATACTTTAAAGTTCGGGTGGGGCAGCCTGGTTCAAGCAAGGCTACTGGACTGCACATGCTGAGCTTTCAAGGTTGTCCGGCCAAGAGGCGACTGGTTTATTCCTTGGACCAGGCAATTCCTTCGGGCCTGTGGGTTTCCTCCATGTGTGAAATGGATGTAACACGACTCAAAGCTTCTCTTGGAGCTGTGTGCCATGACCTCATCTACCACTGCCTGTGCACATGCGGTGAAGTGCTCCCTCCAGGCACTGAAGGGTAATGTTGAAGGACTTGAGCTGGGACTCAGGAACAAGTCTTAGGAGGATTTTTAGGAAAGGAGCCAAGTCTTTTAGCTGCCAAGCATGGCAATAATTCAGTTCATTATATCCACCCACTGTTTATTGAGTGACTGTCTACAATTTGAGCCAGGCATCCAAGAATCCCCCAGACTCCTTAGAGAAGCCTCAGTTTCCTGCTTTAGCATCCCATCTATCCCTTTCGTTTAAGGCCTGGATCCCTGCGTGGTGTGGAACCAGCAAGGGTCCTGAAATTGATGGGTCTGGGTTGAAATCTCATCTCTACTCTTGTCACCTTGCAAGCACTGTGGCTTTGGGCAAGTTGCTTAGTCTCTCGAAAGCTTATTTTCCCCACATTTAAAATAAGAATAATAATGCCAGCCTCATGAGGTTGTTTTTGAGTAGGGTTGCTAAATTTAGCAAATGAAAATATAGGCACCCAGTTAAATTGGAACGTCAGACAAGCAACAAACAAATATTTTCTTAGTATTATTAGTATGTCCTAAATATTGCACAGGACATACTAATTACTAAAAAATTATTTGTTTATTATCTGACCTTCCAATTAACTGGGTGTCCTGCATTGTACCTGACAACGCTATTCTTGTGGCCGAAATAGAGGGATTTATCTGAAAGCCCCTGACCATGGCCCAGTGAGTACTCTTTCCTCTGTACCTTCCTCTCCCAGGGAGGGCTGCGTGATTAGTTGCTTCCCGTTTTCATGGCAGGGGAAATAAAGACTGTGTGACCAGGTTGGTGGGAGAAAGGTGAGGATGCTCAGTTAGAGGGGGACGTCTCCACGGGAAGAGTAAGAGAGGAGGGAAGACATGCAGGCTGGCATGAGCTAAACCTCTAGCAAATAGTGTCCCTTGGTCCTGTGTGCCTTTAACACGCTCTGCTTGCTCTCTGCAAGCCTGTCAGAGGAGGTGACACCTTGGGGCCATGAGGGGCCCAGATGGGGATGCTGACCCCAGGGAAACCCCAGCTAGGCATGACCATTCATAGGCTTCAAAGGCCAGCTGTTGTGTTAGACAGAGGGACTTTCCTGGAGGTGATTTTTACAAAGAAGGGGTAAAGGGGACTGGGCGCCCCAGGGGCCTTACTGTGACTCGGGGGAAACCCGGGGTACGAGCTGACAGTGGCCCGTCCTTCTGCCCCTTTCCGTGGCTCCCCCCCCCCCCAAACTCGAATCCCCTCTGACTTCAGCTCCCCCGGCTCGTGGGGTGGAGATGGACAGGTGGCAGGTCACACTCTGGCCTTTGTGTGCATCACGGGCTGCTCCAGTGCCCCCAGAAGCTCAGGGTGTCATTTTCCTTTTCTGATCATCCGAATTCCGGGTGAGGAGCTCAGCTGTCGTCGGCTTCAGGGAATTTTTCCACCAGGATTGAAATCGGGGCCAAGAAAGTGTGGGCATGCAGAAGGCATTCTTTCTACTATTCAGATGTGCTTTCTCTTTAGTTTGGGCACTAGAAAAGGCTGTCTTTACCCAGAGTCCCAGATGAAAGTTTTGAATTTCATTACGGTGAAAAAACACACTAAGAGAGGTCCTAATCTCTGCCACATTTTCCCCATCCCTCCTTTTAAAATTTAAACAACACTTTAACATATATTATTTAAAGTTAAGAAAAAGAAAATTAATTCAAGCCATGCCCAGTGCAAAAAGAAAAAAAAAAAAAAAAAAGGAAAAGGAAAAGAAAAATTTGAAGGGAGACCTCTATCTCTAGTGTCTACTTAAGGATCAGTCAGCTCGTTATTTTTATTTTGGAAGAGACGATGTAACAATTGACTATTACTTACTAAATAGTTTTCTTTAACTTAATAAACTTTCTAAAATTTTTAATTCATCCTAAGAAAGAATATCTTTAAATGTAGGATTTGATGTGCTATATATATTTCCCCCTTAACATATGAAGATAAACATATGCTATTAAAAATTTAAAATGCTCATCTGTGTATCATTTAAAACTCTTTCAGAAACACAGTTCTTGAATAACTTCATGAAGTTATTTGAAGCCAGAAATTCCTATCTATCACCCAGTTAACAATAGGCAGATTTAGTGAGACATTTACTCCATTCTGGGACACGCACTTTGCACGTATTAGCTCATTAGTCCTCCCAGGAACTCTATAAAGAGGGTGTTTTTATTGGCCCCATTTTATAGATAAGGAAACTGAGACTGAGAGAGGTAAAGTCAAGGTCATATCACTGGTAAGTGAAAGTCAGATTTAAACCAGAGCAGTCTGAGTTCAGAGTCCATGCAACACACCCCCCCCCTTTCTAACCTCTTAGGAAAAGCAAAACAAAACAAAACAACAGGTATTGATACCACCACTTGCCAGGAAAAAAAACAGCAGGCAACAGTTCTGTTGAAGAAAGAGTTCATTCAGAATGAAACGGTAAGAGCGTCCTTCCCATAACTTCTAACGCATTGCATGCAGTTCCCAACTTGCAGAGGGGTTGGATTCTAAAAGTTGATTTAAAAGCAATTTCGCTGTCGCCTTGCTCTGTGCTCCAAGGCGCTTTGTACACACCTCTCCTATTACACTCAGCACGTTGGCCCTTAGTTGCTTACACGTCTCTCCCCTACAGGGCTCCAGGCTACTCAAAGCCAGGAGCCTTGCCTTGTATTTCCTTTGGTATTCGCAGCACCCAGCACAGCGCCCAGCCCGCGAAGACCCGAAGTGTACACGTGTTGTATTAAATTATGAGTCATTTGTTTGGAACTAAGCACACATTTCCCTAAAGAAATGCATTACAAATGGGAGTGGAAGCCTTGTGTTTCCAACCAGCCCACATGAGTTTATTTAACCTTTCTCCTAGTCTACCAAGAGTACTAATAAGTTATGCGTAGCCATGGGTGGGGCGAGAGGTGGACGCGGAGATAGACAGAAATCTTTCTCTTTCTTGGGTCAGACCTAGATGAAATTTCACATGGGTCATATTTCATCTTTGACTCCCCACAATCTGCTCTTTTTTTCTATATCTACCATCTATGGTCATCACTGTCTCCAGGCTTCCTACTCAATATCAAGCTGTGGTCCCTTGCCCAAGTCTTCCCTGTTCTTTCCCCAAATAACCTACTTGACCCCCTTGTCGATCAAAATTCCTGTTTCCTGAATGCAGCCGAGCACAGTTGATGTCCAGGAGGAAATTCACAGATTAGCAGGAATTAACTCAATTATTGCTAATCTGTGAATGATAGCCTCTAATATCCCTCCACCATCACCTCACCCCCACCCCCAGTGCTAAGCACGTGACAGTTTATAGCACAGTAGTTAAAATTATAGGATTTGGAGACAGCTCTAGGTTTGAATACTGATTCTACTTCTAAGTTATGTGGCCTAGGGAAAGTAATTTAATTTCTCTAAGCCTCAGTTGTCTCATCTGCAAAATGGGAATAACTGTAGTTATAAAGAGAGCTAATACCTTGTTTTTTGTTTTTAAACATTTTTAAAAATTTTATTTATTTATTTATTTTTGGCGCGTTGGGTCTTTGTTGCTGAGCGCGGGCTTTCTCTAGTTGCGGCGAGCGGGGGCTACTCTTCGTTGCGGTGTGCAGGCTTCTCACTGCGGTGGCTTCTCTTGTTGCGGAGCACGGGCTCTAGGTGTGTAGGCTTCAGTAGTTGTGGCGCACGGGATTAGTTGCTCCTCGGAACGTGGAATCTTCCCGGACCAGGGCTTGAACCCGTGTCCCCTGAATTGGCAGGCGGATTCTTAACCATTGTGCCACCAGGGAAGTCCCTGGGTTTTTTTTTTTGTTGTTCTTTTGGTTTTTTTGGCCGTGCCAGGCGGCTTGTGGGAATTTTAGTTCCTTAACCAGGGATTGAACCAGCGCCCTCCGCAGTGAAAGTGTGGAGTCCTATCACTGGACCGCCAGGGAATTCCTGAGAGCTAATACTTTAAAAACATTTAGTGTTATGTCACAGTGCTAAGGACTTTTAGTTCATTGATTGACTTTATCTTTGCAGCAATCCCATGAGGTAGATACTTTTATTATTAACTGTTTTAAAGGCAAGTGATTCTTGAAAGAGAATTTAATGGTAAATTAATTATTATTTATTCCCTGCCTTCCTTCTTCCAAAAAGGCTTTGAGGCAAAATGCTACATTGATAAAATTTCTGACAGCATGGATGGGAGAGGACAGTCATTCCCGGGAGGAGATTTTTCAGGGCAAAGGGAGCAGGGACTGCTGCTAGATCACCCATGGCTGAAAATTTACCCTGAGAGTCCATTCCCTTATGTGGTTCCTGTTTCCACAGCTTCTTCCCTTCCTCTGCCTCTGAATGTGCCGAATCTGCAAGTGGTCCAAGTTTTTTTCTATCCCCTTTCTTTCTTTTTTAATTTTTTCACACAGCCCGTGGCAGCTGCAAGGTGGTGGGGACCAGGCGGGTGGCAGCAGCTGTTTGTATGTATGGGATCTCTGTAGTCTTTCTTTGTGAGTCAGGGGCTGTCTGTATATATCACAAGCTACCACCTGGCAAGATATTTCGTTCCATCTATGTTGTTTAAATGTTTCCTGGATGATATCATAAATGCATACGGATGGGAGGAACTTCAAGATGTTGATTTCCAGTCCCTCATTGCCCTACACGGGGACATCCTAGGGCGATTTTCTCCTCTAGCTTAGGAGACAGCTTGAAATTTGCTTCTCGGTCCTTCCCGTTTACCAGATGCGGAGATTTTAAAGCCAGTGGGGTAGGCATCTGAACAGAAGCCACAGTGTAGTCCTGGAAAACACTGAGCAGAAGCTGAGCGCAGAGGCAGGTGGCAGGCTGACCCCCTCGGGCCCCCTCAGTGATGTCCAGTTGCTTGAGTAACTTCACTTCGCTGGGTCTCAGTTTCCTCTTCAGTCAAACAAGGAGGGTGGGCTGAATTATCTCTGGTCTCCCCTGAGCTTTAGGACTCTTTGATTCTCTGATAAATTACCCAGGACAGATGGCTGTTCATCCTTTGTGATGCCACCCTAGGGGTGGACAGTCCATGGTGACCCATGTACGCCTGTTCAAATGTTTCCTTATCCTTAAAACTGAGAAATTTCCCTTTATGCTAATAAAAATTTCTTGTGGTTTGAGTGTTTTCTTTTTTTTTTTTTTTTTTGGTTGTCGTTGTTATTTGGACTTCTAAAAACATAGGTAGAATTCTATCTGTATTCCTATTTTATGGTGATACCTTTGTTATACACACAGTGACATGTCTGTTTTAACCTAGATGATGAGTTTTCGAAGACTTGATAGCAATGAAATTCTATTTTTATATGACATTTATATTTAAAAGCTATTTCACATGTATCATTTCATTTGAACCTCAAACTAAAAATAAGAAGAGAAATTATACTCATTTTTATGAGGGACTTCCCCGGTGGTCCAGTGGTTAAGACTGCACGCTCCCAATGCAGAGGGCCTGGGTTCGATCCCTGGTCAGGGAACTAGATCCTGCATGCAGCAACTAAAACCCGGCGCAGCCAAATAAATAAATAAATATTAAAAAAAAAAAAGAATTTAAATATTTATAAGTGAAGAGATTCAGGATGAATAAAGCTAAATTCCTTGAAAAATATTTCATCTTACAATTACTAAGTGAAAGAGTCAGGACCCAAACCCAGGTCTTTTCTCAGAGTCTAGTACTCAGGCCACGAGAACTCATATTAATTTAAGGCAGCACCACCAGCTGACACACCAGCTCCCCCTGCTTGAGTTTCTGCTGTGTCCTGGGTACACTGCTAGGTGCTCTGCATACTACATCTCGAATCCTTGAAACAGCTATGCAATTGAAGTATTATCACACTCATTTGAGAGATGAAAAAAATTGTTCAGAGAGATTAAGTATTAAGTAACTGCCTGCTGGCTAATGTGCGCTGAAAGCAAAATTCAAACCTAAACCCATTCTTTTGACAGTGCTGCCTTTCACTTAAATACGCATTGCCTAAAATGAGACCCAATATAGTTTAATCTTCAGGATTTTTTTTAAGGCCACATGAATTATGGTTCCCTGAAAGTACAGTTAACAGAAATGACAAGCTGATTGAATCCCATTAAACCAGCTGGAATCTCACTCAGTTGCCCTTGATTTTTCGTGTCGTACATCACTCTGCTTCTTGGGCTTTCTTTTCTAGATTTTTTCCCCATTTTTTCAAAAATATTTTTTGTTACTTTTTTTCCTGCATCCTCTTAAAGTGTCTCTAATTTTAAGAGATTGACATTTAAAGTGAGCGTGGCATTCTTAATTAGAACTCGGATGATGACGAGTAGGAGAATGAGATTTTAGTTTGCCCCCTCCTTCCCAAATTCTGGATTACATGTCCCGAGATCATTTTTTTTTCTTTTATAAATTTATTTATTTATTTTTGGCTGCATTGGGTCTTCGTTGCTGCACACGGGCTTTCTCTAGTTGCGGCGAGAGGGGGCTACTCTTCATTGCAGTGTGCAGGCTTCTCATTGCTGTGCCTTCTCTTGTTGCAGAGCTCGGGCTCTAGGCGCGCAGGCTTCAGTAGTTGTGGCACACGAGCTTAGCAGTTGTGGCTAGTGGGCTCTAGAGGGCAGGCTCAGTAGTTGTGGTGCACGGCCTTAGTTGCTCTGCGGCATGTGGGATCTTCCCGGGCCAGGGCTCAAACCCGTGTCCCCTGCACTGGCAGGAGGATTCTCAACCACTGTGCCACCAGGGAAGTCCCTGTCCCAAGATCATTTTAAGTTTATTCGTAATCTATTTTCCTGACATTTTACCTAGCTAACCCTTGCCCATTTTGTATCTACATAACTCACTGTCTATTCTTAAACACTCTAACTTCATCTA
This sequence comes from Balaenoptera physalus, assembly GCF_965194825.1. Classification (NCBI taxonomy): domain Eukaryota; kingdom Metazoa; phylum Chordata; class Mammalia; order Artiodactyla; family Balaenopteridae; genus Balaenoptera; species Balaenoptera physalus. The sequence goes on from NC_138884.1 coordinate 98,100,663, forward strand.
TGAAATGGGGATAATGTGTACAGTGTGGAGAATATGGTCAATAATTATGTTACATCCTTGTATGGTGACAGATGGTAACTAGACTAATTATGGTGATCATTTTGAAATGTATAGAAGTATCTAATCACTATGTTGTACAATAGGAACTAACATAGTGCTGTAGGTCAGTTAAACTTCAAAAACAAACAAACAAGCAAACTCATAGAAAAAGAGATTAGGTTTGTGGTTACTAAAGGTGGGAAGTGGGGTGGGGAGGGGGAACTGGATGAAGGCAGTCAAAAGCTGCAAACTTCCAGTGAGAAGATAAATGTGTCCTAGGGATGTAACGTACAACATGATAAATACGGTCAACATTGCTGTATGTTAGGTATGAAAGTTGTTAAGAGAGTAGACCCCCAGAGATCTCATCACAAGGAGAAACATTTTTTTCTATTTCTTTAACGTGGCATCTGAATGAGATGATGGATGATCACTAAATTTATTGTGATAATCATTTCATGACGTATGTGAGTCAAATCATCAGGCTGTACAGTGTAAACTCATACAGTGCTACATGTCAGTTATATCGCAATAAAACTGGAAGGAAAAACAAAGGAATGAGAATAATGATTTCTGTCCTGTCCACATTTCACAGACTTGATGATATTCCATCAAACAATATGTAGGGAAAGCACTTGGAAAAGTATAAAGAACCATGGGCATAGAGAATTAGAGTACATTTTGCTTTTGAAAAACTTAAACTGTAGAAATGGAGCTAAATAATCAGGATTGTTCAGTGAGGCAAAGATTTGGATGTTCTGGGTTTATTTATTAGTTATGTGTATTATATACTAATTATATAAAATAATTTGGTATGTCATTAAATCATTTTACAAGGACTTTATATACATTATTTAGAGTACTGTCCTTTTCAGGCCATAGACTGACATGGTTCAGGGTTGCTTAAACAGAGGATTGATGCCTTCTCTGCTTCTCCCCACATCTCCCTGGTTTTTTGCCTGTAGACTCTTGGCTGATCTCCTACAAACCCCACACCTGGTATTACTATGTACCCTGTGTTAGCCTTCTCTTTCAGAAGTCCCCACCTCTTTTGGTATAAGGAAATATTTTTTAAATGTTAACTCTTTCTGTGTAGTTCCACGATGATAATGAACTTCTGGCAACCACTGACTGAGGAAATACTCAATGACAAAAGGATATTACAAATTCAGAAAACCCTTTAAATGGGTTTATATTTAATCGATTACAACTGCATCCAAATGCTTTTGGAAAATACACAGACATATCTGAGTCATTATTCCACCAGGCATGTATATGAGCACTCAGTAGATATTTGTCAGATAAAGGCATGGATAAGAAGAGAATGAAAATATGCAGACAATGCTTGTTGTATCTGTGGATTTGTGACCCTTTTGTCATAACTCCATCCCCAACCCCTGCCCTGGGGGGAGAGCTCAGAGCTTGGAACCCCCTTGAATGGTTTCCCAAATACCCAGTATACAGTAAGCACTCAATTGCTGTGTCCTGAATGTAAGTAGGAATGAATGCTACTCTTGTCTCTTAATTAGATTACAATTTTGAGGATAGCAAGTACATTGCAGGCCCTTCTGTATCGTCAGCAGAACCCAACCTTGTACTGAGAGAAAGCTGCCTGCTTTCAAATAAACCAGGAACTTGATTAGTATCACCTACCAACAGATGCATTTCTGAAGGACCTTATTAAAAAGGAAACATCTAAAATTCAGACTACCTAGAGGGAACAGAGATGTCTTTGATTCCAGAAAACTTGTGTTTCTCTGCTGGGTAAGTGAAAGAAATTATGGAGTTAGAAAATCACGAGGAGATGGGACAGGGCCTACGAAGCAGTGCTGTTGGCTCGAAGGCAGGAAGAGCATAGAAACTTTGTCCTTTGAAGCCTGCCTCAGTCTCTGCTGAGTAATTTAAGGCCGCATCAGAGAGGAGGCAATGTGACCAGAACACTCCTGTGTGGAGACTGAACTGGCAGAAGAGATGGTTAGTTTATCACGTCTTGAAGTGGCAGTGGCAAAAAGCAATTTACTGATTCATAAATCACGAACTAAACCATATTACATATTTTTATGGCCAATGTGACATCAAGAATTCATTAGAGGATTCACTCACCTCAACAACGCTGGGTAGAGCAGACCAATCATGTTAAAGAGAAACTCTTAATACGGGTTCTTCTTGGAGGCTTGAGTGAAATGAAACACTGCAGAGAGAGCCTTGTGCACCCTGAATCTGGTGCCCGCTTCACCTTGCAGCAAAGGAAGTGAAAGTGTCAAAACAAAGAGAAGAAAGTCAACATTCGGTCTGAGGGGAAAAATGCAGACACAAGCATTTTTTTTTTTTTTTTTTTTGATGGGGTGGAGGGTTCGGAAGTGCTTTGATTATAGAGGATCGCTGTAAAGGCAAACAAGAAATCATCTTTCCTAGTTGTTTTTCCTGGGCTTATCCTGAAATCTGAAGCCTGATTTTTATATGTAAATGCAACCTGCAAAACAAATTACCAAAGGGAAAAAGGAGAGAAGTGATGCTACAGCTGCTTTAGGTTAATCTGATGTTCTTTCATGTTTCAGAGCTGCCTTGGTATTCCTGACCTCAGTTCTTCCTGTTGAATTGAAATCGTTGGGTGAATTGGATTCCCCAATCCTAGACAGAGCCTTAACCATAGAACTGTAAGAAAAACAATCCCAGAATTGTAAAACGTAATTGACATTGAGCGTGTGACTAACGGAAGAAAAAGAATGAATGAATTAGCAGTATGATCTTGGTCAAGACACTCGACCTCTCTGGTCCTTTCTAACTCTGCTTAAGTAACATCATGCAGATCTTGGACCAGTGGCCCTTGCCATCGGGTGACCAACCTGTCCCAGGCTTTGTCGGCTTTAGCGCGGAAGGTCCCACATCTTGGGAAACCCCTGCTACAGGTAGACTGGGACAGTGGTTACCCTGAGCCTCTGTGACCCTTGCTATGTTCCAGGGTACACTAACGATCCAGCTCTTGGGCCTTGAGCTGCCCTGTCCTGCATCTGTCTCTCCACCTTATCAATGAGGAGTGGACTGTGGTGTGTCACAGACACTAATAATCGTTTTTGCCAATTCAGCTTCCCTTCTCACCTCCTTCCTTGTTGGCAGAGTCCTGATTTTATCCTTTTGTTCACCTACTGAGTGGCCCAGAAAAGGTGCCCGTAACCCCAGTTCTCCAAGATGGGGGTGGATCTTGATTAATTTAAGCCAAGCATGCAATTCTAGTCTCCTTGCCTGAGACTGAGTTAGCAGGGGAACATGGTATGCGCTGGTATGGTATTACTAGTTGTTAAAACTTCGAATGCTTTGTAATGGTCGGTAAAGAGATGTTGCCCAAGTGCCCTGGCTCCTGCCCCAGGATTTCTGTGCCAAACCGCTCCCTTTCAGCTACTAAAGGGTTAATGTCTAGCAGCACTGGGGGCTTCCTGGACTCTAGGTCCAGGTCTCTTGCTTTGTTGGTTCACTGCCCTTTCCTTTGTGTGTTATATATCTTATAGAATATCTTGCCTGTATGTGAGCTAATTCTGGGGACGGGTGGCAGCAATAAGAGCTCCATCCACCTTCCTGAGGACAGTGGTCCCAGTGGCCGCTACCAGGGTCCCTGGTCCTGGGTCACGGTATGGTCTCAGTGCTGGTGTCCACAGCAGCAGGTACAGTGGTTCTGTGCCAGCCCAGTTCTACTGTGTCATTCTGGGCACAGCCTTTAAGCCTCACAGTGCCCTGGTTTTTCAGGGGATACAACCTTTTGATCAATTCCTTTTCTGCTTAAATCACTATGCCAGTTAGCTTTCATATGCCCCACGCTACCCCAAACTTAGTGATGTAAAGCAATAACCATTTATCTAGCTGTGGGTCATCAATCTGGACTTGGCTCAGCTGGGCTCAGCCATGTATCTGCAGCCAGCTGCTGGGGTGGCTGGAATGGGCCTATCTGGAGTGACCTCAGCTGGGATGGCTCGTTTCTACTCCATGTGACCTGTCATCCTCCAGCAGGTGACTCCTCCAGGGACTTGATCACATAGTGATCATATATTGATCCCATAGTGAGGGCAGCCTTCCGAGGGAAAGGGAGTGGAAGTGTACAAGGGCTCCTGAGGCCCAGAACTGGCATGGTGTCACTTCTGCCTCATTCCATTGGTCAAAGCAAGTCACAAGCCCAGACCAGATTCAAGGGCTGGAGAAATAGTCTCTGCCTCTTGAGAGTGTGAGTGTAGATATAGGAAGAGTAGTATATGGAGACATTTTTGCCAACTACCACAATCATCCAGCGCTTGTCTTTGGTGCTCCAACTGGCACAGCATGGTGGAAGATCAGGGCAAGGGAGACAGAAGGGGACCCCTTTCTCCTCAATAGACTCAGGAACACTGCGGGGGAACCAGGTGGATCTGTCTAAGCCTCCTCAACTCTAGGAGTAAAGGCCTGGCTTGAGAGAGATGCATGTGAGCAACGCTACGAAATACCATCAGGCGCTACATCGATTTCCTCAGGTTTAGATGTGGTGGTGTACGATTCACCCGCACTCGTTGCCCTTCTGCCCCGGCAATCAGGACTGTTCTAGATGACAGCGCCTCCAGCAACCTCCTCACAGAGAAGAACAGACCCTCTCTTCCTAACCCTAAACCCACTACGGACACATAGTCGAGTGAGAACTAAACCGATGTTCTTTGAAACTCCTGAGGTTTGAGGTTGGTTTTTCCTGCATCATTAACTATCCTATCCTGACAGACGAAGTATTTAATGAAGTACCAGTCCTGAGGAACATTGCATAAAAGAAGAGTTTTGTGAGTAAATAAATTTGGGGACAATGAGAAACTGTTAATTTTCCTTTGGTGTTTATTCTCTTTTTGCATTTTGGTGATAGAACGCTCTGAGTTTTGGCCTGACGCTTGAGTACCTAACCAGAGACTGCATCTCTTAGCTTCCTTTATATCTGTGTCCGTATGGCTGAGTTCAGGCCAGTGGGATGTAAGCACAAATGATGGTGTAATTCCATGTTATCTCCATAAAGGGAAAACCTCTTGTCCTGAACTCTTTATTTCGATTTCCCCTGCCTGAGAAATGGTAACCACTGGTGCCATCTTGGAAGCCATGTGTTGAGACTGGAAGAGACTTGGGCCACTCTCTGTATTGATAAATCAAAGAGAAATTAACTTCAATTTTGGCCCTTGTATTTTAGAGTCTCTTGGTTATGGCAGCTTAGGACCATAACTAATATCACACTGTATCTTCCCCTTGGAGATTCATTTTAAATATACTAAAGATTCAGAGATGTCCAGTAGTAAAGAAACTAGTTCAAATCTTATTTACTGAGGGAATGCCTCTTTTTTTGTGGAACATATATTGATATCACAGAGACAACTTTAAAATAAATTTGCTTTGGGGGATGTATTGAAATAGGCTCATCTTGGTAGCCATGGAAGACCGTGGAGTTATCATTTCTAATGACTGTAAATAAGGGGCATGACACCACCCACTCCCAGCCCCTCAACTCAGCTTCCATTGCTTTCTTCTTGGAAAAGCAGGCAGGTAGTAGAAACAGCAGGAGAGTGAATGACAACAAGCCTGGACTGGAATTAAGGCTCTGTGACCTTGGGCATCCTCCTTCACCTCTCCAGGCCTCTGTGTCCTCATTTGTAAAATGAGAATACCTATGTCTACTTCACAGGGTTGTTTGAATCCTGAATTTAAAAACACCTGGCATACAAGTGTCTCTATCCCTCTTCCTAGTCCCCTCTGCTTTTCCATGAAGTTTCTTTCAGGGTCTCATAATCCTTCTAAAAAAGAAGTTCACTCTCAGGTCTCCTGTAAACCCTCCCCTCCCAAGTAAAAGTAAAAGTGAAAGTGAAAGACACGATCAGTAAGATGAATGTTTTTTCTTATATTACCTGAATTCTAAAAGGGGTTAAAGAGAGAGAGAGAGAGAAAGAGAATGAATAAGTAAGTCTTAAAAGTCACAAGGAAAAGCATTAGATCCCTTTTGGGCTGTAGGATACTCAGAAAGAGAAGTGACTTTTAGTTCCTCATCTTTCAAGGATATGAATGACCTTAGGCAAGTAGTGAAGAATCAGATCTGCTTGTGGGTTTTCCCGGTAAAGCCAAGGATGACACATGGTCTTAGAATTCAAGTTAATTAGGAATAATTCAAAGTGTATTGACTTGGCAGAATTCTCTTTAGTTACCAGTCTACAAATCAAAGGAAGATGGAGGCAGCAAGTTGAGCCAGGAGGACTCTTACATTGGAGACTCCATGAGGGTGAGGTTGGTGCCTCCTCCTCACTCTTTCCTCCTCTGCAGAAGCCAGCATGGTGTTCTGTGTACAAGGAACACTCAAACATCCTCACCGACTACCTTTTCCTCGGGAATATGGAGGGTCAAACTCTTCAAAGGGGACTTTTATTTTAAGAATTTTGGGGTTGTAGGATTAAGAGATACAAACTACTATGTATAAAATAGACAAGCAACAAGGATATACTGTATAGCACAGGGAATTATGTCCATTATCTTGTAATAACTTTTAATGGATTATAATCTGTAAAAATATTGAATCACTATGCTGTACACCTGAAACTAATATGATATTGTACATCAATTATATTTCAATAAAATTTTTAAAAAAAATTTGGGGGAGGGGACTTCCCTGGTGGCGCAGTGGTTAAGAAGCCGCTTGCCAATGCAGGGGACACAGGTTTGAGCCCTGGTCTGGGAAGATCTCACATTGCCGTGGAGCAAATAAGTCCATTCGCCACAGCTACTGAGCCTGCGCTCTAGAGCCCGCGAGCCACAGCTACTGAGCCTGTGTGCCACAACTACTGAAGCCCACGAGCCTAGAGCCCGTGCTCCGCAACAAGAGAAGCCAGCACAATGAGAAGCCCACGCACCGCAACGAAGAGTAGCCCCCATTCACCGCAACTAGAGAAAGCCCGTGTCCAGCAACGAAGACCCAATGCAGCCAAAAATAAATAAATAAATTTATTTAAAAAAAAAAAGAATTTGGGGGAGGGTGTACAGGCAACAGAAACCAAAGCTAGCTATGTTGAGGAGAAATGGAATTTATCTGAAGGATACAAGGGAAGCTCATCAAATCTAAGGAACTAGAAAAACCAGGCTTTGAAAAGAGCAGAACCAAGGTAACCCCAGACCCTCAGCAATGACAGTTGCGGGGCTAGCCATCTAAAATACTGCTATGATGTGAGAGGGAATGTGATAGGTCCAATCTCAGACAGGATTTACTCTTGATCAAGAAACTATGACCAAGGCAATGTGACTTAGGGGATAGTGCCTAGAGATTGAGGATTTACTGTGAACCTTGCAGCCACCCACAGAACTGCCTGTGAAAGACTTTGTGCATGCGTTATCTTTTGTGCGTAACAAACTGTCTCAAAACTGTTTAAAACAACAACTATTTTACTTGCCCTTGATTCCGTGGGTCAGCAATTTGGACTGGGCTCAGCTGGGTGGTTCATCTGTTGGTTTCACTTGGGGTCAGTCTCATGGCTGCAGGTATCTGGTAGCTTACCTGAGGCGGGATAGTCCAAAATGGTTTCACTCACATGTCCGGAAGTTAGTGTTTGTTACCAGCAGGGAAAGCCTACTGTTATTCCATGTGACTTCTCATTGTCCAGTAGGCTACTCTGAGCTGCTTCACCTGGTGGTCTCAGGGAAGCAAGAGAGGGCAGACCCCAGTGTGCCTCTGTCTACATCACATTTGCTATTGACCTATTGGTCAAAGTGAATCACACAGCTAAGCCTAAAGGCAAAGGAGTCAAGAAGTAAATTCTTATCTCATGATGGGAGGAGGAGCAAAATCGTATTACAATGAAGCATGCATACAGGGATTACAGACATTTATGGCCACTTTTTGCAATACACTCCACTTTATATTGGCCTCTACATATTCCCTAAAGCAGCATAATTAATTTAAAAAATCTTTTCATTTTTTTTACTTAAAAAGTAAAATAGGTTTCTTAAAGTAATAAATTTAATCTATAGGAAGATTTAGTTTTGATCAGAAATCCCAACTCCATAATTTTCTGAGTAAATCTGAAATGTGGGAATAGTAAAAGAGACTGGATAAATCCTTAGTCTGATGTTTGCAACTCATTCTCATGCGTTTTTGAAAAGCAATTCTTTTTCACCTGATATTCCTAACACCAGATTGCCAACTTGACCTTAGATTCTATTAAAGACGACAGTAGTCATTCCTTGAATACTTACTGTGCACAGATGCTTTTGTACAATATCTTTAATTCTCACAATGCTCTGTGAAGTAGGAATTCTTATTCCCATTTTATGGCTGAGGAACTGCAGCCCACAGGCTTACCTCCTGCTTCCATTACAGAAGTTGTTCATATCAGAAACGGGATTTGAACTCGGGTCTATCTGAGTCCTTGGACCCTGTCTCTGCCCTTCTTGGCCTCTCAGTAATATTTGTCTGTGACCAGGAGAGACCCTGAATTACATGGATGACATGGTGAAGAAACACCCACCATACTGTTTTTTCAATTTGGTCAATTTTGTGAATGGAGAGAAAATGTCAGTGTGCCAAAGGTCAAATGGAACTTCTTTCCTCCGCACCTTCACTGAAGAAACCTCTGGGCTTTCCAGCCCTGACCTTCAACCTTCACTATGGAAGGAGTTACATGCTTAAAAAGCGTTCCTTACTCTGACCCTCTTAAAAAAAAGGTGAGGAGCTCAAGGACTCAGAGGGTATGGGCCTCAGGTTGACTTTTGGGTCCCCTGCTCCGCACCTCAGCTTGAGGGCTGAAGGGCTGAGGAAAAAATGGGAATGGTATTTTATTGGTCACTGTTTGGTAACTGTAGGAGTTAGTTGAAAATGGTCAAAATGTATAATTTTTGTTTAATGATTGGAATAAATACTTTTGAGGAAATGATTGGTACAAATACGTACACGCATATGTATTTATCTCTCATTTCCAATGGATCCATGTTTGCTGGGAGGTATTTGGAACATGGTTTGCATTTTCCCCTGTAAATGATATTCCACAAAATAATTAGTTTCCAAACCTGTCTGTGGTTTAACTCAATGTTCTGTAAGCTCATCCCACTTTTCAAGACATCCAGGCTCCATTTCCAAACCACATTCTCAGGGCAAAGACGTGTGTTCAGGTCCAAATCAAATCAGGAAACACACCCATCTGGGAACCAACAGCTCCTTTGGATTCAGCTGGAAGTGGTGTGCTGTGGGTGTGGTTAAGGGCAAAGGGCAAAGGGCAGACAGGAAAACAGAGGGTCCACACAATGCTTTTTGGGTAAATTCCTAAGGGAACTAACATCCATCAAGTACCTGTGATATGCCAGGTCCCGCCCAAGGTACTTGTCAAATGACCCCATTTTCTCCTCCCAATAGTCCAGTGAGGTAGGCATAACTATCGCATTTATTCTATTTTACAGGTGCAGACTTACCCAAACAACTTGCCTAAGGTCCCAAATCCGGTAAGCAGCAAAGTCAGAACTTGAACTCTGATCTGTTTTCTTCCAAAGTGTTTGTTGTTTCTGTTCCCCATGCACGGTTGGTCTATTGTCAGAGTGGATGGTAGCTCTTATATTTTTTGTGCACTAACAAGAGAGAAGGTATGAACTCTGGGTCAGTAGCTGAGCAGGATTTCTGAACTGAGGAAGGAGTTAAGCAGGAATGGAGGAGTGTCAAGGAAGTGCTGAATACTTCCACCTCCTTTGTTCACCCACAAGGTGTTCCTTTGGTAATTGTTCATAAGTTGGGGCAGTTCACATTACTCTCTTGACTTAATAAGTGCACGAGTACCAATCTGACGGTCTGACAGTGGTCAGCACATTCATTCTACTCTTTTCAATTTCTCAAGCTCTGTGTCCTGAAGAAGTGAACAAGGATAAGGCACGAATTAGTAATTATGAAACCAGAACATGAATTCAGAGCAATCTGGGTTCAAGTCCCAGATATAGTCCTTACAAGCTGTGTGAGCCAAAATGTCCTTGATTGAAATATTTGGATAAGAACTATATATACAGGTTATGGGGTCATTGCAAGGATTAATTAAGATAATATATGGCAAGCACTTAGCATAGTTAATCCAACTTAGTAAGCATTCATTCAATGCTGGAGAACCATTTGGGCTCAATCATGTACTAGCTGTGGGATCTCATGCAAATTTACCAGTTGGGAGAGACTAGATCCTGCTGCTGTAACAACAATCTGGAAACATCAGTGGTTTACCACACAGCAGAGAAACAGGGCTTGGTCACACTACGTGGCTGTTATGGACCAGCTGAAGCTTGGCTTCTGCACCCCTCTCTAGGACCCAGGGCAGCCCTTATCTGGAACATTGCCTGTCTATGTGGCACGTGGAAGGGAGAAGCCCAACACGAGTTAGGAGACGTGTGTCGCCTCTGTGTACTTTTTTGTTGGCTAACACAAGTCATACAGCCACTCCTGAGTTCAGCAGTGCAAGGCTGGAAAATCCTCCTGCAAGGGGGGAAACTGAAAGGAAGAAAATTGTAATTGTTTATCATATAATCATGTAATTTACCAGCTAGTCATCCTGAGTTCCAGCTCTCGGTAGAGTGTCTGCACATAGTAAGCAATCTTGAATAAGAATATTATCACTACTCTCCCAAGTGCACTTGGGGCTCCCTTTTCCCCCTGTTTGGCTTAAAGAGGTGTCAGACCCAAAAAGTCCAGTTGTGCCTTATTTAGCTCAACATCTGGAGAGACTCAGCTGTACCACATATTTGTTCCTAAATCACTGAATTGCTCACTGAATTGGCCGCCGAGCCACCTTTTCCAGACAGAAGAGGAAAAATTTACTTGCAAAGAGAAAGAGAAGGTTCCTCTTGGCTGGGCTGAGGCCTGTTTTGGAGATCAGCCATAATAAACAGAGAAGATTTATAACAATGAAGACGCCCCAAACAGAGAGTAAAATGGAATTCCAGGGGATCGGCAGGGAGGAGTGGAAGGAAGGGCTGATGTACCATCAGAAGGCTGTCATCTGCTGGCAGTGTGATCTCAGACAAGCTCCTCACTTCTTTGTGCCTCAATTTCTTCATCTGTAAAAAAGGGTGGTTGTGGTGGGGATACTGACTATCTCTCATTGAGATGAGAGGGGATGAGAAGAAAAGGAAATAATATATATGACGAGTCTTACAAACTATAAAAACCATTCCACCATGGTTTAACAAAATAGTTAAATTTAACAAAAAAGTTAAATTTAACAAAAAATACGGCCGTGTATGAAATATATCTGATTATAAAAATAATTTGGTAATAAACATGAAGGTGTTGTTGAGTTCCAAAAGCACCGAACAAATTCCCAGTTCTTAAAGCTCTTCCAAAGGGTTGCAAAGAAGAGAAAGTTATATTATTTAGGTGTTCAATTGCTGACAATCATCTGACTCTCTAATTCAGCATTAGTCCTGGTTGACTAACTTTTTCTCTAGAAAATTAGGTGGAGCGTGCAAACACAGAGACACAGCATGGCCTCCTGGAACAAAGCAAGATATACCAAGTCTTGGGGCAAGACTGAGAGATCAAAGGCCAGGTGGGCTGCTTGCTTGGCTGCTTGGGCCATTTGGTATCGTTTCCGTATTTCACCCGGTTGGTGTTGCTCAACTTCCACTCTCTCCATCATCAAAAAGTATTTTTAGTCCCTTTCATTACAGGAAACCTTTGGCATTGTTCACAGGGTTGGTCAGATGGAACATGAGTTGTCCAGTGTTAGTACGCCTGTAAATCAGAACTAGCAAAATCATCTTTATGTCTTGGAAGGAGTATTTACTCTCATCTGAAGCTGTGTTTCGTATTTGACCATTGGAGGGGACTAGAGCAAATGTCCCCTCTAGTCCCCTAGCATGAAGGTGGCTTAGCTCTTTGCCAAGTGGGTGGCTTCCTAGGAAATCTTCTCTCACCTGCTAAGACTGGGGTAGGGGTCCATCTTCTTCCTCCGTGTTCCTGCATCTATCACCATCCTTGTCCCATTATTTACACCACAAATACTTAATCAAGTAGCACTTGCTCTGTGCCAGGTACTGTTCTAAGTGCTTGAAGTGTGTTAACTCAGGAGGCTGTCACACCAAACCCTATTTTTGGAATCCCCCTTTTCAAATGGAGAAATTGAGACCCAGAGAGGTTAAGTAGATTCCCTCAGGTTGAACACCTCAGGCTGTTATGAAGAGTAAATAAGGTAATGTCTGTAAAGAGTTTCATACTGTACCTGGCACATAGAAGGTGCTCTACAAGTGTTTATAAGCAAATATGCAGAGTCTGAGACCAAGCCAGACTTCAAGGGGCTTGACACATCTGCACCAGCTGGGGGCCAGAGGCATGCTTTCCCTACCCTAGTCTCAGCAGGTGGGAAGAAACTTCCTAGGACGCCACCTCCTTAGCCTCTCTCTTGCAGTGGGATCTTGGCCATGTGAGTCCCTGCAGAACCTGTGGTCCTCATCTGTAGGATGCATCTGATGATTGGGCAGACCTTGTCCAGGTTGCGTAACACATGACAGTAAGTGCGGTTGTAGAAAATATGGCTAGAGAATTTGTCATCAACATCTAACTTTTAGGAAGAGCTCTGGGGTGCAGGCTTGCTTGTGCTGTGGGAGATTTTTCTCTGCTGAATTCAGAGCTGCATCTGATAAAAAGGGGGCTCATATACACACTACTATATATAAAATAGATAACTAATAAGGACCTACTGTATAGCATAGGGAACTGTACTCAATACTCTGTAATGACCTATATGGGAAAACAATCTAAAAAAGAGTGGCTCTATGTATATGTATAACAGATTCACTTTGCTGTACACCTGAAACTAACACAACATTGTAAATCAACTATACTCCAATAAAAATTTTAAAAAGGGGGGGCTCATTTCTGAGACATGCAAATTCCTAGAACCTCAGAATCAGAGGTGGTGATAGCGTCAGAAGCATGGTTTAAGGGCGTAGAGTGTACGGTTAGTGTGGGAGAATTCTTAAATGTTAACTGCAATAGCATTTGAGGGGCCAGGAAACGTAAGTTCAGTTTCTTGGGGTCCTGGGGCAGCGTTGATGCTGGAGGAGGTTGGTGAGGTGGGTAGACGTGGCAGGAAAGTGGGGAAGGGAGTTGATGAGGGAGGACCAGCCACCAGAGCGGCAGAGGTGTGGATTCCCCAGTCACCCATTTCTTGAGTGGGACACTGGTTATTACTGTTACCCAAGGTAATAGGTAATATTGAGTCCACCCAGCCCTTCTGCCATCTTCTCACCCTACCAGGGTCATGACAGATGTTTGATGGATGGCTGAAGGGAGGTCTAGAGAGATTAAGCCACTTCCCTACCTTCTCACAACCTTGCTGAAGTTGGGGAGTATTTGAACTTTGGATTCTGAGTCTCATACAGGATCCTTCTCAGCCTTCCACAGATTCACGCGATATGAACTTTTCCATTTCCCTTCTGACTTTGGAAAAACTGCTGCTCACTTCCTTCTTAAACCCGACTCTACAAATATCAGCCCTTCTTGAAGCACTTCCTCATGGGGGTCAGTGAGGGGAGTGCGTCCCCCCCCTCCCCATGCTTCCACTTTCCCTCCACTCCCAGGAGAGAAGTGTGAGGGGGAAGCCCATCTGCCGCTCTTCACTCTTCTTTCCTCCCCCCTAGAGAGAGAAGTGACTTTCTCTGGCTGGTGAGATTGGGGAAGGGTCTTCTCACCACTCTCCCTCAGAGCAGCCTGGCCTCTGGAAGCAGACCAGGGGTTAAGGCTCCAACCCATCTTCTGGAAGATGGTTTGTCCCAAGATCGCAGTCAGGGGAAGAAGTTCAGAAACCCAACCATGTCTTAGATAGAAACCTCCACGTTTTCCACCCTCACTGCCAGAAATAAGGGGATCTGGTGGGGAGGCGAACATGCAAATAAGCAAATAGAAAACTGAAATGGTTATTGCAGTGGAAACATACAGCGTGCAGCAGAAGCGTAAAGAGTGTTAACAAGGGGTGAGGAGGTGGGAGGCCTTCATGGAAGAAGGCGGTTTGAGCTGGGAGGTGACAGATGTGGAGTTGGTCAGGTGGCCCAGGATAAGAGAGGGCATCCTTTCATACAGAGGGGCATATGCCAAGTCAGGGGGGCACAAGAGAGAATGGGGTACTCAGGAGCCATAAATAATTCCCCACGGCTGGAGTTGGAGTGCTGGGGGGTGGGTGGGGAATGGGGGGCAGGGGGAGAGGGAGTGGCAGGAAGCTGGAGAGAAAAGACAGGGCCAGTTTACTAAGCCATATTTGTGCTTTGCTAAGGATCTTGAAATTTATCATGAGGGGCAGGGTTTCTCAAACTGGGTGATACGCATCACTTGATTGACATGATAAAATTTTGGATGCCCCAGACTCACTCCAGAACTGTAAGGAGGGGCTTGAGTTAACAAGCACCCTGATGATTCTTAGAACCAGGAACATTTTGGAAACAGTGCCGAGCTACGGGGTTTGGGGCAAAGGAGTGGAATGGGGAGAACTGCCTTTTCATGAACTCAGTCTGGTGCGTGGAAAACGCATTGGAGGCAGGGTGGCAAAATCGGAGGTCTGGGGACAGGTGAGGCTGCTGTTTGTCTGTATGATGAGACTCTGATGAGGGGAGGGCTGGAAGGCATGGGAGTTGAGGAGAAGGGTTTGAAAGTACTAATGTAGCAATGTCACAGATTCATGTACCCTACACTCACAGGAGCAAAGAATAGTGTCTTCTTAATATTACATGTCTACTGTGGACTGAATCATGTCCCCCTCCCCAATTCATACATTGAAGCTCTAAGCCCAATGCAATGGGAGTATCTGGTTCTCAAACCTTAGCAGGCATCATAATCATCCGGGTGGTTTGTTAAAACTGAATTGTTGAGCCTCACTCACCCTCAGTTTCAGATTTAGTAAGTTTGGGGTGGGGCCTGAAATTTGCATTTCTAACAAAGTTTTCAGAAGATGCTGATGCGGCGGGTCATGGCCCCTACTTTGAGAACCACTGTCCTATAACATAGTATCAGCCTATCAAGTCTCCCATTATCCCTCACTGGAAATGCTGCACCAGCCCCCTCATTTGGATTCATATTTTTATTCTCATTCCATTTAATGGATTTTATTGTTTTCTGACTTCCTAGTGATTTTTTTAAAATAAATTTATGTATTTATATCTTTGGCTGTATTGGGTCTTTGCTGCGTGCAGGCTTTCTCTAGTTGAGGCGAGCGGGGGCTACTCTTCTTTGCGGTGCGCGGGCTTCTCATTGCGGTGACTTCTCTTGTTGTGGAGCATGGACTCTAGGCGCACGGGCTTCAGTAGTTGTGGCACATGGGCTCAGTAGTTGTGGCTCGCGGGCTATAGCACTCAGGCTCAGTAGTTGTGGCGCACGGGCTTAGTTGCTCTGTGGCATGTGGGATCTTCCTGGGCCAGGGCTCGAACCCGTGTCCCCTGCATTGGCAGGCAGATTCTTAACCACTGCATCACTAGGGAAGCCCCCTCCTAGTAATTTTCAAAGCATCCTTCTTATATTTGGGAAAATTCCCACCTTGCAAGTTTTAATCCCTGAATTTAGAACCTAGAAACCTCAAATTCCTAACTTCCCACGGGGATGTAATCTGGTGACCAGGCTCTGCCAATCAGCATGCTTAAGACACATTGATTCAGCAGTGAGCAGCTTGAAAAAGGAAAGTCTGTGCAGAACTTTTTTTTTGTTTTTTTTTGAAACAGCAAAGGCGACAACTTTGGGGGCAGCAAGGATGCCAGAGTTAAGTTCAACACACAGAAGTATCACCAATGGGGCATCAGCAGTCGGGGCTCCCCCCTTGTGGCTTTAGGAATTGTCCCTGGATGCTCTATCCTGAGTCTTGTTTTTCAGGTCCTCCAAAAAAAATCTACGAGTTGCCCAATATTCTTTTAAAATAAAATCCTTAAAAAAAAAAAAATTAAAATAAGTTTCTTTTTGCTAAACCAGCCAAAGTCAGCTTTGTTATTTGGAACTAAGAACACTGAGTGATACACACTTTTGGAATCCATTCTCTGTTGAGTAGAGATCATATTCTGATCTGATTCAATCACATTTGAGGACAGACCCCCGCCCACACACACACTTCTCACCTTAGTTCAGAAAGCCCTCTGGGACCAGGCATCCTCCTAAGGCTCCCACCCCATCTGGTATCACTCTCCTCCTTGCCCACGTTGACAGAGCCTCACCTACCATCATTCATTGACTCAAACATGCCAATCTTGAATCCACCGTAGGGCCTTTGCACATGCTGCTGCTTCTGCCTGGTGGTACTCCCTTTGTCTCTTCTCATGATTGACTTTTTGCTTGTTACTCAGAGCTCAGATTGCTCAGTATAAATGACTTCCCAGCAGAGAACTATTTCCTAAGTAGACAATCTAACATGGCCAATATCCAACATATCACAGGCATTTTGTCTTCTGCAGAGCACTAATCATGATTTGATATTTTGTTATTTGTTAATTTGTTTCTGTGTGCCCCACTCCCCCGCCCATGCCCTCTAAAGAAGATAAACTCTGTGAGAGCAGGAGTCCTGTTTGCAAATATTTTCTCCCAGACTGCTGCTTGTCTTTTCATTTTCTTACTTGTGTCTTGTGAAGCACAAAAGTTAAGTTTGATGAAGTCCAATTTATCAATTTGTTCTTTTATGGGTCGTACTTGTGGTGTCATATTGATGAAATCTTTGCCTAACACAAGGTCTTGAATATTTTTCTCCTATGTTATCTTCTAAATGTGTTATTGTTTTAGCTCTTACATGTAAGTCTACAATCCAATTTGAGTTAAAGTTTGTGTATAACATGGGGGTAAGGGTCTTTTTGCCTCTGATTATCCAGTTGTCCCAGCACTAATTGTTACAAAGGCTATCCTTTCACCAGTGAATTGTGTTGGTACCTTTGTTGAAAATCAATTGACCATAAACGTAACAATAAACATAAGAATTTATTTCTGGACCCTCAATCTTACATGTCTGTTTAGTGATCTGCTTTTGCATCATATGTCTCTTTAATCTTTCTAGAATTTATTTTGATTCATGGCATGAATTTAAGGCTGAAATAGAGTTTTTCCTCCTCTTCAACATGTCTAATGAATATCCTGCCATTGTTTATTGAATAATCCTTTCCTTCTCCATTGATTTGTTATGTTTATTAAATGGTTAAAAGGCCTTTTTATAGAAACATCCTGAATGTTACTGTGACTCATCCCATTTTGTCCCCATCCAGCATTTGAGAAGCCCCTAATCCTGTATTCTGTTTAACCGAATAACAACAATTGTCCCTGCCTCAAAAGAACTTACATCGGCAAATAGGAAGAGGACGTTGACATATTAGAATAATAAACACAGAACAGATATTTGCATTGGACCTCAAAAAGGGTTAGTACATTTATGGAACAGTCAGTGAAATGAAGGGATTCTCAGGGGAGTTTCATATTTACTTTGGGTGGGGCTGTGGACACTTCATCTTAAAGTCACCTAATCCCTGCTGGGATAGTTCCCACCTTTTTGTCTGACACTAGTTTTTTTTGTGTTTTTTTTTAGTATTACCATTTATTGGTGACAAACACTAAGTTTGACTTACATCGCATGGGGAAAAAAACCTTCCAGTGTAAACAATAAATCAGAGCAGTAGTTAACTCACAAGGCTACCGTGCTTTTCATCTGGATCATACGCAGGACCTTGCTGGACACATTTCTGTGCACAGCAGCACGACCTCAAAAACAACACAGTTTAGAGATAAACATGGTGTCTGACACTATTTTAATCTTCTGGCGGTGGTTGTGAGATTTTTAAACACTAAATGACTATGAAATTCTGCAGGAAGACTCCACCCACTCCAACAGAGTTTAAAAGTTCATTTTTCTCAATGAAGACACCCAAGACACATTTGTAAAATTTCCAAAAGACCTAAGGCAGAGAGGAGCAGCTTGTTTGTTTTTGTTTTATAAATTTATTTATTTGTTTTTGGCTGCGTTGGGTCTTTGTTGCTGCACGCGGGCTTTCTCTAGTTGCAGCGAGGGGTGACTACTCTTCATTGCGGTGCATGGGCTTCTCTTGTGGAGCACGGGTTCTAGGCGTGTGGCTTCAGTAGTTGTGGCACGTGGGCTCAGTAGTTGTGGCTCTGGGGCTCTGGAGTGCAGGCTCAGTAGTTGTGGCACACGGGCTTAGTTGCTCTGTGGAATGTGGGATCTTCCTGGACCGGGGCTCGAACCCGTGTCCCCTGCATTGGCAGGCGGATTCTTAACCACTGTGCCACCAGGGAAGTCCCAGAGAGGAGCAGCTTGTATAAGTGTTGATCCAACTAAGGTTCAATTGGACTTGACAGGCTGGAAGCACTGTTGAAAACAAGAAGATGAAATAAAACTCTGAAAAATGTAAACGACTGCACTTTGTTTCAAAAAAAAAAAAAAATCAATGCCAGGGTGAGGGAGGCTTCATAAAAGGAATGAAATTTTAGCTGCCTGAAAACTCAGTGTGGTTGTATTGACTTAGGCCTATTCTATTTGCAAGGAGCAGTGACACACACTGGACTAGAGACACTAGGGAAGAGTTAAGGAATCACAGGGAAGGAACACATCAATTTCACCTGCCCAGTAGCCAGGCTGGTCTCTCCAGCAATACAATGGAACTGCATCTAGCTTGGCGCTGAGTCAAAGGCACCACCGCCACCACTGCCGCCAGCAACTACATGAAACAAAGCATATTTAAAAACACCCAAGGAGGGCTCTCCTGGTGGCATGGTGGTTAAGAACCTGCCTGCCAATGCAGGGGACACAGGTTCGAGCCCTGGCCCAAGAAGATCCCACATGGCACGGAGTGACTAAGCCCATGCACCACAACTACTGAGCCTGTGCTCTAGAGCCTGTGAGCCACAACTACTGAGCCCGCGTGACACAACTACTGAGCCCGCGTGACACAACTACTGAAGCCCACGTGCCTAGAGCCTGTGCTCTGCAGCAAGAGAAGCCACCGCAATGAGAAGCCTGCGCACTGCAATGAAGAGTAGCCCCCCGCTCACCGCAACTAGAGAAAGCCCGCGTGCAGCAACGAAGACCCAATGCAGCCAAAAATTAAATAAATAAATAAATAAATAAATTAAAAAAATAAAAATAAAAACACCCAAAACTTGTCCAAATTTCCCAAGTCATCAGGAACTGGGTCCTTGGTAGCTCATCCTAAGAATTAACTTATTCCATTTCTTTTTGCCTTTCCCTTCCTGGGATTTTGAGGACAATGTCTAGTTTACACAGTAAGGGGTTTAGAAATAAATGAAAATTTGTTTTCTTTCCCTCTTGCTCACTTTCCCTCTATAAAGAAATTAGAGCAAACAAATCACTGGCAGTTTTGTTAAAATCTTGAGTTGCATTTTGCAAGTCTTTTATACCGATTATAGAGGTGAATTTATTAAAAATTCAAGCTACGTGAGAACTTTATAGATACTTTGTATACTAAAAATGTTTTTTAATTTTACACATACTATTTTGTAACCTTTTGAAATTTAATGCGTAATGAAGCATTTATCTTTTCATTAAATATTTTTCTATAATAGTGGTTTTTGAATCTTTTCAGCAGTGAACTTTAAAAAAATGTGTGAAATCTTAATGACTATCTATTGCTGCGTAACAAAGCATTTTAAACTTAGTGGCTCACAAAAGTTACGATTGTTTATCCTTCATGATTCTGCAAATTCTAGAGGCTCTGCAAGGAAAAACTCGTCTCTGCTGCACGTGATGTCAGATATGGAGGCTCTGGCAGCCACTTTCAAAGTGGCTCCACTCACATGGGGCCACGCACCACCTAGGGTCCTGAAAGCCATTCATTGGAAGAACTTTGGCTTTTGCCCTTTGTGAGATGGGAAAAAACTGGAGGCTTTTTTTTTTTTTTTTTTTAACCATCCCCTAGGTAACCTCAGGGAACCATGCTTCCTGTTTCCAATTATTTTATTTTATTTATTTATTTATTTATTTTTGGCCGTGTTAGGTCTTTGTTGCTGCACGCGGGCTTTCTCTAGTTGCGGTGAGCGGGGGCTACTCTTCGTTGCGGTGCGCGGGCTTCTCATTGCGGTGGCTTCTCTTGCTGCAGAGCACGGGCTCTAGGTGCGCCGCCTTCAGTAGTTGTGGTTCGTGGGCTCTAGAGCGCAGGCTCATTAGTTGTGGCACACGGGCTTAGTTGCTCCGTGGCATGTGGGATCTTCCTGGGCCAGGGCTCGAACCTGTGTCCCCTGCGTTGGCAGGTGGATTCTTAACCACTGTGCCACCAGGGAAGTCCAAAACTGGAGGCTTTTGAGCACAAGAGCGACATGATGTAGCTTAGTGTTCACAGGATTACCTTGGCTGCTGTGTTGAGAATAAACTCAAAAAGGGGTGGGTAGCAAAGGTGGAAGAAGGGGGTCCAGTTAGGAAGCAATTGCCATCACCCAGGTGAGAGACCCTGATGGACAAACGAGGCAGCAAGGGGAGGGGATCAGATGTGATTGGATTTGGATTAGTATTCACCTATGCTTTCTCCTACCTCTTTCATGGAATTATTGTGCTATGTGACGTTAACTTGGGTGTAAGTTTGAGGTAGTCATCAACTAGACAAATATTTCTCGACTGTCTGGTCTTCATCTTGTGCTTTCACAGTGTGGGAAACCCACTGGTTACTCAAGAAGTATCTGTCGTTTTGACATTTAGCTTAGCTCAGATAATATTTGAGCACCTGCTCAGAAATCCACTGGTCCTCTCTTCTGGTAGGGATGTGACACTAGTGAACACTTTGTAATTTAACCCCTTTCAAGGTAAAGCCAGCTCTTCCCCAGCCAGGAGTGTACTCCCACAGTGGGCAGAAACTATATCTACATGATCCTTTTGAGTCACCGTCTTCCCCTCACAGCTGCCCCGTGAGGGCTCAACAGAAATGGGTTGAACTAAATTGCCTCCCATCAGCCTCCAGGAAGGTTGGAGTGATATGGAGTGAGATTCCTAAGAATAGATCCAATTCTTGGAAGCCTCTGAGCGCTGGCATATTCTCCTGGGCTACGTTTGCCTTTTTTCTTTTCTCTCTTTCCCCCTTCGGGGAGCCCCAGTGTTCTGCAGCTGTTACATCAGCCGGTTGCCCCGGCTGCCAGATGAGCAGAACAAAAGATGCAACTTGGAGACTATTCACATCTGTACTTCTCATAAGCAAACAGAACAGATGCCCTTAGCAACGGGGCTCTCTGGCTCAGGGCAGGGGAAATGTACCCTGAAGGGGGAAGTTTCCCTTCTAAGAGCTGACAGAGCCACTTAGGATGGCAAGGAACTTCATGAAACAGAACATTAAACTTTCATGAACTACAAAGCCTGGGAGGTTTAAGCTGAGAGTCAACAGAGAGGTCCTAATCTATATAAACACTCTGTATGCAAATGCTGGCATAGATTTGGGTCTTGTTTGGATCGAGTTTTTCACTGCTTCCCTCAGCAGAGAGGGCTAGGAAGGCAAAAAGAGATGCTGTGTTTTTCTTCTCAGGGGTAGGGAGCACTTGCTAGGAATTCCTTGGTGCTGGCCGGTTCCCACCCTCGGGCCTGTGTTCCAGCCTGGCCTTCCTGGGTCCTATACTTCTTGCCCTCGCTCTCAGAGGGGAGCCGGTCACTCAAGGAGGGCCCTCCCTGCCCCCTTCTCTCCCCTGAAGGCTGTGGGCCCAGAGCCCAGCGCTGAGTGAGACAGAGCAGAGTTGGGTAGGAACACCCACACACTAATAACAACTACAAGTACAAATTCATTATTTACTGTGGGCCAGACAGGCACTATTCTTTTATTTAATTCTTACAACAACGCTGTGACGTAGGTAGGATTATTGCTCTTGTTTTATAGGCAAGCAGACTGAGGCCCAAGGCGGAACAGTCAGTTGTCCTGGGTCACAGAGGCGGTCAGCCACAAAGCCGGAATTTGCTCCAGGCGGTCGCATTCCCAAGCATGGATTCTTCGCTGTCAAGCTACAACTTGCCCTGACTCTCATTTTTGGAATGGAAAAAGGCGATGAACTGCTTAGACATGTTAAGGAAAAAGAAAGCAGAAATTTTCCTACCTATAGGATCATCCTCTTTTGCCATCCTCAAATATTGCAAACTTTTTTTTTTTTTTTTTTTTTTTTTTTTGTGGAGAGGAGTAGTGGACGACTTCTGTTTGGACATCCATTTCTCTACATGGCTCTATTTCTGCCTCTGGGGGTGGCCCTTGACCCAGACCTTGCTAATCAAAACACTGGTGACTATTACATAGCAAGGAGATTGGATTGAGGGCTTTTGTTTGAGCCTGTAGGGAAGTAGTTCCATTCTTTTCTCACTAATTTTGAGCCAGGGAGGAGGCAGCTCCTGCCGCTATTGGCAGCCATTTTGTGAGCATGAGTAGAGATCAGTCTGAGAATGGAGTTAACACATCAAGCAGAGAAAGTTGACAGAGTGACACTAGAGCCTGACGTCACTCTTTGAGCATCTGAACCAAGCCACGCACTCTTCAGTTATATGCACTCATAAAATCTCATTTTTGGTGAGATTTGGTGCTCCAGCTCTGAGTTTGGGGCAGGTTTACTGCTACTTGTAACCAAAGGAATCCCAGTGGCTACATTAAACCTGTAAATTTGTGGTTGGTGTCACACTCTGGGCTGTAACTGGGCAATTAAAAAGGCCCTTGGAGATTTCCCTAGTGGCACAGTGGTTAAGTCTCTGCATTCCCAATGCAGGGGGCCCAGGTTCGATCCCTGGTCAGGGAACTAGATCCCACATGCATGCCGCAGCTGAGAGTTTGCATGCCACAACTAAGGAGCCCACCTGCCGCAACTAAGACCCAGTGCAACCAAATAAATAAATAAATAAATAAAATATTTACAAAAAAAATAAAAAGGCCCCTGGGTCTCAGCTGGGAGCTCAGAGGCTTGGGGAGAGCTGCAGGGCTTGGGGGAAATATGGATTAGGGCCATGGGAACAGTATTAGCAAATACTTTACCAAGCTTTTACCAAGCACCAAGTACTGTTTTGAGTGCTTTTATACATATTAGCCAATTTAAGTTACCATTATCACCATTTTTTAAAAAGATGGAAACCAAAGGCACAGAGAGGTTAGAGAACATGTCCAAGATCACACAGCTCTCAAATTGGGAGTGTAGTGGTGCTGGGTTCCAAATGCAGCCACCTTGCTCTGGGCGTGCCCTCCGCATTCTGCCCCACCACCTATCCTGACCTCCATTGAGGGAGCGGAGGCTCCAAGTGCATTCATGGGACCCAGGAATATTCTTGTGGAATAGAGTCTTTTTAAAAAAAGAATTATTTTCTTTAACTTTTAACAATGAAATACAGAAACATGGGTGAAAATTCAAGGGCATTGGTTAAGGAAATTCTGAACCACATAAGTAGAGACAAAGACTCTCATCCCTTTGATTTTCCCTCGGACTTGCTGATCGACCCATGACCCCAAGAGGAACAGGAAACAGGGGGCCATGGGCACCCACTTGGCCAGCTCTGTGCAGTGCCCCTGCTCTCCAGGCCCCATTTACCTCTGTCTGTTCCTGCCTGTTTCTCCAAGGCTCTGCCCTTCCTAGACCCCAGAGGCAGCCCACTGGGCGCTCCCCAGTGAGGCCTGCCCATCCCCATTTCAGAGGGGCCTCACTTAAGGCTGGAGGGAAGGCCTTGGTCCAGCCCCTGTGGGGACTCGGCTTCCCTGAGGCTCTCGGAGCTGGAGGGTGAGCTCTGGCTCTCGTCCGCCTCTGCATCTGCAGCTGGGAGCCTGGCCCACCGTAGATGCAAAGTGTTGAGCGATTGGAGGCGGGTGAGCGTTGGGCTCCTGCTTTGCTCACTGCCGCTTCCCCATTGAATCTTAGCCCCCCTTCGCCCCAGTAGCCAAGGAACTGCCTTGTGTTGAGTTCAACTGTGTGCCAGGCATTGTCCTAAGCATTTAACATGCATTTATTCATCACAACAATCTTATAAGGGAGGAATTATTGTTATTCCTGTTTTCCAGGTGAGGAAACTGAACCTCTAAGAGATTCTTTGAGGGAACACAGCTAGTATGTGTTGGAGCTAGAGACTGGGGGTTGGGACTCTACCCCTCGTGGACTCACCCCTTGGGGAGGGACCGTCTCCCTAAAACCCTGCTGCTGTGATGTGTTCCCTTCTCTTGGAACTTCAGGTGCTGGCAGTCGCCTGACTTGCCCCTGAGCTGGCCCAGCCCATTGGATGTCCTCGCTTGTGGACATCCCCAGGCCCACCTCTCTCCCCCATCTTGGGTGCAGAGCAATCTCAGGTGGTCCTAGTTGTCTCCAGCTTCTTGCCTGGCACATCAAGGAACCACTAAGCCTCATGCCTTGTCTCAAATCCTGCTACCAGGAGGGGCTGTGTTGTGACCTTGAGCTCTTGTACTCACTGGTCGTGAGATTGGCCCTCAGGCCTCATCTCATCTTGTCCTCTGGGTCAGGATAGAAGTGCAGAGGAGGAGGAGCCAGCAGGACTGCTTACAGGTAGCCCTCCCAGTGTCTATGAAATGGCTTGAGGTGTCCCAGATGGGTCACTAACACGAGGTGGCCTCTGTCCCCAGCCCTGGAACTCACTCTGAACATGATGGTTTGTACCTCTGGAAAGACTCAGGATTCCAGAGCAGTGATATTTCCTTGGCTGTACTTGGTGGGGATTATCACTCTTAGCCAACTCTTGATTATCTGTGGGAGAAGGGAGAGGATGGACATTGACATTTCCAAATAATTTTGGAATTTATTCTGGCCAACAACTCTGAGTGTCCCCTGTCGGACCTCTTTCCAGAGCAGCTACCAAGAAGTCAAATTTCCAGACTTGGCTTTCAAATCCTTTCTTCTTTTCTTCTCTCCTCTTTTTTCCCCTGTGAGAAAGAGGCCTCCAGCAATGGACAAGGAACGAGAACAGCAAGAGGACTAATATAGCAGAGTACTCTGTTGTGATTAACAGAAAATCCAACTCCAACTGGCTTAAATAGTGGAAGACATTCGTTTAGTTAGAAGAATAAAATGTCTGGTGGTTGGGATGATATCAGGTAAGGTTTGCTCCAGCAATGAAAGGCACCAGGGCTCCATTTCTCTCCTTCTGCATCCCACAGCATGGAGTCTATCCTTAGATTTCACCTGGTGGTCCCCTGGCCGTTCCAGGCTCTTGCTTCATGCTAGCCAATAGCTATGAAGTGTCAGACCTCACACTCTCTGAAGGAAGATAACATGTCTTCTTTAGTTCCTGTTACTGATCCTTTTGAGTTGGGCCCCAATAAGGGTCCTCCTGCCTAGTATTGCTTGCACCAATAGAATGAAGCAGAGTTTGGTTCAGAAGCAAAGGAAAGCTTCATTCTTGGATCAGAGAACGGAAAGGTGCGAGCTCACACTCTATACCACACACTTTCCCTGACAGGCGGTGGACGGGGCTGCTTTATAGGGGTCTGGGCTTGGGGGGAGGGGACAGAGTTAAGTGCGGGCACAGCCTCTCTGCATGCAGCCCACTGCTGCTCCCATCTTTGGTTGAGGTGCATGTGCAGCGCTTCTGCACACGGCCGGCTGAGCTGCAGTGTGTCAGCGCGGCAGTTCAGCACTGGGAAGTCTAACCCAATGGGACACCTCTGCACACGGCCCCCTACAGGCAAGCGAAACTAGAGTAAGCACAAAGGAAGAGGTTAGACCTTATCTTATTACCTGGATTCCGTCTTATTTTTCCCTGGGGAGCCCAGGGGGTTTTGCTGGTGACAAATCCCTCCTCTGTCTTTCTTCTTGCTTCTCATTTTTTTTTTTTTAAACATCTTTATTGGAGTATAATCGCTTTACAACGGTGTGTTAGTTGCTGCTTTATAACAAAGTGAATTAGCTATACATATACATATATCCCCATATCTCCTCCCTCTTGCGCCTCT
This sequence comes from Balaenoptera physalus, assembly GCF_965194825.1. Lineage (NCBI taxonomy): Eukaryota > Metazoa > Chordata > Mammalia > Artiodactyla > Balaenopteridae > Balaenoptera > Balaenoptera physalus. The sequence continues at coordinate 98,126,565 of NC_138884.1, forward strand.
CTCCCTCCCACCCTCCCTATTCCACGCCTCTAGGTGGTCACAAAGCACCAAGCTGATCTCCCTGTGCTATGCGGCTGCTTCCCACTAGCTATCTATTTTACATTTGGTAGTATATATATGTCCATGCCACTCTCTCACTTTGTCCCAGCTTACCCTTCCCCCTCCCCGTGTCCTCAAGTCCAGTCTCTAGTAGGTCTGTGTCTTTATTCCTGTCCTGACCCTAGGTTCTTCATGACCTTTTTTTTTTTTTTTTTAGATTCCATATATATGTGTTAGCATACGGTATTTGTTTTTCTCTTTCTGACTTACTTCACTCTGTATGACAGACTCTAGGTCCATCCACCTCATTACAAATAACTCAATTTCGTTTCTTTTTATGACTGAGTAATATTCCATTGTATATATGTGCCACATCTTCTTTATCCATTCATCTGTCGATGGACACTTAGGTTGCTTCCATGTCCTGGCTATTGTGAATAGTGCTGCAATGAACATTGTGGTACATGACTCTTTTTGAATTATGGTTTTCTCAGGGTATAGGCCCAGTAGTGGGATTGCTGGGTCATATGGTAGTTCTAATTTTAGATTTTTAAGGAACGTCCATACTGTTCTCCATAGTGGCTGTATCAATTTACACTCCCACCAACAGTGCAGGAGGGTTCCCTTTTCTCCACACCCTCTCCAGCATTTATTGTTTGTAGATTTTTTGATGATGACCATTCTGACTGGTGTTTGCTTCTCATTTTTGAGGGATGCTGATGGCCTGCTGAGTTTGGGTATCACTGTCATAACCCCGGGGAGCGTAGCAGAACTTCTTCACTGCTGCCTTTAGATCTGTTTGCTGTCCCCAGGCCTCAGCCCTAACTGTTTGTAGCTCTAAGCGACCAGCATTTGACGTTTTATAGATTCTAACCTTTTGGAGGCAAAGGACATCAGACAATTTAAGATATGTGGCCCACATATCAGCAAGAGAACAATGGTTGTGAAAGAGCCCAGGAAAGGAGAAACCAAGTGATACTGGGGAGGCCTGTTTTACCCCGTTCCGCATTTGTTCGGCCCAATGAGGCTGAAGGCCTCCTGTTAGTCAAGTTGCTTTTTCCAGTAGCCTGTCTGCACTTCTGCAATGGGGCTACTTGCAATGACATAAAAACAACACAGTGTATTGGCCAGAGCACAGAGCCCTCCCTGGTAATCTAGAGAGAGGTTCACAAGAGTAGTCAGGGGGGTCTGTTGCCCCAGGTTTTCTCTCCAGAGGTTTGGGCTGGGGGTCTTTCACTGGAGTGTGACGTGCCCACGGAGTGATGCCCTGCAACTGCAGGGCAGAATGAGTGGTTAGGATCACCAGGCAGAGTGTGCTCTACTTAGGAGGGAGCTGATCTTGTGAGTTGCCGGTTCTCCAGGTTTTTAGGCGCACCGGTTTCTTGGCCGGCAGTGGGTGGAGAGCCAGTCGCTGGGTAGGGGCAGCATGTGGTTACCGTATTTCCTGAGAGCTTCCATCGTTTCTCCTACCTGGAGGACACAGTTGAGTTGTTCCATTTCAAGGAGGTTAACATGTCCCTCCTCTGGGGCTTGGGGAATGGGTCTACCATACAAGCGTTCAAATGCACTTAACTTGAACTTATCCCTTGGGGCTACCTGCATGCGGAGCAGGGCAATTGGAGTTGACTGACATAGTTTAGCTAAGGCTGTTTCAGGGTCTGATTGGATCTCTCTACTTTCCCCCACTGGGGGTCTCCAGGCTGAGTGCAAGGTCTGTTTTATGCCCAGGGCACTCGTTATTCCCTCTGTCACTTGAGATGCAAATGCTGGACCGTTATCATTTTGTAAGGATCCTGGGAGCCCAAACCTGGGGATTATTTCTTTTAGTAATGCCTTAACCACTTCAGCTGCCCTTCTAGTTCTAGTGGGGAATGCTTCTATCTACCCTGAAAATGTGTCTACTAGCACCAAGAGATACCTAAAATTACTTGGTACTCTTGGCATGACAGTGAAATCAGTCTGCCAACTTTCTCCAGGATATGTCCCCTGGTCTGAATGGGCCTTATCTGGGGACCTCTGGGGGATCTGGTGTTGGGGTTATTTGTTGTGCATACGGGGCAGTCCTCAACTACCCAGCCACTTATGTTTTTCATTCCCAGGGTCACCATGTTTTCAACCAGCCAATTATATAGGGCTTCCCTCCCATGGTTAGTCTCTTGATGGGTCTGCCTGAAGGTTTGACAAGCTACAGTTTGGGGAAAGAACTGTCATCCATGTTCATTAACTAGCCACTCCTGGCCTCCCAAATCCCTACTGAAGACCCATTTTCGGGTTTTGTCTAATTCTACCTTTGTGTAGATTGGGGAATAAGTGGCTGGATTTGGCCTTCGAGGTATGAGGGGTAGTTGCCAAGTTACTGGTTCTAGGGCCACTCTTTTGGCAGTTGCATCCACCTTGTTGTTTCCCTTTATTACCTCTTCATCCCTCTTTTGGTGACCCTTATACTGAATCGCTGCTATCTTTTTTGGAAGCTATACTACTTCTAAGAGTTTCAGTATGCTTAAGCCATGTTTCATCTGTTTTGTCTGGTTCTAGGAGTGACTCTGGAAGATATTTACATAATACAGAGATCATGAATACCGGCTTCAGGGCCAGGAGTACTTGGATTTGAGTTTGAGGTCCACCACTTACTGTGTGACCCTGAGCAAATGACTTTAGATTTCCAAACTTGAACTTTCTCATCTATAAAACAAGTGAATAATAGTCCCAGCCCCTTAAGGTCACTGGGACAAGACAAGTAAAGAAATTAGACATGCTAAATGCTCAATGAATAGATTACTATGCAAAGAGTAATGCCTGGCACAAAAAAAAAGTGGTAAAAATAAAGTTACCAATAATGACGATGAGGGTGATGATTATGATGTTTCTAAGTGCCCATTATGACGGATTTTTTTTTTCCCATCTACATCATCTAAATTTCTGACAGGCCTGAGTACCGCAGAATGCTGCCAGTGGCAATCTAGGGTGGAAGCATGCCCTGGGGCTCCAACAGCAGGCTGTTTTCCTGCAATGTCTGCCACCATCTGGGTCCGTTACTTCCCCTGTAGCTCTTTGCTTCTGGGTCACTCGAGGGGTACTGCCCTCCAATTTCCTATCCATGGCAGCAGGTGTGGAGGCTGGGGGTATTGGAGTCAACAAAGAAGGACTTGTGGGACAGACTGTGTGGCAGTGGGTGTGGTCGGTCTGCAGGAATAGAGGTGAGAAGAGGAGCAGGAGGCCTGGTTATGGCGTCTTGGGAAAGAAGGGATCCTTTCAGTTTCCTGGATTGTGAAGCTGGATCCACATCTGACCTTCCTCCCCAAATAGAGCTGACAGGTATGGCCCTGGAAGCCAGACACCCACCACACCTGGGATCAACCTCCTTAGGTCCCATTTCTTGCCAGAGGTGCTTCTCCAATAGAGGCTGATGCAACCTTTGTGTGTGGGCCGCCAAGGTCAGGATGCCATGAGCCTTACTAGGCTGAGGCTCCCTCCTTCCAGCTGAATTCAGTGCCTCCTTTTTAAGTAAGCAGCAGGGCCTCTTAGGTTTCTGACAAAGAGGACTGCTATAAACTCAATGTGTCCCCCTCCCAAAATTCATACTTTGAAACCTAGTCACCAGTGTGATGGTTTGGAGGTGAGGCCTTTGAGAGGTGACTAGGGCATGAGGGTGGAGCCCTCACAAATGGGATTAGTGTCCTTTTGAAAGAGACCCTAGAGATTGCCCTTGCCCTTTCTGCCATGTGAGGACACAGGGAAAGGCTCTATGAACCAGAAAGCAGGCCTTCACTAGACACTATATCTGTTAGCACCTTGATCTTGGACTTCCCAGCCTCCAGAACTATGAGAAATAACTTTCTGTTGTTTATAAGCCACCCAGTCTATGGTATTCTAATAGTCCAAACAGGCTAAGACAAGGATGGAAGGAAGAAAATTTGGAAAAGCACAGAGAAAGTGAGCTGGAAAGAGCCTGGGGCCTGAGGTCAAGTCATCTGGGTTCAAATCTCAGCTCTTCTGCTTGTAGCATTTATGTTTGGAGACCTGCCTAACCCATTTGGGCCTCAGTTTCCTTACCTCTAAAATAAGAATTGCTAATATATGTGTTACCTGTCTTGCAGGGTTGTTGTGTTTAAATCCCATGTCTACCACGTCCTATGAAGGAAGGCCGCAAATTGTCCTCAGCTTCCTCATCTGTAAAATGGGGTTACAGACCTCCCTCAGAGGGTTGTGGTAAGGCTTAAATGAAGTGAGGGATACAAATTGCTCACCTCAAGGAGGCTATCAGGATGTCTAAACTCCAAGGTGCTTTCATATCCCATGTTAGGGAAGAAGCCCCATTTTCCTTTGGGAATTGAGAGGGGCTTAGATGTAAACTGAGGTCTACCTGTGGGGCACAATGAGGGTACTGAGAGGAGAGCACGTACTTCTGCAGCACCCGTGGGGCTCCTGGGGGCAGAATTCAAGAAGCAGGAGGAGTGCTTGAGGATCTCAGGTGGAAAGGCAGTGAGGAATGAGGCAGACATAGGCTATCCCAAGGCCAGCCACTGTTTGGGTTGCTGTTCCTCACAGGGAGTTTTGTTCAGCTGAGGATGCTTCACGCCATAGCACACCAGGGATCCCAAATGTTAAATCTCCTGGTGGCTGGCTCTTTCAGTTCACAGACCAGTGTCTCTTTCCTCCAGGGCACACATAAGGGACCAGGGCCACTGGGTCAGCTATATACTGGGGTTTATAAAACCATCATTTTCAGGGAGTTAACTGCTAGTTAAAGCACTAACTGTCTAACTTCTTCAAAGAGAGGTTGACATTTTCATTAGAATCTCTGGAGATCCTTGTTAAAACACACATGTCTGGGCCCTACCCCAGAATCAGAATAAGCTAGGAAAGCACTGGGAAACTGCATTTGCAGAGAGCCCCCCAGATGGGCTCCATCCATAGCTGGACAACCATAGACTGATTGGAAAGGAATGGAACATTTCATTAAGAACTAAATTCTCCTAACACTCTTCCCAAAAAACAATCCTCCACTCTCAGGGCTGGCTTCATGGATGGAAACTCCCATGCTTAGAAGGGCCCCACCTTTGGTTTAATGCTCTTGCTGTCGCCGTCTGAGGAGGCCCTGAATTTTCATTTGCATTGGGCTTCACAAATTATGTAGTGAGTCCTGTCCACTATGCAGATGAGAACTGCAGAAAGGATAGACTTGCCCAAGGCCACACAACTAAGGAGTGGAAATGGGTTTGGAATCCTAATGTGTCTGACCCCAAAGTTCTGCTACCCCATGACTTTGAGACTCCAAAAGAATGGACTCGAATAGTGGAGTTCCGATTTCAGCCACCTTGTCATGTTTCAGGGTGAGGGGAGGGCCTTCCCCAGGCATCTCACACTATACCAGGTAGGTTTTCATCTGTGCTACTACTTATAAGGGTAAGACCAATGTTTAAACTCATTCAACTTCAAGGTAGGGAAGATTCTGTGTAATTCCAGGCTGGCAGCCCCTGTTGGAGGGAGAGGGTGAAGAATTCCTCTCTTCCCTTTCCCTAATTTTAGCTTTACTATACACAGAGGATAAGGCAAAGAGGTGCAGTGGACAGGAGCAAGAGCCAAAAGATGGGCCAGCTTTGTCACTTACTAGATGAACAGCATAGAGTAATGGGTCTCTTGAATTTGAAGTCCCAGTTTTTTCATTTGTAAAATGAAGTGATGCAAACACAACCAATATCCAAGTTTGTGGTGAGGGTCAGATGGCCAAATGTACGTGAAAATAGTATGTCAAGGTCAATACAAGCTCTAGTAACTTTCAAGACTCATACGGTTGGTTGGTGCGTGAATAAGGAAATGGTTTGGCAAGAGAGAAGGACACCTGGGTCATGCAGAGGGAGGTTTCACCTCAGGGCAGGACCTCTGGTGTCCCTAAGGTGGAACTGGAGCCTGAGGTGACCTGGGGTGGGAAAGAGGTGGGAGGGGGAGGGTCGGGTGCCACAGGGATGGGAACTCCATGTACTGGTTGCTCAAAACTTTTCTGCTACAAAGGAAAGCAGAACTACTAATACTGCTACTACTACTAGTACTACTACTATTACTACTAGTAAAACCCCCTATGATGGGGCGGGACACAGAAGACTCAGGAGGGCAGAAACAGGCTCTTCAGTTGAGATAGGGGTGTTTGGGGGGTGTTTGGGGTGCGAGCACAGTTTTTGCTTGTTAGGTAAGGACCCCACCTCTTACCAAGATTAGTAAGGACCCTAATCTTGTGTCAGAGCCAGGCATGAGGGATAGCGGTTTGAGAGTCAAGGAGAAGCAGAAAACAAGCCCCAGAAAAGGAAGTTTGTTATACCTCAGAGGTAGTGTTTTTATTTTGTTTTGCTTTGAAAGCAGCATTTTATTCCAAATCTTTGCTTCTAAGACCATGGGGCTAAGATAAGTCAGTGCCCTGAGACTACAGACAGCAAAGAGCCCAGGGCTCGCGGGAACAAAAAGACTCTGAGGTCCTGAGGCTGAACCAGGTGGAGGACAGGTGAGGCCAGAAGGTCAGAGTGGCTCCCAGCCTGCACAGCCAAGGGCAGGTCCACTGAGGCCTGAGACCTGCCCTAGTGGGCAGCTGGCCCATGTAAAAGTGCCACATTGAGGTGCAGGTGCCAGGAGCAGATTAAGAAGGGAGAGCAGGTGGGTACAGCCTGTGGGTGGATGAGCCCACACAAATTAGGCTTAAGGTTCAAGAGATGTAAAAAGATAAATACGTGCCTGATGCTACAGGGAAGCTGATTTTACTGAGTTTCTCAAACTGGGGTCCGAGGGTCATTCAGAGCCTGCAGATGAGTCTTGGGAGTCCACAGATTCTCTATGAGGATATTTAAATTTTGTATTTTGGGGACTTCCCTGGTGGCGCAGTGGCTGAGACTCCACGCTCCCAATGCGGGGGCCCTGGGTTCAATCCCTCATCAGGGAACTAGATCCCACATGCTGCTACAACTAAGAGTTCGCATGCCACAACTAAGGAGCCCGCGAGCTGCAACTAGGGAGCCCACGTGCCTCAACTAAGGAGCCGGTGAGCCGCAACTAAGGAGCCCGCCTGTCGCAACTAAGATCCGGTGCAACCAAATAAATAAATAAATAATTTAAAAATCTCAGTGATTTTAAATAAATAAATAAATAAATTTTGTATTTTCATATTGATGGCGACCTGAAAAAGAAAGTTACTCAGTCTAAGCATATTCTGTGTCATCTGGATTAGTGGCCTTCAATCGTTTTTTTTTTTGACATCCACCCAGAGAAGGAATCCATTTTACTGGTGACCCAGTTTCCCATACACTGATATTCACGCACGCATAAGTAGGGCTGACAAGCAGCCCATCCAGACCAAGGCAGCTGTACCACTTGTGAAAATACGAAAATACTGGAAGCCAATTGGTAAACAGCTATGAGTCTCCTAAGTGTCACCATCCCCACCTCCCTGATAGTCTTGGTGCCTCCTCTGGGATCGCCCCTGAACCACCCCAGGATGCAAGAACCAGCAGAGGTGAGGGGAGAGGGCAAGTGTAGTAGCTTCCTGTTACTGCTGTAACAAATAACCACAAACTGGGTTAAAATAGCAGATATTTATTCTCCTACAGTTCTTGATGCCAGAAGTCTGAAATCAGTTTCACTGGATCAAAACCAAGGTGCTAGCAGGGCTGTGCTTCTATCTGTGTCAAATCTCCCTCTGCCTTTCTTTTTTAAGAACACTTAGGATTGTGCAAGTGTGGCCCACACAGATAATCCAGGATAATCTATCCATCTCAAGGTCCTTAACTTAGTCACTTCTGCAAAAGCCCCTTTTCCTTGTAAAGTAACATTTACAGACTCCAGGGATCAGGACCTGATATTGTCAGGAGCCATGATTAGGCAACAACAGTGGGCTTGCAGGGCCCTGCTCCAGAGGTGATGCAGTATCTCTTTGGATTGGTCACCCCTGTGTGTGTGTGTGTGTGTGTGTGTGTGTTTGAAACAATTTCCTGTATACAATACTTATTCTGACACCATGTGATACACTTTGATGTGTTTTCTTTTCTATCGTTTAAAAAAAATAGTCAATTTTTAATCTAATCTAATTTTATTTACTTATTTATTTTTCTTCCAGTTTTATTGATATATAATTGACATATAGCACTGTGTAAGTTTAAGTTGTACAGCACGATGGTCTGACTTACATACATCATGAAATGATGACCACAGTAAGTTTAGTGAACGTCCATCATCTCATATAGATGCAAAATTAAAGAAACAGAAAGAATTTTTTTCCTTGTGATGAGAGCTCACCCATGAGAGGATTTACTCTCTTTCATATACAACGTACAGTGTGTTCATTATATTTATCGTGTTGTACATTATCTTCCTAGTACTTATTTATTCCTGCCTGGAAGTTTGTATCTTTTGACTGCCTTCGTACCCTCCCTGAACGCCCTGCCTATAGTAACCACAAACCTGATCTCTTTATCTAGGGGTTTGTTTGTTTTATTTTTATTTATTTATTATTTTTGGTTGTGTTGGGTCTTCGTTGCTGTGCGTGGGCTTTCTCTAGTTGCCGTGAGCAGGCGCTACTCTGTTGCCATGCGCGGGTGTTGAGGTGCACGGGCTTCTCATTGCAGTGGCTTCTCTTGTTGCGGAGCACGGGCTCTAGTCACACGGGCTTAGTAGTTGTGGCGCACGGGCTTAGTTGCTCTGCGACGTGTGGGATCTTCCCTGACCAGGGCTCGAACCCGTGTCCCCTGTGTTGGCAGGCGGATTCTTAACCACTGTGCCACCAGGGAAGCCCTGTTTGTTTGTTTTTGAAGTATAATTGACCTACAACACTATGTTAGTTCATGTTACACAGCACAGTGATTCAATATTTCTATACGTTTCAAAATGATCACCATGATAAATCTAGTCATCATCTGTCACCATACCAAGATATTATGTAATTATTCACTATATATACCACACTGTACATTTCATACCTGACTCATTTATTTTGTAACTGAAAGTTTGTACCTCTTAATTGCCCTCACCTATTTCTCTCTTCCCCGCACCCCTCTCCCCTGTGGCCACCAGCTGTTGGTTCTCTGTATCTAGGACTCTGTGCCTAGTTGTGTTTGTTCATTTGTTTTGTTTTTAGATTCTACAAATCAGTGAAATAATACAGTATTTGTCTTTATCTGTCTGACTTATTTCGCTTAGCATAATACTCTCTAGGTTCATCTATGTTGTCATGCAAATGGCAAGATTTCATTCTTTTTTATGGCTGAGTAATATTCATATAAAATACATCTTCTTTATCCATTAATCTATTGATGGGCACTTTGATTGCTTCTATATTTTGGCTATTGTAAATAATGCTGCAATGAGCATTGGGGTGCAAATATCTTTTTGAGTTAGAGTTTTCACTTTCTTTGGATAAATACCCAGAATCGGAATTACTGGATCATATTGTAGTCCTATTTTTAATTTTATGAGGAAACTCCAGACTGTGGCGGCACCAATTTACATTCCCACCAACAGTGCACGAGGGTTTCCTTTTCTCCACATCCTCACCAACACTTGTTTTTTGTTGTGTTTTTGGTAATAGCCATTCTGATAGGTGTGAGGTGATGTCTCATTATGGTTTTGTCTACATTATTTTTTAAAAAATGCTTGTTGCACCCACTATACTGATTTCACGACCTACTATTAGGTTGTGATTTAGTTTAAAAAGCATCGCAACCATGTTATAACCCAGTAACCTAGGAGTGCCACGGTTTCCACTGCCTGTAATTGTGTTTTTATGACGATGGCACTAAACCCAAGTTTTTGCAGGCTAATGAGAAATGAAGAGAGAGAACTTTAATATGTAAATGATGTAGAATTTTTGACAAGAGTGCCAAGAATACATAATAGGGAAAGGATAATCTTGGATAGAGTATCATTTAATAAATGGTGCTGGGACAACTGGATATCCACGTGTAAAATAATGAAATCAAATGCTTGACTTCAGGCACAAAAACTCAACTCACAAGGGATTATAGACTGGACCTGGGACTTCCCTGGTGGTGCAGTGGTTAAGAATCGCCTGCCAATGCAGGGGACATGGATTAGATCCCTGGTGCAGGAAGATCCCACATGCCACAGAGCAACTAAGCCCATGCGCCACAACTGCTGAGCCTGTGCTCTAGAGCCCGTGAGCCACAACTACTGAGCCTGTGTGCCTAGAGCCTGTTCCCTGAAACAAGAGAAGCCACCGCAATGAGATGCCCGTGCACCACAACGAAGAGTAGCCCCTGCTTGCCGCAACTAGAGAAAGCCCACGTGCAGCAGTGAAGACTCAATGCAGACAAAAATAAAGTAAAATAAAATAAAATAAATTAATTTAAAAAAAGATTGAAAAAAAAGACTGGACTTGAAACTGTAAAGCTGATAGAAGAAAACATAGGGTAAAATCTCCTTGACATTGGCCTTCACAATAATTTTTTGGATGACACCAAAAGTTCAGACAACAAAAGCAAAAATAAAAAAGTGGGACTACATCAAGCTAAGAAGCTTCTGCCCAGCAAAGGAAGCAATCAACAAAATGAACAGGCAACTTATGGATTGGGAGAAAATATTTGTACACTGTATATCTGAAAAAGGGTTAATAGCCAAAACATATAAGGAACTCATGCAGCTCAATAGCAAAAACAAGAACAAACACAAAAACAAACAAACAAAAGACAACAAAGTAACGTGATTAAGAAATGGGCAGAGGACTTGACATTTTTCCAAAGAAGACATACAAATGGCCAGCAGTTATATGAGAAGATGCTCAATATTACTAATCATCAGAGAAACGCAAATTAAAACTACAATGAGGTATCACCTCACCTGTTAGGATTGCTATTATCAAAAAAAAGAAAGATAAGTATTGGTGAGGATGTGAAGAAAAGGGAGCTCTTGAACACTGTTAACAGGAATATAAATTGGTATTGCCATTAGGGAAAATAGGATGAAGGATTCTCAAAAAAATAGAACTATCATATGATCCAGCAATTCCTGTTCTGAGTATATACTGAAAGGAAGTAAAATCAGTACTCCTCAAAGAGATGTCTGTGCTCCTGTATTCATTGCATCATTAGTCACAATAGCCAGGATATGGAAACAACCTAAGTGTCCATTGATGGATGAATGAATAAAGAAATTATGGTGTATATATACACAATGGAACATTATTCAGCCTTGAAAAAGGAGATCCTGCCATTTGCAACAACATGGATGAACCTGGAAGACATTATGCTAAGCCAAGTAGGCCATACACAGGAAGAAAAAATGGCATGATCTCACTTACATGTGGAATTTACAAAAGTCGGATGTATAGAAGCAGAGAGGAGAATGGTGGTTACCAAGGGTGGGGGTGTGTGGGAAACAAAGACGTGTCGGTTAAAGATACAAGGTTAGAGTTAAGTAGGATGAATAGGCCTAGAGGTCTAATGTACAGCGTGATGACTGTCACTAAAAATACTGTATTGAATACTGGAAATTTGCTGACAGTAGATTTCAGATACTCTCATCACACACACAGCAAGGTCACTATGTGAGAAGATATGTTAAGTAGCTTGACAAGTAATCATTTCACTGTGTGTGTATCAAACCACTATGTTATACACCTTAAATATATACAGGTTTATTTAAAAATATAGAAACGATGCATTTATGATAAGCAAAAGCCAGTTGGTGTGTTGAACAAATGAAGACTTGCCAGTAGTTTGGATGGCAGAAAAAGATGGCAGGATTGAGTGGCCCATAATGGCGCAGGCATGCCAAACGCTAAAGAGCCCACGCTGTGACAGCCCATACCACAGTCACATCCTGTGCAGACATTTCATTTCAGCAGTTTAAAACAGCATTGTCCGCCACAGTAAATTAATACTGTTAGTTAAGATTTTATAGTGTTATTTGTACTTCATTTGTAAGGTTGTTTTGGTCTTATGTATCATATGAAGGCTGTAAACCTAAGGATTTAAAAAAAACCATTTTTAGATTTGCGCATGTCCAGGTGATATAAAAAGAAAAACAATTTAAGTCGATTTTAGCAGAGTGGTGGTGGTGGGGAAAGCCACAAGAATTTTTTTCTTCTGATAAATTGAGTAGCACATCATACACATTTAAGAAATACTAGTCTACTACAGGAAATGTAATGAGAGAAATGAATGTGAAAGTACAGAGATAAAAATGGTGAAAAAAAGAAAAGGAACAGCAGCAGGACCTTAAGCTTGAAAAATCAGGATTGAATCAAGGCAGGGAAAACTTGAGAAACAGCTTCAGCCAGCACCCTTCTAGAATATCTAGAGATGACCCTACCAACAGAAGATGACAAATCTAGGTGGACAAGTATGTCGTCCAAATAGGAGGATGACACAAAAACAGACCAACAGGGAGACTTTGCCTCCAATTACTCGTAGTTAGAAGATTTAACCACTCCCTAGGAAGAAGGACAGGCAGCAAGCACACAACACCTGTTTTCATCTAATGAGGTGAGATACCTGGGGCCTAACTTACCTGTTCAAGAAGGTGGAAGTGTAGATTTACTTTGATTCTTTTAAAAGAGTTCTTCTGCCTCCGCTGTTAAAGAAAAAAAAATTTCATGTGATGCCCAAGTAGAAACACTCCATGTCAATTAGACCATCTTGTGGCCAGGTGGGAAACACCTGGGAGTGAACGGGTAGGTTGTCACTACCCAGATGCTGGTTTCCTCATCAGCTCCATTTCGAGACTATGCTGATTTGAGTATTTCTAGGTAACCCAGTCTTACAATGCCATCAGCATATCTGAAACAGTTGGAAGGAAACATGAGTTCATAAAACCCAACCTGCTGGTTTTTCAGAAGAGAAAAATGAGGCCCCAGAAGGTAAGTTAATCGAGGTCACCAGCATTCATGATGGAGCAGACTGGAACCCAGGAGTCCTGACCCCAAACTCAGATCTCTTTGCACATAATCTTTACTCCCATGTTACTTAATGCTTATTCTTTAGGACATGCCCACTATGTAAAATACAAGCACAAAACCAATGTGTAGTCATTCTGAGTACATTTAGGGTACATACATTCATTATGTATATTTGGATACAAATATTCCTAGGCCCCTTTGAAATGACTCACAACAGGGTAAACTGGGAAGGAAGACACTTATTTGAGGTCCTAATGCAGCCACTCATTGGTTTTGTATTCACTTTATTTTCTCTGAGCCTCCCTTTCTTCATCTGTAAAATGGGATGACTCCCTCATTGGACTAATATGAAGATGAATTGAGACAATGCACATGAAAGAACTTTGTGTTAATAAATCGTAGAGCATTTTCAGCCATCACTCCATAAGATGCCAGTTAAATCACCAGAACACTGGCCAATAGTATGATTGAGATGCAGGGTGTACTCGGGCTCTAATCCACTTACAAGATGGGTAATTTCAGGCAGAGCTACTTAATCCCTTCTGTGCCTCTATTTCCTCATGAGAAATAGGGACAAGGGTAGCATACAGTTTATAGGGTTTTTATGGGGACTATATGGATTAATTCCTATAAACTATTGTTTGGCACTTAAGTGCTCAATAAATGTTAGCTATTATTATTATCTTGCCAACTTGCTGATGGTGATATCTTTTTCATTGTTGTAAATGTCTTCTTCACTGTTGTACTTGTGTGATGCTTTAGAAATCAGCAAACATTAGTGCTTCTGAAAACCATAGATGGAACCTTTACACCTCTCCTGGGAATCCTTTCATTCTTAGTGCTGAAATAAGAGCAGCAGATGTCTTCCAGAGCCAAACTGGCAACTAAACCCACCTGTTGGCCCCCTTCCCAAGGCCCAGCTGCCATCAGTGGGAGCCTCACGGTATGTGGATTTGCGTTGACCAGTATTTGCATCGACCTGGTTGCTGCCGTTGTCTAAAGGGCAGCAGGGGCCCCAGGCCAGGCCACCGCTTGCGGGGATCCTGGCAGAGCACACAAGTCAAACACGATCAGGGTGGGGCATGACTTGGCCCAGGAACTCACTGGCACCAGCTCATGAAAGGTGGGAACAGGGAGTGCCCCAGATGATTCAATGAGTGGCATGTTTCCCTGGGAGCAGCTGCCAAAAATGCCTCCCAGGCACCTGCTTAAAAGGCAGTGAGTACAGGGGTGGATGAAAGGCAACCCCTCAGGGGCCACTCAAATTTCTTTCACACTTCTGTGCCTGTGTACCTATGGCTCTCTCTGCTTGGAATGTCTTCCTGTACCTACCTGCTGGGCAAAACCCTGCTCCTAGCTCATCCTTCAAGTCCTAATTCAACTGTGGGGAACCTTTCTGGGCTCCACTAGGCAGACCTAGGTGTTTGGGCAGTACACGAACGGTACTTATATATATATCTTTCACCCACTAGAGACTTACATACTTTATCTTATATACTTACATGCTCCATCCACTATAGCACATTACAGTTGTCTGCTGGTATATGGTCATGCCATTGGGATGCCCACCAACAGGATTTCCTCCAGCCCTGCCCACAGACCCTGTCAAAGGGGTAAGTCTAGAAGGGCATGTTTCTACCTTATGATCCTGCTTCCAATCATAGCGAAGTGGACAAGGGGAGCCAGTCTCCAGATGGTTAGTGACCCGTGATGTGGGCCAGGTGGGATCAGATTCTGCCAGGGATTTGAATTGGGAGAGATTCCAGCAATGAGCAGTCGGAACTGAAGCTGAAAGGTCATGACATGCAGAGAACCTCATGGAGTGGACGCTGTGCTGTGCTGCTCAGATCCCATTCGGACATGAAGGGTTTATTCCCCCAGCTGCTGGGAGTGCTGCCAGCAGACGTCTCTCAATTGTCAGCTCTCTTTGGGAATTGTCTCTCTTGTAGAGTCCCCCACCCAAGGTCCTGCACCTTTCCCAGGGAAGCCCATATCCGATGTATAGTTGACACAGAAGCAGGGTCAACCTCTTGGGAAAATTTTGAAGTACCATCTCAGCTTCAGAGTGACCTGTATAGTCGGCTGAGGCCTTCGTCAATACTAGGGTGACCGGGGCTTCAGTGGTGGCGCAGTGGTTGAGAATCTGCCTGCCAATGCAGGGGACACGGGTTCGAGCCCTGGTCTGGGAAGATCCCACATGCCACGGAGCAACTAGGCCAGTGAGCCACAATTACTAAGCCTGCGCATCTGGAGCTTGTGCCCGGCAACAAGAGAGGCCGTGACAGTGAAAGGCCCACGCACCGCAATGAAGAGTGGCCCCCACTTGCCACAACTAGAGAAAGCCCTCACACAGAAATGAAGACCCAACACAGCCAAAAAAAAAAAAAAAAAATACTAGGGTGACCAATTGTGCTAGTTTGCCTGGATAGAGAGAGTTCTAGGGACATGGACCTTTCAGGGCTAAAACTTGGAAAGTCCCTGGCAAACTGGGACAAGTTGGTTATACAAGTCAAGACTGCACTGCAGTTCAACTTCTCTCTTCATCCAGTTCCATCCACTTCTTTTCCCTTCCGCAGGTGGGCATCCCAGGAGCACTCCTGAATAAATCTCTGGTCTGCTGATCTCCGTCTCAGGGCCTGCTTCCCAGGGAACCCAACCTGTGACACTGGAGAAGCTATGATGTAAAAGCTTAAATTATGAGGCATCAGAAACTCTGAAGGAGCAGAAGCTATAAGGTAGAGAAATGATGTGTTGTTATAGGGACTCCAGAATTCACTTGGTGGTGCGGCTGAAAGAGGCTGACATGCTGGAGACAGTAGTCATGTCAATAGCAGCTCTTGGGTCGAGGGTCCTAGAATCATCTTGGGTCTCTAGTAAATACATCTTCTTCATAATTTTTATCATAAACTGCAATATTTTGCTTATCAGTTTACTATCATATATTTCTTTCACTGGACTATAAGTTTCTTAAGAGCTTGGACCAGGGTGATTGATAATTGATTAAACCCAGAAGTATCCTTTAAACTCAGGCTTCAGGCAGACTCTCCCGTAATGATGTCTGGCTTTACATTTCAGCATCTCCATTTCCCGTATTGCTCGCTGTGTTCTTACAATAAACTCTTCACTTTTTTGAGATGGTTTGGGTAGGTTTCTCATCTTTGTATTCGAAAGATTAACATTTCTACATCAGCAAGGGGTTTGACTCTTGGCCATGAAACCAACTCTGGAAATCTTAAGGGAAAGAAATAAACTTACTGGAATGGTATTGGAGGTTCTCAAAGTCAAAGAAAGACTCTAAGACCAGGGTTAGAAAATGGGCAAGAACTAGAAGATCTGTCACCAACATCATGTTGACTATGACCTCCTGCCATAACCAAGGTTCTTACAACACTATCGAGATTCCATGTCCTGGGAGAGCATCTGATTGGCTGGGCCAATTCATGTGTCCACCCCATGGCTGCACCAAGAATGGAAAGGGGAGAAGGAAAAGAGCATCTAGCAACTTTGGCTTCTGTGGTGTGAGAGTACGGCCCATCCCAAACACACAATATCGGGGATTTCCCAAAAGAGGGAGTGATATGCTAAGAGGAAGTTGGGGTCGGGGGCTGGAAGCCAAAAAACAACAGATGTCCATTTCAGCGTCCATCTCCTCCCTAGGCTAAAAAATGTTTATGACAGGGACTTTGAATTTCCATCTTTGTATCTCAGATGTCCAGTGACTGGTTCTCCATAGGTGTTTAATAGATGTTTTTTAAGAAATTGCACATTAGATGATCACTTTCGTTCAAAGAGCCAACACATATGGAAAGGCTGGTGCTTGCTTCTTCGGGAATGTAAAGATGGATACACAAAACACTGATTCTTTACAGGCTTTAAAACCTAGAAGCGGGATTGGAGTTTACAGGCAGTGATCTATCTATATACACACGTACTGTGTGAGACATACCATAGCAAACAGGTTTGTCTCTATCCTTGCACTGGGCGAAGGCACATGGAGTTCTGTCATTTTGCTCCTCTAGTTGTGTTGCTGTCATGGGTGGAATCCTCAATCACCCTTTAATCCACCAAGAGGGTGCTTGCTGGTAACGAAGGAGGAGGGATTATTTTTCTCCCTGTTCCGGTTACAACTTTGGCTGCCCTCTTCAAAACAATCGCATGAAAACCTGTCTTCCAGGGAAAGTTTAAATAGCATTTTATTCAGAGATTGCAGGGATACATTAAAACTTTCCTGAGCCGTGGGTGTAGAAAAATCAACCACTGTGCCCCCAGGCTGGCTCCATCCCCTTCCCACCAAAGTGGGTGAGGGGCATTGACTGCCCAGATCTCAGGATTCCTCACATGGGGCTCCAGATTGTGCCACCCTATAGATGCTCTGTCTGGTCCTAACGCTCCCTTTTCTATCTTTCTTTATTCTCTCTCTACTTAACTCTTCCCTCTCAAACTAAGTCCTGGCTTGCTTACCCAACCCCATTTTCTGGGACATTCTGTGCTTCTCTCAGTATTATTCACCAAGTCCCATATCCTCTTTTGTGTCTTGTAGTTGTCCAGCTTCTAAAACCTGCTTGCAAGTCAAAGGCATAGTCTAGGTTATCATTTCTGGTGCTGGTGGAAAAACTTGAACTTAGAGTCCCGAGAAGAAGGGTTGGGAGTGTTTCCCATCCTAATGACACTTGACTTTGTTCCAAGCATCAAAATCAAAAACATATATATCTTTCACCACTAAAACTAGTCTCTTGCTGAAAAACCTCAAGTTTAGACAAGATAGTCATGTCACTCCTGGTAATATAACTTTTAATTTACTATCCTTAAAGGGCATTTATCCACCTTCCAACTCTGGGTTATATCACAAACCTATTTTACTAATTTGACAATGAAGTCACCTGTTCCAGTCACTCCTTTTTCCTGGGTTTCTTCCCAGGCTGTGGGATAGGGGCAGGGGGATGAGAAGACTGTCCTAACATGCATATGTGCATTAAAGAGAAAGGAGGAAAACTGTGGCAGAGGCAGCTGTTTTTCTCCTAATATCTGTTCTCTTTCTTTTCTATAGGAAAAACAAACAAACAAACAAACAAACCCTAGTGTTTAGCTACCTACATGCAGCCCAGAAAATAGCCTACATTTCCCAGCCTCCTTTGCAGTTAGATGTGGTCATATGACTAAGTTCTGGCCAATGGGATATGAGTGGAAGTTATATATGCAATTTCTGCCTGGTACCCTTAAAGGGAAAGAATGTGCTTTTCCTTTTCCCTTTTCCTTTCTTCCCTTCTCCCTTCCCTACTGGCTGGATCATGGACATGATAGTAGGTCATCTCAGACAATGTATATGAGGGCAACATCCTAGCGGTGGCAGAGCAACAAGACAGAAAGAGTCTGGGTCTCTGACACATTGCAGTTGCCATTGTGCCCCTGAATTGTTTATGTCAGAACTGTTCCTGAGAGAAGAATGAATTTTTAGTTTATTTTTATTACTATCATTTTGGAATTTTGCTAGAGCAGCTGATCCTATATCCCAGGGGTCAGGAAACTATGGCTTGCAGGTCAAATCTGGCCCATCACCTGTTTTTATAAATAAAGTTTTATTGGGACAAAGCCATCCCCATTCATTTTGGTGTTGTCTATGGCTACAATGGCAGGGTGCAATAGGGACCATATGGCTCACAAGGCTTAAAATATTCACTGTCTGGACCTTTACAGCAAGAGCTTGACAGCCCCTGCTATATCCTATTAATTCAAATGTATACCAAAATATTAATGATGGCTACCTCAGGATATTTTACTGTCTTCTTATGTTTCTCTCATTTGATTACTAAATCCTTCTCAAAAAAAAAAAAGCTCTGCATGAAATGAATGAATTTACTCTAGACATCACCCTATATGAACCTGCAAAACCCACATTTTTATTGTCACTCTCTTCCCTGTCAGAAACAGTTGAGCCACTTGCCAGCTCTTACAAAAATCCTGAATCTGGTATTGTATCTGGAAGGATCATTTTGATTGCTTGTAGCCAAAATTTGACTTAATGGGGGTAATTTATTGGCTCTCTCTTTCTTTTCATCTCTTGGCCCTGCTTATCTATAATAATCTGTTTAAATGGGCCATTTGTGCTCTGAAAATATGGCTGCTGGAAGGCTAGAGCTTGCATCCTTCTGGCTAATAGTCCATAAATATATCCACATAACAAATTTCAGAGACAGTTCTGACTGGCTTTGCTTGAGTCAAAGTTTATGCCTGAACCAGTCATTGTGTCTAGAGGAAGGGAATGATTTGATTAGCCAGATGAGAAGGCTTAAGGTCAACAACAGAACGGATTTCTGTCAAGAGAGACTGGTTTTATTACCTAGAAGAGAAAAAAGGGAGCCTGGGAGATAACAAAAAAAAACAATTGCTGCTCATTCCAGGCAACTTAAGTATCTCAGTATGCAGTCTTGATTGCTTCTGGGTGTGTGATGTTACATTTATTTGAAGGGTAATGTGCAGCTTTATTGTCTGATTTGGAGGCTAATTGATTATTTTAAAAATTACTATACCAAGCTCAGCACATCACAATGCCTATGTGAACTCTGAATAATTCTTTTATTTTATTTTAATTAATTTTAGCCAAGGCTATATATTCAGAGTGTAAATGTCTGGTTGAAAACTGAAATGTAGGCAACATCCAAATTTCTCCAAATAGCAGGATGTAAAAGGCAGAATCTTGCAGTGGTAGACAAAGGGTGGTATAAGGCAGCGGTCCCCAACCTTTTTGGCACCAGGAACTTGTTTCGTGGAAGACAATTGTTCCACGGATGGGGGCAGGGTGGGGATGGTTCAAGTGGTCATGCGAGCGATGGGGAGCTGCAGATAAAGCTTCGCTCTTGCCTGCCACTCACCTCCTGCTGTGTGGCCCGCTTCCTAACAGGCCGAGGACCGGCACTGGTCCGAGGCCCGGGGTTTGGGGACCCCTGGTATAAGGAGTTAGATAACGTGGATTCGAAGCTCTGATCTTCTATTTTTTGGGTGGTCGTGACAACTTATTTAGTGTCTTTGAGACTCAGTTTACTCTTCTCTAAAATCAGGACGATAGGATTGACCTCTTATGCTTGTTTTGAGGATTCTCTTTCCTGACAGTTGGTTCCATTCTGGGCTTTCAGTTATTTGGGCACAAACCTGTCTCTGCCAATTTGGCTCTTACATTATTGACAGTCCACAGAGAAGCATTTGGCAAGAGAAAATTTGTTGATGAAGTAAAATTCAGAGGTGAAAAAAGCAGGGCAGCCAACTGGCTTCAGATCCATGCATTATCAGATTAAATCTTTGCTTGTGCCCACAGAGCTTGATGCTTCAGGTAAGTGTTGAAATCTATCATTTTTCTGGAGGTTTTGAAGGCTCCCAGGAGGAAGTCAATCATTTTGTTAAATTGCTGCTTCAGTCACTATCTACTTTTGAAGATGTTAGATGTTTTTCTTTTTTTCTTCTCTTTTCTTTTTTTTTTTTTTTAATTCATGTTCATTCATTTCAGTCTAATCACATAGGGACTAGGGGAGAATAATAGCTAAGGCATCTCAGGAATTCTAAATTATATTCTTGATTCTAAACCACAGTACCCTTGCCAGACTTCAATCATCTATGCCCCAGCTACCTCATCTATAAAGTTAAGATAATGGTCTTGAGTAACCTATTGGGTTAAGAAGCTCACATATGGCCATTAGGAGAGAAAGGGCTGAGCCAGAATTTTCAAACAAGATGGTATCAAGCAATAAGATGCCAAGGCCAGGATGAAAGCAATCAGGTCTTAGAAACTTAAGACATTTACTGTCCAAACAGTCTGAAAAGCCAGAAGCATTTATGCATTTCACTAATGTGTTACGTGGCAAGACAGAGAGAACTAAATCTGTCTCCGAAAAGGAAACAGAGGCACCGAGAACTATTTCATGTCTGGTGTACTATGGGAAGTTCTTCTAAACTGTTAAGAACAAGTATTTACTCAGTTGCCCAAGGTGATGGGGGTTTGCTGTATGGGTGTTGAGCTAGTAAGAAAGCACAGAAAGTCAGCATCACCTGAAGAGCCCACCCAGTGGAGATCTGGAAGGTTGCTTAAGACATCAAATCATTCCAGGTCCCAGCAGCAACCTAGTGGTTCATCTCTACTGTAACTCAGTTTTCCTTTTGTTACTTCTACTGGGCTGAGTCTGCATCTACTACTCCTGCTGACTTCTTGCTTCCTTTACTTTCTGCTCAACTTCATGCTTCTTGTTCACTCTCGGCTTCTGCTGCATGATGCCTGCTTACTGGCATCACTCGTGGCTTCTTGGGTTCTCTCAAAGCCTGGTTCTTCCAACTATACTCTTTCTACGTGGCTCAAATTCAAACTTTCCTAGAAGGAGAACCTGCCTATAAAACAGATTCCTTTGGCTCAGGCACAAAGCCCTATTCAATCATTTGTAGCCAGGGTGGTTGTGTCTTTTAGTATCCAAAACATGGTGTTTTATACAAAAGTTATGAAGAAAGGGGTCTATGTAACTTTCAGGCATTTTAAGGGTTCATACCATGTCTAATACTTGAATATATTTATTTAATCTCTACTTTGTACCACAAAGAGTTGAGGCTGGTACACTGATAGTACCACTGTAAAATAGAAGATGACCTATATTATGCAAGGTGCTTAAATGTTCTGTGGAAATTCAGACAGAAAATTGATTTAAAACTGGTGATTCAGAAAGGCTTCATGGGTGAGGCAAAGTAAACTGGAGCACTGAAGGATGGATAGAATTTTGATAGAAAGGAATAAAAAGGACAGTGCATTCTAGACAGGGAGAACAGTGTTAAGAAAGGACAGGCATGGAAAATTAGGGGGCAATTGGTGACTCATCCAGTCTGAGTAGGTCAGAGGCTTTCTTGGGAGGGAGCAAAGGGAGCTAAATCTGAAAAATTTAAATGCCAAGCTAGAGAGTCTAAACTTTATTGGGTTGACATTGGAGGAGTCATTAAAGATTTCCAATCTGGGCAGTGAAGGGATTGGAGTTGTTTTTAGGAAGAGTCTTCTGACTGGGTGTATGTATAATGGGTTGGGGAGGGAAACAATGGAAAACAAGAAAGTTATTATTGTCATGCTAGAGTGTGTCAGAGAAAACAAGATGAGACAATAGATGTGAAATACCTGTCAGGGGTAGCAAATATGAACTTATGGTTACTGAGAGTTCACTATTTGCAGCCCATGTGAGGGGCTTTCCTTACAATATTTTATTTAATGTAACCATGGTATAAGGTAGGTGTTATTAGTCTGATTTTACAGATCATGAAACGGAGACTCAGATCAATGCAGTAACTTGTTAAAGAGCTCATGTTGGTGCATGATAGAGCTAGGATCTGTACTCAAGTCTGGAAGACTCCAAAAGTCTTGCTTTTTTGACTACTCTGGACTGCTTCCCAAAGTCATTGGCAATTGACTTAATGAAAGGGGCAAGAAAAAGAGTGGTGTCAAAGGGACTGTCAAGTTTTCAAGAGTGGGTGATGGGGAGTGCTGTGGACAAAAGTCAGATAAAGGAGTACCTTTGTCTTGGGAGTTGGGAGTTCAAAAGGAAATTGTGGAAGATGAATAAGGTTATGAGCTTATTTTGACCTTTCCTTAAGATAAAAATATATGAGTCAACCTAAGCAGCAGTGGAAATTAGAGGACATAAAGAGGTCAGAAACTCACTGTTACAAAAGTAGACCAATCGAATCGAAGGACCCCATCTCTTCTCCTGTATTTGGACTGGCATGAATGACCACTCTGTTCCCTGTACCTTGGCCACATTGCTCTACAACCCTGACTGATCTTCCACAGCTGCCTGCTGATGTTAAACAATGTACACGTGGGCCCACTCCAGCCACTCTTCTAGAGGAGAGCCTTGGCTACAGCCCTAGGGAGGAGGTGGCAGCCTTGTTTCGCACCATTGATCCCACCCACTTGGCCACAGCTGGCTGGGGAGTAACCAAACCATGGATTGACCAGTAACCTATGCCCCGCCATGATTAATGTTGAAGGATAAACTTTTTTCATAAGCATTTCCTCAATTCTTCACACAAATAAACATCTCGTCGACCCGTGCCTCTAATCCTCCAGAACTGTCTCACCACTAAACAGTCAGTGTTTTAAGGGCAGGGCTGAGTCCTTATGAGCCCTGCTTATCACTCTGTCTTCCCAGTCCAGCACAGTGTCTGGCACATTGTAGGATATCAGTAAATATATCTGTACATATATATTTACATATGAATGTACATTTAAATCTTAGCTGTGGACACAGCTTTGCCTCAAATAACAATATAGAATTGTGTATAGTTGTTGTTTGTACTTTTACTACACTACTAAATAATTTATTCTATTATATCATAGGCAGTTATGTCTATGCCTATCTTCCCTAATAATTGTTATAAATGCTAATAATGCTGGGTGCTTTTCTGGGTGTTAAATGTATATTGACTTGTTACTTCTTCATAGCAATACCAAGCATTAGATACTCTTCTTATCTTCATTTTTAAGGATGAATAAGTGTATACAGGAAAGTTAATTCTTTTGTCTAAGGGTTACAATATTAATTAATTAGAGGAGCCCAGCTATTTTTCCCAGAATCTATGCCCTTTTGGAATAGATGGTAAATTCTGAAGTCAGTCTGATTCATCTCCATTATTTAATACTTGTCATCTGGCAAGTGGTCAGTGTGTGTGTGCAATGTTGAGTTAAGTTATCTTTTCCAACTTGGCCAACATGGCTTGTAATATTTCATATTATGTATATGTATATTACACAGTATAGAATGTAGCAGGCCTGGTCTTTTTAGGTATAGTGAGAGTTCAGATCATATTGGGAAGATGGTCAGAATTTGAGGGGACTCAAGGGGAGGTAAAGTTAGATATCTGGGGCCGGAAGAACCAGAGCAGGATGGTGGGGTTATGGGGATCTGCATCCTCTGTTTTGTGATCATTGAAGACATTTGAGAGGATGGGGCAGGAGTGCCAAGGGCTGAATTTCACTGCTGGTTCTCTCCAGTTTGGAAGCCCACTTCGTTCTGTAGAGCAACGTTAACAGACTTCCACTTCAAGAAATCAACTTTTCTGCCTCAAGTGACATTAAGTGGGTGTTGCAAATTCACTAGTTAATTTTGACTATTTGATTTTTCCTCTGAGAATACATGACTTTTCCTCTGAAAAATGGTTGTGGTGTTCAATCCTTGGGAGACCGTTCTTAGTTAGAAATGAAAGTATTTTCAGCATAGGGTGTACCCAGGCCTGGGCTTATACAAATATATCTTTGTAGTGCATTCTCCTGGCATGTCCTGGGACAGAACTCATCGTCCGAGAAGAGAACACAGGTCCCACAAGTGGTCCACAGCAGGTGTCTGGCAGCCTGCTTCTCAGATTTCCCTCTGGTTCAGCCACAGGACACGGCAAGTCTATTCAAGAGCAGTTTATCTAGAACCTATGTGAGACTTGGGAGCCCAAGTCACATCAGCACTGGAACCTACATTGCAGAGTGCCACCCCAGGAGGGACAGAAGGTTCTCCCTAGTGATGGAGAAGGTGAAGTGCTTTGGTGCCATTTTGGGTTGTTTTGGGCAGGTTTGGCAGCCTGTGACTTCAGTGGCAGTGGCCACAGGGAAAGGGTGGCATTGGCAATAGCAGAAAGTCAGGCATACAGTGGCTTTATGGAACCCTGTGTGGATTGATCATACCTTTGCAGTTTGTTCAATGCACCTTTATGGGCATGAGAATCTTCTGCTCTAGTTCTTTCTAGGAATCAAGGGCTATAGAGGAAAAAGTTGGTGTATGCCCAGGGTAGCTGAGAAGATGGTCCAATGAGTACACACCTGATGCCTCCAAGGGACCCCAGAAACAGTTGGGAGGACCTTGAAGATGGAGAAGGCTAAGGGTCCTGCAATAGCAGGCTGGAAAAAAAATGACAGAAATAGTGTGTAAACCTAGTCGCCCCAGGCCAGTGCTCCCTGAGAGACTTGACTTACACACAGATTAAGAACAGGAAAGGTTTTCTTTTTCTAGCCTTTCACAGCATACCTGACATTCCATATAATGAGCACCAGCCACAGGCAGCAATTGGAACAGTTTTCTGACATCATCCTTGTCTATTTATCGGTTTGACAACCTGTCAGCTCAGCGCGGCCTGTTGATGCTTCCACGTGAGTCAGTCTGTTAGAGGCTGTCAACATGAATGGCTGTGTGTTTTCAGCACTGATAGCACAAACAGGAAATGTTGGCTCGGTTAATATTATTGAATGAGAACCTGATGAAAATTTGGACTCTTGGAACTAAATGTTAATTCGGGGATGGTTTTATTTTGAAAAATTCAATTCATGGTGCTTGCTTATTTTTAACAGGATGTTCAAAAGGGACTCTCTCTATCTTAGGGTTTTTCAGAAGCCTCGAAAGCTGAGAACAGTATAAGAGTTGCCCAGTACTGCCTCATCTGTAGCAAGGGGCTACACCCCTATGTGCAGCATGCTAAGAGATGACAAAGCTTGTTCTGTCAGCTGTAGACCAAGAGCCTTGCCTGGGTTATAGAGGAAGAGAAGAAAGAGGTGAGGAGGCCAGTGGAGAAAAAGAATCCCATGGGGTGCATCGTGGGATTCTGGGCATTTCAGTGCCCAACTCTATGTGAGGAAAGGAGTGCCTTCCCTTCACCTTAAGCCAAGGCAGGAGGTTTTGGAAAGCTGCTTGCAGAGACGGTAAGAGTCTCCTGGGGATTGAGGGTACAGGGACTGGTGTCTGACTCCCACAGGAAGAGTCTGAGGGCCACAGGGTGGGCCTTCTCTCTGGCAGCAAAGTGGAGGGCGGGCGGTGGTATCTGAGCAAGCTGCCCCATTAGTGATCGTGAATCCTTGGGATGTGGTCCCTGGAAGGAAGTTGGAAGGAAGCTGGTCTGGGGTCATCTCCACAGAGAGCTGGACCAATGACCTTTAATTAATTAATTAATTAATTAATTTATGGCTGTGTTGGGTTTTCGTTGCTGCACACAGGCTTTCTCTAGTTGCGTTGAGCGGGGGCTACTCTTCATTGTGGTGTTTGGGCCTCTCATTGCGGTGGCTTCTCTTGTTGTGGAGCACGGGCTCTAGGCTCATGGGCTTCAGTAGTTGTGGCACTCGGGCTCAGTAGTTGTGGCTCGCGGGCTCTAGAGCACAGGCTCTGTAGTGTGGCGCCCGGGCTTAGTTGCTCCGCGGCATGTGGGATCTTCCCGGACCGGGGCTCGAATTCATGTCCCCTGAATTGGCAGGTGGATTCTTAACTGCTGTGCCACCAGGGAAGCCCGACCAATGTCCTTTAGAGGCTCTTATCTTGTGGGAGTTCTTAGTTACAGATGACAGAACCCCCTCCGGTCAGTGTAAGTAGGGAGGGATTTAGGAGGGAACATTAGCAACTGGCAGGCTATTTGGGACAAGCTTTAAGTCTGGCCTCCTGGGAAGAAGTCTCAGAACCTCACTCCAGGAAGAGAGCTGCTGCTGGGCCTCAGCTGACTCCAGGACCGAGCTGCCCCTGTCATCACCCATGTCAGTGCCAGGGAAGCCATGCCACCTGCCTGCTCCCTCCCATGACTAACTCCAGCATGAAAGCCTCACGTGGTGCCTCTCATCAGCAGAATCTTTGTCACGTGTCCATGCCCTAGCACCAAGGGAACTGGGCATTGTTGTGCTGTGGCTTCTTCCCCGGGAAGCTGGGATTCGTACTGTGGGGAAATGTAAAAATAAAAATGTGAGTGGGTGTGTAAATGACAGTTGTCCACTCACCTTGATGGCAGGGTTGGCTCCTGGAAATCAACATTGCGGGGAGAGTTCTAAGTAGCCAACCGGAGGTCAGGCATTGCCTATAATGAAAGAGCTGGATTTGGAGGTGCCTAGCAAGAAGTTTTCCAAAGAGATAGCAACAGTTCCAGGAGATCATCACTTAGCTGTGGATATCTGCCAGGCCACAGGGCACCAGTGTCCTTTTTCAACTGTTCCACTCAAGTAAGTCTTTTCTTCCACCACCTCCTCCTCCTGTCGCCCTGTACTGGACCCCAAAGCTTCGTAATCAGCAACTAGTGAGTTGGGAAGAGGTGGAGTAAGCCGTATTGAGAAATTGACCACAATCCCTTGCCTGCTGCAAGCCTGTGAGGGCGGATGGGCAAAGTTGTAACCAAGTGAAAACTTGCAGTTTCCCCCTACCCCCAGGTTTATTAAGATATAATTGACACATTGCATACGTATTGCATATGTTTAAGGTGTACAAGGTGTTTATTTGATACATTTATTAATTGCAAAGCTATTATCACCATAGTATTAGCTACCACTTCCATTCCATCACATAGGTACCAATTTCTGTTTTGCGGTGAGAACATTTTAAGATCTACTCTCTTAGCAACTTTCAAATATATGATACAGTGTTATTAGATATAATATCATGCTGTACATTAGGTCCCCAAACTTGTTAATCTCGTAATTGGAAGTTTGTACCCTTTGACCAGTATCTCCCCATGTCCTCTACCCCTCCAACCCCTGGTAACCACCACTCTACTCTATATCTCTGAGTTTAGCTTTTTTAGCTTCCACATATAAGTGAGATCATACAATACTTGTCTTTTTCTATCTGACTTACTTCACTTGGCATCATGTCCTCAAGGGCCATTCACTTTGTGAAAGCATATAGTTTTGATTATTTGACTATTGCATTGGATTGGTCTCTCTAATGGTTGAAAATGACCTAAGGACTTTTTAGTATCTAAGAATGATGGAGAAAGCTATGGCACCAAGTCGGAGATTTCACCCCAGAGTAGGGAAGAAGAGGGCCAAAGAGCACGTTGAATGGGTAATGAGAGAAAGAATAAAATGGATTCTGTCTGCCCTCTGGCAAGTCTGGTTTATGCTGGTGATGTGCATCATTATTATGACGGTATATTTATTGTTGCTTCAATTTTATTTAATTCCACTTTCTTTGGTTCGTAAAGTCTACCGAGAATACAGGAGGAAATGTAGAAAAAAAGAGGAAGGCAAGAGAGACATTTACGGCGTATTGTTGCTGGTGTTTTTAATCTTCAAAGGTTGGTTGGGGAAGATCAAGAATGAGAGATCAGCTTGGCAGTGGAGACAACTTCCTGGACAAGAAGGGACTGAATAGTGCAATTGTGCTACCCTCTTTGTAAACGTCATTGTCCTTTATTCTTAGAGAGCCCCATGAGGTAACTATAGTCACCCCCTACTTTATGGATGAGAAAACTGAGCCTTCGACAGGTTAAGCAGTTTGTGCAGTGTCACAAGCTTTAAATAGTCGAGTGGGAGCTCTATTACTTAATCTTGTTCCACTGCCCAACTGAATGTGTTGGGTCTTAGATGTGTCCATGACACTCTGGTTCCTGTAAGAGGGCACTTCTTTTAGCATTAATAACAGCTGGCTTTTATTGAGCACTGAAGATATTTCAGTCACTGTTCTATGCACTTCATACATTTTCTCATTTAATCCTCCTCTCAGCTCTGCAAGATAGGTGCTATTGTTATCCTCATTTCACAAATGCAGAGTGTCAGGCAAACTTGCCTGAAAGCCACACAGCTGGTGAGTACTGGGGCAAATATTTATATTCAGGCAGGCTAGCGCTGCAGGGCACTCTTTACCACCATGTTCTACCACCATGGGGTGCACCAAAGCTGAGTCAAAAGGAAAAAGGACCTGTCCACTGGCTTCCCAGCCTTACAGGAATAAGAGCAGGAACAGTCTTCCTTCTTCTGCCCCCTCCGTTGCTCCTGTTTTCCTCCATCTCAGGGGGAGGGGTTCGAGGTGAATCACCCCTTCCACCTGAGCTTGGATGCTATCTCTCATCTCTCCTTTGGGACTTTGCTTCATATAAACCCTCTCTACTATGTCTTTAAATCCATTCTCTACCCTGATTTGAGTTAGTGGTGGAGGACTTCTTAGGAGACACACTGTCTTAATGGACCATTTTGCCTGGAGAAAGGATCATCTAGGCAGAGCAGCCTGGATGAGGAAGGGGACAAAAATTTAAACTGCTCAGCAGAAGAAAGAAATAAGAATTTGCTGCAGGGAAGAGGAGGGTCTTGACCACAAGACAATGAGAGGAGACAGGAACTCAAATAAAAGAAAGAACCAAAGAGAATTTTTGAGGGCCAAATTGGCCAAAGGACTTTTAAGAAAGGGACTCCCATTCAACTTTGTGGTTTTCTGTAACAAGCTGTGATGTAATACCCCAACCCTTGAGTGAAGTCTGCTACTGGTGGCACTTTGGGAGATGAAGGGTTTAAAGTGGTGACCTTGGGGAATGGAGCAGCTCTTCTGGAGGGTGGAAGCAGAGATAGAGGAAACAATGGAAGTGAGGACCTGAGAGGGTTGGAAGCAACAGGAGTCACTTCTCCTTTCCTAGGCACTTTGGTGTGCTGGGAGGAATGCCTGATTTACTAGGATGTGTAGGATTGACGTTCGAGCCCATTTCTACCTAATTCTTAAGGACCAATTGATCACAACAACATGAAGAACTTGAGGTCACCCCGAGTTGCATCTCTCCCCTTGCTCCACACTGTTAACTTTGCTACAGACCTTTCAATTCATCCCTGGTCTCTGTCTTCATCTCAGCCACTCCCATTTAACATAGACTTTCTGGCCTTGGCTCCATTTCCTGGCTTCTGAGTTTCTCTCTCCTTCACAACTCATCAATTCAGAAGTGGTCTCCTGGGTAACAATCTCCCTAGCTCAGTCAGCTCCTGGAAACACCCCTTCTGTTTTCTACTCCACCCTCACTTCTTATTCAGTTTATCCCAGGTCCATGTGCAAAAACCCGGAAGAAGTTGGTATTTCTGTACATGCACCTTCTGGATGAGGTGCACTGGTTAGGGTGCGGTGGTTTTAAACACACTCTAGTCAGTTTAAAACAGAAAGGGGTTTATTAAGGAGTATTTGATGGTATATGGGATTATGGGAAGACTGAGTTTATAGGAACGACTTTCAAAGTCATACCACAGAAAAGGGACATCAACTTAGCTACTAAATCTTCCATAATTAGGAATCTACTCACCAAATTTGGAAGCTGCTGTTATAGCTGCTGGTTCCAGAACCATCCACCATGACCACAGTCAGGAATCCAGTGCAATTAGGGCACACAGTCAGGATACCAACACCATCAAGAGTATGCCATAATCAGTGAGCTCCTGCTACTTGCCAGCTTTAAACTCCATGCTTGCAAAATGGATGGCTTACAACCTGCCACTAGACTCACACGAAGCTAACGCCAGTTTACTGGGACTGTACTCATTCTGCTACGATGGTGTTTGCCTGCAGAAGTAGCAGAAGCAGAAGTGTAGCCTCCATCCCACTATCTACCTCAAATCTTACACTAGTGATTCCAATGAGTGGAATCCAAATGACACTTAGAACTCTAGCTGCAAAGAAGCCTGGGAAACACTGTTTAGCTTTATGACCTCTTCTGTACCAGCTGGCACACCAGAAGGAAGTTGGAAAGGATGCTGTGCTTTGAAGAACTGTGTTTACCACAGAGGGTTAACCTCACTTTTCAATGGCTCGTCAGAATCTTTCTCCAGATAGATTTATTGCCCACCTCTTTGGAATGACTGAGGATAGTCCTATTTGGCTCAGGGAAGGATGACTCATTATCAGACTGTTATTTATCATAGATTGCATTGCAGCCTCTTCCAGCTTGTTGGCGCACAGTAATTTAGTCATGGCTAAGGGTAGATAAATAGCCCCCTTCCCTCCACGGCCCTAAGTCATTGCATACGTTTGTTTGCAGTCCGCACTACAGATGGCATGAGGTCCACCAGGTAGATCTCTTTCCTGGAACAGTACCAAAAGCAGAAAGGACAAAATGCTTCAGATTTTTTTTCCAAGGGAAATAAAAGAAGCAACAAGTGAAGCAGTTGATACTTATTTTCAGCACCATGTTTTAATCATCTCCATCCCTTTTGCCTCTTGAAACAGCGCACACTATCTTTTCTCTTGTTTTTTCAATCTTTGAGTGTTCTCCAGTTATGTCCAGCTGGTTCCAGTCATTAGTAGACTCTTCTTAAGATAGTCCAGTCCTACTGGAAACAGGAAATACTGGAAACCTCACTAGAAAATCAGGTCCATTTCTGGCCTAGTTTTGCCAGAGTTTTGATAAGCATCCAATCTTTTGCTTGTTTATTCAAATTAAGCTTCTGAATCTCTTGAGATTCACCCTTTGCAATTGCTAAGCCAACAGCCTGCAGGGAAAAAAAATCACACATTTTCTGGCCAATCCTTGGAAAAATGTCTTTTCTCTCTGCCAGGTTTACTAATTTACAGGTGTTCCAAAGCTGAGGTCAACTGGTTGAAACTGGAAAGAAGATTTTTTAACAGCTGAACAATCCAAAAGTGAAAATTATTTGGATTATTCCAATTCCAAACTAAATCTTATTTTTTCTTATTTAAGTTTATGAAGGAATATGTGCATTATTAAAAATTATATAGATTGAGTCTCAAAAATATAATTTAACATTCACAGTGATTGGGTCATGGAATCAGAGAGCTTACATTTAGAAGGGAACTTCCAAGTACCAACATTCCTGTTAGGTTATCTTCAGTTGTCTTGGGTCAGTGGGTGTTACTGTAAATATGATTTAGTTTCTAAGCCAATGTTAGAAAATCCTTGGCAAACAACAAAGATACATGTGTTTAGAGAAAAGCAATAACTAATATTAGGGGAAAAACATGACATTAAAATAGCCCTTCATAAGAATTTGGTGTTGATTCAAATTGTGGGGCTAGTTACTTGAACTTGGGCAAGTTATTAAACTTTTCTGAGCTTATTTTCTCATCTATACGGAGTTCAACTTTTTCTGTTCTCATCAACCTGTTGGCTAAAAAGGGCTCAATTTAAAGGTCATAAAGCATATTCAACTAATTCTTATTCTATCTAGTTAATGGAATACTCAAATATTTCTGAGAGTCTCAGGGTGTCTTGCATTAACTCCCGGTCAAATCCACTTAGCTGTCACATTGACTGCCATGTGAAGTGCATCTTTCTCTTTAGTTTTTCCCCTTCTGATGGGCATTGTCATATCTTCTGGCTACTGTTGTGCAGTAATGTCTCCTGATGGGCACCACCTCTCTAATGCCAGATTTATCCTGGTGTAGCCAACAGTACACTCTATGAGGTGTCAAAGCTATAAGGTGGTTCATAGACAAGTGGGGTTGAGGCTGCCTTACTTCATGTACTACTTAGGATGTTTTAGGTTGTAGGTTAATAGAAAACTCAACCCGATCTGGATCAAACAAGTGGGATTCATTGTCTGTTAGACAATAAAGTAGAAGTCCAAAGGTTAGAAAGCATATGTACCAGTGAAGATCAGTTTAGGCTGTGAGGAACAGAAAACCAAACTAACAGTGGCTTAAACAAGCTTTGTTTCTCCTACACAGAGACAAAGTCAGAGATAGGAAGGTCACAGCTTCTAGCGTAACTGTGCTCAACAACATCTGCAGAAACTTTCATCTTCTTCCAAGCTCCTTCCAGCTCACTACTCTGTCATTTCCTAAAGGGGTCAGCACCGTTGTCATAGTCTGAGATGGTGGCTAGAGCTCCACCCATTGTATTCATGCTCCCAGCAGCAGGGAGGAGAAAAGGATGAAGATGCCCACGAACCAGCTGTCTTGTAAGGAAGGTTCCTAGAAGCTGTTACGTGACATTTTTGCTTATATTCCATCAGCCAGAGCTTAGTCACATGGCGACACCAAAACTGCAGGGAAGTGATGTCTTTATTCTGGATGGCCATGTGTCCAGCTTTAACAGGGGCTCTAAAACATGGAAGATGGGGAGAATACATACAGGAGGAAAGTTTCTGCCAAAACACCTTCAGGTTGATGAACTCCAGGGGCTTCAACTCTGTTTTCTTATGATTCTGTTGACTTTGTTCCACTCAGTGTTTTGGCTTCATTTGAATCTGGTAACAAAACAACTGAAACAGTTCCAGAACATGCCCACCACAACAATGTCTAGAGAGAGGAGGTTGCTTCTGGACATTCTCCTAAAGGAACGTGAGAGAATTTTCCCACAAGACCCTAGCAAAGCTGAATTGAGTCCTTGCTCACTTTTGAGCCAATCAATGGCAAGGGGGAAGGGATCACATCTACACCAGTCAAAGCCACCTTCAGACTGGGGGTGGGGCTAGTTTCCCCAGGGTAAGCTTCCTCTTCAAGGTGAAAGAGTGGATTACTGGACAAATTTGAGATTATGTTAGGAAAGAATAAAGAAGGAAAATAGGTGTTGACCAGAGGACCCTCTAGTCTGGGCCAAGGAGGGGGAAGGGTGGCACTAAAACCTGCTGCTTATGGCCCATGGGCATACACAGTTTTTAGAGAAATGACTCTTTATGTTTGTTTTTGTTTTCGTGTTTTGTATTTATACCCTGTTATCTTCTTAGCGCCCAGACACGAATCCTTCTGAGTTGGCTCAAGGATATCAGTGGTAAATACCACATTCTATTGGCCCTTTCAATAGGGTATTTGTAACTAGTTCAAGATCGTTGGGTTCACCTTCCCTTGGTGTGAGTTATCTCTCAAAGTTCTTCACTCCTTCATGTAGATAGACATCTGATGGCTTAATCTACTGGGCACAGCAAGATGGACATAACTTAAGTCCAAGTTGGAAACTACACTGTATATAAAATGGGAATAGTAGTCACCCACCCCAAAAGGTTGTTATGAAAACTGAATATGTGGCCTTTCAGGGTAGGTTCTCACTTCTTCACTCCCCCAAAGTGAAGCAGTCTAAGACACATGGTGGTAAATAACACATGGTTGTTAGATGTTTTCGGCACTAGATTAAACAAGACAGTGTATGTAGAGTACTTAGCATACAGGAGGGATTTTATAAATGTGAATTCTCTTTCTGGAAAGGCTGTTAATGTCATCACTCACCCTTACTCCAGAGGAATTTCAACAACTGAAGACTATTCACTGAGTCCCTGGTTTATGTCAAACATCAAGAACGGATTTATTTTTAGACTACCGCAAAATCATGTCCTATGCTGAAACACAAAAGATGACAATGTCTTTATTTCCCCCCCACCCCCCAGAGGAGAGTGAAAGGAAGAGCCTCCTTTCACTGTCATTCAGTGGAGAGAAGTCCTGTTGAGGTTACAAACGTGAATAGCTGAGTCCCGTGTGGTGAGCACAAAGCAGTATGGAAATCGAGGAGCCCTGGGTAAATTGACTTGACACTTGCAGTAGTTATTGAATGAAATGTGTTTTTGTTGTTGTTGTTGTTGTTTTTTGAAATGTTATTTTAATGAAGAAGGAGGCAATTGTTAGCAAATGCAGTTTAACTATAATGAGGTTGTAAAAACTTGCATTTTATTATTATTATTATTATTATTTTAAATATTTATTTACTTCTCTGGCTAGCCGGG
This sequence comes from Balaenoptera physalus, assembly GCF_965194825.1. Lineage (NCBI taxonomy): Eukaryota > Metazoa > Chordata > Mammalia > Artiodactyla > Balaenopteridae > Balaenoptera > Balaenoptera physalus. The sequence continues at coordinate 98,160,884 of NC_138884.1, forward strand.
TCTTAGTTGTGGCATGTGGGATCTAGTTCCCTGACCAGGGATTGAACCCGGACCCCCCTGCATCGGGAGTGCGGAGTCTTAGCCACTGGACCGTCAGGGAAGTCCCGCATTTTATTACTGATCTTGCAAGGACTGTAAGTAAGAGAAGAAATGGTGGGAATTATAGGTCATTTTCTTTTTATTAGGCATTTAAGTATAGTCTTTTCAGACAAAACATGGATATTTCCTGGGTTGTTTAAACTTTGTCTAATCATATTAAAAAATTACCTTAAAGCGTTTGCAGGATTTCTTTCTTTCTTTTCTTTTTTCCTGTTTTGAATGGTAGTTATCCTATTGGTACTTCATATATTGGTTTTAATATTCTAAAGGTTAAAGGCTCTCTCTTTTTTTAAAAAAAAAACACAGACCCCGGAGCCAGACACTGGGCCTTCGTTGCTGCATGCGGGTTTTCTCTAGTTGTGGCGAGCGGGAGCTACTCTTTGTTGCGGTGCGTGGGCTTCTCATTGCGGTGGCTTCTCTTGTTGCGGAGCACGGGCTCTAGGTGTGCAGGCTTCAGTAGTTGTGGCACGCGGGTTCAGTAGTTGTGGCTCACAGGCTGTAGAGTGTAGCCTCAGTAGTTGTGGCACATGGGCTTAGTTGCTCCTCGGCATGTGGGATATTCCCGGACCAGGGTTCGAACCCATGTCCCCTGCATTGGCAGGTGGATTCTCAACCACTGTGCCACCAGGGAAGCCCCTAAAGGCTCTCTGATACAAGTTTTTATGTTTGTTCATATAAGACATTGACGTGTGAAATCCAGTTGTGTTAAATAACCCACCAAGAGTAGTGTGAAAGGGCTGCTTCATCTGACAGAATTGATTTTCTTTCTTTCTTCTCAAGGAAGATGCCATAAGTCAGTCATTCCATACCAAAAGTGAGAATCAGGGATCATTACTTTCAGGGGCTGGTTGGAAGATAGACTCCACTGTCTCCTCCAGACTTACTCAATTATGTCTCTTCCCCAAGCTCAGTCCTGGGCGGGCACATCCCCTTGAGACATAAAACTCACAAACCAGTATTTTCCTATTGGGAAAATTGGTAGTGTTTTACCAAGTACTTTTACACACAGAAATAATCCCTCACTTCTGCATTCTTTTTTTTTTTTTTTAACATCTTTATTGGAGTATAATTGCTTTGCAATGTTGTGTTAGTTTCTGCTGTATAACAAAGTAAATCAGCTATACATATACATATATCCCCATATCTCTTCCCTCTTGCGTCTCCCTCCCACCCTCCCTATCCCACCCCTCTAGGTGGTCACAAAGCAACGAGCTGATCTCCCTGTGCTATGTGGCTGCTTCCCACTAGCTATCGATTTTACATTTGGTAGTGAATATATGTCCATGCTACTGTCTTACTTCGTCCCAGCTTACCCTTCCCCCTCCCCGTGTCCTCAATGCTAACACATATATACGGAATTAAAAAAAAAAAAAAGGTTCTGAAGAACCTAGGGGCAGGACAGGAATAAAGACGCAGACATAGAGAATGGACTTGAGGACTTCTGCATTCTTTGAGCTTCTACTTTTGAACCTCTCATTTGCTCTTCTACAGGGATTTATGAAGCATCATTTTCCAGTGATGAATAGGACAGAGGAAGCCTCTGTTTTCATGGTGCTCCCATGTTCAAGGAAGAGACTGACCAAAATCTAGTAAATTAAGCTAATAACCATGATAATGTCAGATAATCAAAGTGCTATAAGAGACTAAAACTAGGTACCGCGCTGAGGAGTGAATGAGGGCCACATTACAGGCAGCGCTCAGGAAGGCCTCTTGGAGGAGGTAATGTTTGCTCTGCGACCTGGTTGAAGGTGTTTTTGTCATTTCTACCTTGAACCATGGTTATTGATTTGAATCTACATCCTAAGCTTCTTACGGGCGTTATCTCTTTCTAACTCACCTTTGTATCCTGCAGAGTTTATAGCCTTTTGCTTTCTACTCGGGAGATGTTCAGTCAATAGTTGTTAAATGATGTCCATACGTTTGTTCTCTACGTCTGTGTCTCTGTTTCTGTTTTGCAAATAAGATCATCTATGCCATTTTTCGGGATTGACATATATACACTATTGATGCTTTGTATAAAATAAATGATTAATGAGATCACAGATAAAAAGTGTTTAGAAGTTTACAATTTAATTCTAATTATCCAGGTTCTGGAAGAGCCCAACTTTTTCAATGAAGTAGTACTGTGAAGTAGGTGAGTGATATTGTGGGAATTCAAGACATAAATGAAAAAAAAAATTCTCTGGTTATCATCTGGCTTAACCTGAAATTACTTCATTGCTCTTTTGTGACTTTATTTGAACTTTGTGATATTTACCTTTTAACTTAAGTTGGAAATTTATGATTCTGAAGTACCCATTCCAGGGAAGAAGATGTCAACAGGCACAGTTTGGGGAACTATTAATCAGAAGAGAAATGTTTTATTAAAGAAAGAAAGTGCACAAAGTTTAGATTACAGATACAGAATGTGTTAAGCTCATGAAGTCAGGGGAACTTGCACCAAACAGCAAGACATTGTGGGAGAGCAGACGAGAGAAGGAGGAGGCTGTGGAATGTTTACATTCTTACTTGTGCAAGAGTGTGATGAGCCAAGAACACAGTTGGAGTTCAGCTAGATGGAGCATTCCTGGTACTGCCTCCTCATGGGATTAATATTATCATGAGAAAAGTCACACGCAAACGAAGGGGGCTGTAATTAGGGGTGGACAAATAATGCCATTTTGGGAAAAGTTTGCTGAAAAGTTTAGGAAGATTTGTGCCCTGAACAAAGGGTGAGATTATAAAGATCTTATGGTGCAAATACAAATAATTGTACTTGAGGCTGTGGACTTGGAAACTTCTTGAGTAATGACGACCTTATACATTTCTTGCTGACTTGGTCACAGGCGGTATAAATTTGACAAATGTGGATGAATTCACATTACCTTAATTTTTCCAGTGGTGATCTTCCTGTATGGAGGACACCGGGAACTATTCCTCTTGTGACTTTATTAAGTTGTGTAGCAATTGTGGTGACTTACTGTTATTACTTTTCCTGCTTTTTTTTTGTTACCAAGGAGAGTCCAGGACTGAGTGGTAGGGGACCTCCTGATATTTGTACCCTCATGTAATCCCCTTCCCTTGAGTGTGGGGTGGACTTACTAACTCATTTCTAACAAATAGAATATGGTAGAAATGATTGGATGTTATTAAGAAAAGATTAGGTTATAAAAAGACTGTGGCTTCCCTTTGGGTAAATAGTCTCTCACTCTCTCTTTTAGATCCCTCAGTCTCGGGGAAGTAAGTTTCCATGTATTGAGTAGCCCTATGGAGAGTCTTAGGGGGCGAGGAGCTAATATCTCTAGTCAACAGCCAGCAAGGACCTGTGGCCTGTCAACCATCACATGAATGGGTTTGGAAGTGGCTCTTTCTCCAGTCGAGCCTTCAGATGACCTCAGCCTCAGCTGACACTTTGGTTGCAATTCCATGAAAGACCATGAGTTAGAAGTTCCCAGTTAAGCCTGACCTGGAATCATGACCCACACAAACTGTGAGATAATAAATATTTGTTGTTTTTAGCTACTGAGGTATGGGATGATTTGTTATGTAATAACAGATAACAAATACAGATAGAAAGAGAGAGAAACAGCTTCAATGGACAATTCCAACTCATAGTAAATTGTAAAACAGTACATCACTAAACCTATTTGGTTGTGATTCTCAAAGCCTTGATAATATTTGATATATTTGTTTAAACTTTTTATAAATGTGAAGGGCTTAGAGTATATTTTTATAATTTCTATCACTTTACTGGTATTCTCCATTTGGGGAGACATTGTTATTACACGTTTATTTAGTCCTTTAGACATAATTTCCTTTGTTTATTTGAACATATTTAAAATAGTCAATTTAAAGTCTTGGTCTTGTTAAGTCCAACACCAGGGCTCTGCAGAGACAATTTCTACTGTTTTTTTTCCTGTGTGTAAGCCATACTTTCTTGCACGTCTTGTAATTTTTTGTTGAAATTGGACATTTAAAATAATATTAATGTGGTAACTCTGGAGATCAGATTCTCTTCCATCCCCCAGTTTTGTTGTTGTTGCTTGTGGTATTATTTGTGTATTCACTTTGTGACTTTTCTGAACTAATTCTGTGAATTCTGTATTCTTATTAATTCCTATATTGCTCTACTCACCCTACCAAAATCCATTAGAAGTCATTAGGAGAATCTTTTGGCCCTAGCTCCAAAATATAGTCAAAATCTGTGCTCTTCCCTTCAGCTCCACTGTTACCACCCTAGTCTAAGCCACCTGCTTCTCTCTTCTAGAATTCTTCTAAGTGGACTTCCTGCTTCCTCTCTTGCCCTTCCACAATCCATTCTCCATGTAACAGCCTGGATAGTCTGGCTTTCTCCAATTCATCTTAATATCTTCCACCAAGGCTACTGCACTGGGCCCTGCAAATAGATGTTCAATCAATATCTACTTGCACATAGTAAATTAGATTCTTTAACTCCTCTGCCTAAAACTCTCGAGGAGTGGTTTTCCATTGCACTTAGATTAAAACTACCCTTCTTTTCCAAGAAACCTGGGCGCCTGGCAAATACAGCCCCTCTCCACTTTTCTGACCTCATGTTCTTCCACTCTTGTCCTCACTCAATAGGCTCTAGACCTCTGGTTTTCTTTCAGTTGCTTAAACATACGAGGCTCATTTTTATCTTGACATTCCTGGACTTTTTCCTTCCTTGTTTGGATACATTCAGCCCAGCACATTTATGTGGCTGTCTCTTCTGTATTATTCACTTCTCAGCTCAAATGTCATGTCCTCAGAAAGGTCTTCCTTGACCACCCTCTCTGAAGGAGTGACTCTCCCCAAGTAAATTTCAAGTCCTCAAGTCAATTCCACAATCCTCACAGCAGATATCAATATTAGAAATTATCTCACTTGTTTAATTTGTTGTCATGATAATAGTCTACTTTCTACTTGAGAATTTAGACACCATGGAAGCAAGGATCTTGACTGTATTATTTTCCAGCACCTGGAACAGCACTTGACATGTAGAAAGTAGTAAGTGCTCAATAAATGTTGAATGAATGAAGGAATAATGATCATTTGAATGAAGGAATAATGAATGGCTATACATGCAAAGGTAATAAACAAAATGTGTGGGCATGGATGCACATTAAGAGAGCCAAAATAATTATAATAACAATAGTAATAACAATTATGAAAACATCAGATGTGATTGGTCCCTAGGAGCAGTCTTTTTCTCATCTTACTTCCATAAAATAGAATTTAGCTCTTTGTCACATCCTCCCAAAAGCAAAAAAAAATTGAATTTCAGAAAGTTTTAGTAGGTAAAAATAAAGTATGTGCCAGGCCAATTATAAGCCCTTTACATGTATTAATACATTTAATTCTCACAAAAACTTTATGAGGTAGGTGTTATTATTATCTTTTTTTAAAAAAAATACATTTATTTATTTATGGCTGTGTTGGGTCTTCATTGCTGCTCATAGGCTTTCTCTAGTTGCAGTGAGCGGGGGCTACTCTTGGTTGCGGTGCACGAGCTTCTCCTTGTGGTGGCTTCTCTTTTTGTGAGCACAGGCTCTAGGTGGGTGGGCTTCAGTAGTTGTGGCATGCAGGCTCAGTAGTTGTGGCACACGGGCTTAGTTGCTCCGCGGCATGTGGGATCTTCCTGGACCAGGGTTCAAACCCGTGTCCCCAGCATTGGCAGGCGGATTCTCAAGCACTGCGCCACCAGGGAAGGCCCACTATTATCATCTTTGTTTTACAGATAAGGAAACCAGAGTGTGAAGATGTTAGATTAAATCGCCCAGATACACACAGCCAGTGGTGTGTGTGGGCCCAGGAGTTGAAATGCAGTGTCTGGCTCCAGGGTCTGTGTTCTTAACCACCACAGCAATGGAAAAGCTGGTGAAGGCACAGGAGAGAAATAAATAGTGGAGAATGTTGTATCACGCAGCGCAAAGTGCAACAATAAAAATCCCCATTAAACATCTCTGTTCTTCCTGCAATATTTCTTTTCAGCTAATGGCTGCTCTGTTGTTCTCCCGTCGCCCTTGAATAGACCCTGAAGCTTTATGGACACCAGCATGTCTGTCCTCTCCAGAATTCTCTTTTTCTCCCTCCTCCACTCTGTCTCTTCCTTCTTCCTTTTCCTTAAACTATACAAACTTGCTCTCAAAAGCCTTCCCTCAGCTTGCACACTCACACTCATCATTCCACTTAACACGGATGCTCAGAGGGTCTTCTTGTTTAGAACACAGTGGAGAATAAGAAATTATTTTTACTGCCACAAATATAGTTTTCTTCCTATCACACTAATAATATTGATATTAAAGTATTAGGATTTGGGGTGGCAGTTGTGAGAGATGTAATAAGATTTCTCTTTCTAGTTTTTTTTTTCTTCCACAAGACGAAAGCACGGTAATACCAATTAAATACATTTCCTGACTATACAAAAACTGTTTACCCTCTCTGGCTTCATCTTTAAAAAAAGAAAAAATTGAAATAGATTTGACATATAACATGTAAATTTAAGGTGTACAACATGTTGATTTGATACATTTATATATTGTAATATGATTGCCACTGTAGCTGGCTACGTCTTTGCACCTGGGAGCAAAGGCACCCCATAAAGTAAAGATGACAGTATAACTTCAAAATAGAAAAGAAAGAAGCTGAATGCAGAAGTAATATACCCCAAAGGACATTAACTATGAAAAAAGATGCGTGACAGCATTGACCCTCAGGAGGCAGGGATATTGAAGGGCTTGGGGTGTGTACCTCATCTCTGCAACACCTTGAGTGATAGAGATCTGTCTCCCCAGCCCATGTAAATTGAGGAATACTTACCCTTTTAGGAAATAAGCTGTATTTGGTAACTCTCCCTGCCCCTTTCCGTTTTCCTTGGTGGCCTGGTTTAAACCTGGGCATGGCCGTAGATCTCTCTGCCCTAGGGGTGACCAAGGGCCACTCTACTCTGGATGACTCTGGCTTCTGGGGGCTCAGGAGGGACCAAACCCTTTGTTGAGGACCTTATATCCAGGCTGCAACTCATAGGATATGGGCTAGAAATGAGAGTATTGTATGCACTTCAGGTGAAGGCATTGAGCTGCAATATTTTGCTTGCTAAGTTAGGTGATTTAGCCCATATAAGCTTGCTGGGTTTCCAGGAAACAACTAGAACAAAGCATAATATTTACATGTAGAAATTTTTGAGAATAAAAGCACTTTTATAGAATGTTAACACTGGAAGGCTCTTCAGGGTCCTCTAGCCTAACTCACGTATCAAATGCAGGAGGAGCTGAAGTCTGGAGGCTGACTTCTTGCACCAAGCTAGGGCAGACTAAGTGTTAGACCTCCCAACACTGTGCTCCTGACACCACACAATGCCCCTGTCATTAAAGCTTGATTCAGCCCAGCTTTCAAACAGAACCATGTGGACAAACATAGTAGTAGGAGCTGCACATCAGTCTGAAGATGGCCATTTGTAAAAAGCTGAGGCAACCTAGAGCTTGATTGGAAAGCATACATGTGTTAATGTGACACTTCTGTTGACCTTATGACCGCATTTACCAAATGTCCAGTTAGTTACTCTTACTTCCTTTCCAGACACTTGGTTACAAGAGATATCTGTACCTGTTGCTTGCTTTCGTTTTTACTGCCTGTGACTAAGTAAAATTTCCTAGCTAGGAATCTCTTTAACCCCTGTCATTTCAGCTTCTGCTTCCACCACTTTGCTAAAGCTGCTTTGGCAAAGGTCACTAATGACTTCACACCACCAAAGCTGATGGCAGATTTCCACACCTTTTCTTTCTAAAACTTTCTGTGACATTTGACACTGTTGGCCTCCTCCTACATCTTGAAGTTCTGCCTTGTTTTCTGTGATGTCACTTCTTCTTTCTCTCCTCCTGTCTCTTTGAACATTTCCTCTTAGTCTCCTTTTGGGGCCACCTCAACTTCTTTGTTCTTCCCAGAGTTGTTCTTGTTTTATCATTTCACATGGTCTCTTGGAGATAGCTCCTCCAGCTTCAATGTCTTAATCTTTATCTGTTTTGGTTACGTGTTGCTACAACAAACCACCTGAAACTTAGTGGTTTAAAACAACAACAAATTATTATCTCCATGATTCTGTGGGTTCACTGAGTGATTCCTCTGCTTTTTGTAGTGTTGGCTAGGGTGTTGAGGGGGCTGATAGTCCCCCAATGGTTTCACTCACATGGCTGACAGTGAGTGCTGGCCACTGACTAGGGCTGACCATTGAGGGCCTGAGTGTTCTTCTATATAGTCCTTGCCTCATGGAGGTTGAGCTTCCTTACAGATGGTGGCTGTGTTCCAAAAGGAAGGAGCTGGAAGCTTCCTGCTCTCTTCTAACAGAGATTCAAAAGTCCCAGATGTCTATTCTGCTGCATCGTTTATTAGCCAAAGCAGCCACAAGGCCAACCCAGGGGAAATAAGCTCCATCTCTTGATGGGAGAGTATGACAAAGATTGTCTCATTGGCCAAACTCTACTCAGGCTTCCCTGAACTCTTCTTCAACTAGACGTGACTTGCAGACTTCTGCGTACATCTGCATTGTTCAAGTTTAGCAATAATGTTGCTAGGTCAGTTTAGCCAGAATCTCCCATCCTCTATATCTGACCACCCTCGATGCCTAATCCGATTCCTCATCTCCCACCATCTCCCAGGTGATGTCTGGTCATGCTGGCTTGTCTTCAGCAAGACTCCTGCTAGGTCAGTTTAGCCAGAATCCTCCCTCACTCCTGATGTTTCCTTTTCACAATTTTTTAATCCACCAACCCCACCCTGCTCCTCGGCTATGACGTCCCACTTGCCCATGCCATATTCAGAGCTGAGCCTGATTCTACACTGAGTCTCATACCCCCTAAGGCAGTAGTCCTGAACAAAATGCTTTCACTGCTCTAACTACTGTCCAGTTTTCCTTTGACAAGTGGCATGTACATTCAAGGAGGAAAGGAATGGATGGTGGACATATTTAGAGATTATTTGCTATGGTTAACTCTCTGGCCACAACAATTCACAATACTCCTGTGTGCAAAATGCACTCACCTGTTCCTCAAAATTCTCATCCCATTATGGCATCGCCTCAAAGTCTGGCATATCGTCGTTTAAAGCAGGTATAAATGAAGACAAAGCACCTCTGATCTACTCCTTGAATTTTGCTTTTCAGCTGTGGTTTCTTGGGTGTGGAGATTTATGAAACAAAAGCAAGCTATCTTACAAGCTAACATACAATTGTGAAAAAGAGACAGAATAAAGCAATAAATGTTCCCACTCAAAAAATGGACAGAAAAGGAGGCACATAGTCACTCCTATCCTTAGCGATTCTGAAATACAATAGGACACATGTGGCCTTTTTCTCTGACTCCAGTGGGAGAGAATATTCCCTGATTAACAGTTCATTTCTGCTCCTCGTGAGTGGTTTTCCACGGCTCTTGGCTCCTCCCTCTGGAATCTTGGCTTCATCTTCTGAGTTGTCCTCATTTCTTAGAAGAATACCCTATGTTTACCTCTGGGTATCTTTCTTAGCCTGCTTCCTGTTCATAGGAAGTTTAGGGCCCAGGGACCTCCTTTCATTTTCCACTACCCATCCCTTAAGGTACATTTTATATCTGTAGTTTAAACTTTGTGCATTTCCCTTCTCCAAAGAAATATTTCTCCTCTGATTAATAGCTCTCTGAGTTTAAGCTGATACAATTCCTTTTAAAAAAGTTGTGGGCCCCCTATGTGTCAAATTATAATCCATGTCAAGGACAAAAACAATCCCACAAATCTCTGTGAGGTAGGACTCTCAAAGTCAGCGTGCTAATGAGGCAAAAGCTTTAAGGTTCTCAGATGTTCTATTGTCTGGTTGAGAGGGTCTAAGGAAGCTCCCCATCAGGAAGCCCTTTTATCTAGTTGAGAAGTTTATGAGGCATAAACTTCAATCTTTCTGAAATGTCAGAAAAGGGTCCTACAACCACACCTTTGATCTGATCTTTACTGGGAGGCTATATTTTATTAGAAGCCACTGGATTTGATTTTTTTCTCTGTGCCCATTTCTTACTTCGAGAATCTCTTGTTTGCCAGAGAAGCTGCAAATATGAAATCATTTTTAAATTTCCCATCAAATAAGGCTTGCATTGGATATACTGTCTCTCTATTCTGCTTGAAAAGTGAAGAGTTCTTTCTTCTGCTCATCTTGCACTTTATCATTGGCAGCTAAAAGAAGCTGCCACTTTACCTGGAAATCTTCTTAGCAAGATCCATGCATTTATTAGGTACTCTTTCTATTTTTCATGTTACTATAGGCAACATTTCACTAATTATTCTACCAATCCATACTCATGTCCCTTATTCTCAAATCTTCAATAGAAATTTCCCCACTTCCTTTCCAGCCTTTATATCTTTTGAAAGCCTTCCCAGCTTCTGCCTGCTGCCAGATTCCAAAGCCAATGTCACATATATTAGGTTTTTGTTATAGCAGCACTCCGCTTTTGGGTACAAATTTCTGTTTCTATTACTATGTATTAAGCCATTTAACACTAGTGGCTTAAAACAACAACGACAACCATTTATCATCGTGATTCTGTGGGTTTATAGCTTGGGCTTCCTCATAGCATGGCAACTACATCCCATGCTATGGTCTAAGAGTATTCCAAGGGCAAGTAACTAAAAAGTTGCCTGTCCTCTTATAGCTTGAGCTCAGAAGTTCCAGAATGCCTCCTCCACAACATTCTACTGCTCAAAGCATTTATAAGTCTAGATGAGATTCAAGGGGAGGGGAAAGCACACTCCTCTGGTGGATGGGGCAGTGGCGTGCATACAGGGAGGGAAGACATTGATGGTGATCATCTTTGAACCTGGCTGTCACAGCCTCTAGCTAAATAAATGCTAAACTTATATTTCCAACTCTGTCATCACTCCCTTGGTTTCAGACCCATTATTTCCTGTTGGATGTTTCCACATGCACCTCAAATACATATGCCTTAAACTAAACTCATCACCTTCCTTCCTAGATGTATTTCTCACCTTATTCTCTATAATTCAGTAAATGACCGCCAACCAAGCCAGAAACCAGAATTCATCCTGGTTCCTCTAATACTGTTACCACCCCAGCTCCCCATGAACACAGAGCTGACCAGTTTTAATCCTTAGTTCTTTTTCAAATATGCCCCCTTCTTCTCCGTTTCTAATATTACTCCAGTTTAGGTCTTTATCAGGCAAGATCCTCTTGTCCGGCGCATTGCAGTATCTTCCTACATGGTCTCCATGTTATCATTTTAACTCCTCTGGTAAAGTCAAGGTTTGGTTTAGGGACAGTTTAGCCACTTGATGAAATAGGTAAGAGAAGAGAAGAAGGAGGAGGAAGAAAGGAATTAAGGAAGAAAGAAAAAGAAATAAAAGAAACCTAGTCAGTCATATATTAAAACTCCTTAGGTTGATGATGTCATAGTTTAATTTGTGGAAGGAAAAAACTGAAAATACTATGTTTGAACTCATAGACTGACTTAGCAAAAAGAAAACTCTCACACAGAGATAAACCTTGTGGTCCACTGTCCAACCAGTTTCTGACATAAGGCCTCCCTATAAAGAGCTACTAGAGAAGACAGATAAACTCGCCCTCTTCCCAACAACCAGAACAACAAACCTTCAACAGTATTGCTAAAGTGATCTTACTAATATTATAGTACTCCTTTGCTTAACCGCCCCCCGGCCCCCATGGACACCAAATCCTTAAATTGGCCCACAAAGCCATGTTTGGCTGGACTCTCATGTGTTCATTCAACAGATGTATATGACATGCCTTTAACATGTTAGGTTTTCAGCTATACCTCTCCCCTCCCCCCTCCTCATGCTTTATACCATTCTTACTCCCAAACTGCTACGGCTCCTTGGGCATACACCCTTTTCATTCCTGCCGTCTCGGTTGGTCTTCCTCTGCTTTTTTGCCTACCTAACTTTTTCCTACCCACTCCTCAAGGTTCTGGTTAGAAACCACCTCCTCCAGGCAGTCCTCGACCCTGGACTGGACTAAGGGCTTCCCAAACACCCTGCACATATCTATTATCTTCTGTGCAAACAATATTGATATTATCTGTTTGTGAGTCCATCTCCCTGTAACCTTCTTGAGAAAGAAAAGAATTGTGTCTTAAGAGACACTATAATATAGTGATTTAAAGCCCAGACTCTGAGGACTTATTGTCTGAGTTTACATCCCAGCTCTACCACTTACTACCTGGATAATTCTGGGGAGGCACTTAGCCTTTTGCTGTCTTGTTTCTGCATCCTTTAAGTGGGGATGGTAAAAACAGGTAGAAACACTCCAGGTTCGTTATGAAGATTAAGTGAGTTAATACACATAATATACTTAAAACAGTGCCTAGCACCTGAAAGAAAGATAGCAAACATGAACTATTCTTATTATTGTTATGATGATGATGAGTCATCGAGTACAGCATCTAATGCTTAATAAATATTTGTTGACTCGAATTCCTTCTTCTTTCTTTTTTTACTTTATGTCACAACCTTCCATTCTTTTGCCAAGTTCTACAGTTCTCTAAGTCACAGGTTATCTTTAACCTTTGAAAGGTGGGATTTCCCACTCGCACTCCCTCTGACCTGGAGATGGTCAAAGATCCAAGGATACGCTTCTATTTGCTGTATCAGCACTGGTGAATGTTTCCTTGGCTGATTGCAATGGTTCTTTCCCAGCTCCAGCCAAGTAGAGGCAATATCTATCAGTTACTACTTCTTCCCCTGCCCACATCCTGAGCAAAACAGATGGGGGAATTCTTTCATATATCCAGAGGAGTCCCAGAGGTAAATAGTCAAATTTGAATGCCTAATTGCTCACCGTGATTCAAAGAAAATGTAGCAATGAGAATGCACGTGAGTCCCTTGTCGTAAAAACAGCTCTCTGATTGAGGAAGGGAGTGTCCCCTAAGAGCTAGAACCAGCCAAGAACCAGAAATAATGAGTTTGTTTCTTAGCTATCCCTCTGGTTTCCTGTATAAAAATAAAAGGAGGTTAATCACGTTTGCACCTTAATCCCCGCCAATGTGTCTGCCCCAGTTGCCTTTTTCTCCTTCTCCTTTTTAATTCCTTGCGTTTCCCTGGAGTTTCCTGCCGAGGCAGTCTTGACTTCTGACTTGATTCTTATTTTTAAAAGGCTCACATGATCCCTTTGTTACAAAGGGTTACTGCTTTTGTCCAGTAATAGAGAGGAAAGGGCTCTGCCTTGGTCTTTTGTCCCAAATTCCTCCTTACTGTCTATGTGCGTGAAGTACTGATGCAGTGTAGCCTTTGGGCTTGGCTGGTAGCTGAGAATCCCTACATAATATCTTCTGTAGGATGCCAAATAGAGAAGACCTCCTGTTCTCTTGGAGTTCCTGAGGTGAGTATGGCATCTGAAAGCCTGGTTTTACTCTGAAAAATGTCCTCCACTATTTTCTTGGCCCTTTAGAAAACATGTCTATTTATACAATGCCAACGAAAAGATTTGGTTATGTAAAAAAAAAAAAAAAAATGATAAAATAAAAACACTCCCGAACAGCAGCAACCTATCTCAAAACAAAAGCAAATACAAATAGTAACATCCCTTCTCCTTATTATGTAGAAGGACTGAGCTTCATACAGATTCAGCCAGGAACAGCCTGGGATTACTTTAATGCAGTGCTTCTCAGTGGGTTGAGCTCGCTGAGCCCTCGCCTTCTAAGAGCCCTCCTCTCTCCTCCCTTCCCTTCCCCAGATATCGAGACAGCCCAACAGAATTCCACAAATTTCCAAATGCCATCCTCCATCCCAGGGACAGTACCACATTCCCCCCAAACACTCATCTGAACATTCTGCACTAAAGAATGCAAGCAAACAAAAACTTTCTATTAAGTTTCCATATGCTTTAAACCTTCTCACCACGTATGAAGAAGAATTATGGTAGACACCAATTCTACTGGTCACTGGCTTGCAGAGATCACCCTTCCTGAGGACCACCTGCCCTTGCCCTTCACTGAGTAATCCATCCCAGTCCAATCCAAGCTTGACCAATCAGCGTCTCTCCTCCCAGAACTGATCACTCAGAACCTGAAGCTGTCCGTGAATGGCGGCTCCTCCTGCTGAGGACACTGAATCCTCATAGTCCTTGCCTTTCCCAAGGTGTGTTGACTCTCCATTTCATTGGCTTAATCTCTCCAGTATCCTTCCCTGCAATTATCCTTTTTCTTATGCCAACCACAACTGGTTTTTGCTAGCAGCCAAAAATTCTTAGCTAATTTATCACTTTAATCCCCATTTTCCTGTTGTGATGAAGTGGTTGTTGAGGAAGGTACTCAGGCTGATGAGGAAACCACCAGCGGGTTGAGATCTCCCCAAGTGAGATGACCAAGCACTGACCCCTCCCTCAGCAGCATCCATGGCTGACATGCTTAGCAGGGATGAGAACGGCCAAACCATGGTCCTTCTTCTTCATCTCTGGAAAAGTCCACCCTGATTGTGAGCCAGAAAAAAAAAAAAAAATTGCCTATGCTCATAAATTGGCAAAATACACCTCTTGCTACAGGGGACAAGGTTGCTTCTCGGGGGGGCCTTTTGGATAACTTCCCCTAAATTTCCCTGCATCTTTTTGTCTTTCTGTCATCCCTGCAGCCCACACAAACACTGTACAGGCCTCAAAGATACTATGATTAGCTGGTTCGTTTTTAGTTCATTAGCCCTTCTGATATATTAGTAGATTGTCAAAAGCAGTTTCAGTATGTCATAAAATCTGTTTGGTATTAAGTTGATACATGATGTGTTTTTCTCCATCAGCTAAATAGTTTCCTTCAAATCTGGACCAGATGAGCACCCTGGGACTTGCATGAGCTCACGTGTGTGTCTGCATGGAATGCAGTACTGGGTCCCATTGGACGTGTGGAGCATGTTTTTGGCCCAGATGGAAACATCCTTAGGCACTGATGCCTCGATTAGGGAAAAGATAAAGGCACAAGATCAGATATGGCATCTGTAAAACGTTAATGTCCTGGTGATGCTCTCTTTTTAAGTCTATTTTTCGGTTCTGTTTGATGGCTAGTTTAGGCAAAGTTGTGGTGTGCATGGAACTGCCTTTATTCAGCACCCTTTGGGGACAGCATCCCACCCCGGCCCCTGCTGAGTGTGCCTTTTTGCTGCCTCAAGCTCACTAAAGCCCCACTGAGTACTCCAGCTCACTTATGCCATACATCTCTTTTGAGCACCTATTATGTCCTAGGTTTAGGGGAAAGAGAAGAATAAGAACGGCTTCACTTCCAAGATGTAGAGGAGGGCACAAAAATGTGAACAGTTGTCTTATGGCAGGATAAACGTACGATCAGGTGCTGTTGGATCAGGTGAAGGGTCCAAGCTGGTCTGAGGGAGGGCGTGTGGGCCAGGGAAGGCTTTCTGGAGGAACAACCTGGGGCCAGAACCCTGAAGAACACCCAGGAATTAGGGCTGCTGCTGGCTCAGCAAGCACCTCTGGGTGAACAAGAGAACAGCACCTCTTCTGCCAAGAGGCACCTCTTGCAGGACACACAGCTTGGCGGGCCAAGTGTGAGCTGGATTTAATACCTACTCACCCTCTCAGCTAGGTTCCCTTGTGATGTCAGCAACCTGTGCAGCCTTCCAGGAGCCCTTGAGGGGAACCCGTGTGTATCAGTTTCCTAGGGCTGCTGTAACAAATTGTCACAAACTGGGTGGCTTGAAATAAGTAGAAATGTGTTCTCTCACGGTTCTGGAGGCCAGGTGCCCAAAATTAAGGTGTTGCCAGGGCCACCCTCCCTCTAGAGGCCCTAGGAGAGAATCCTTCCCTGCCTCTTCCAGCTCCTGGTGGCGCCACATATTCCTTGGCTTGTGGCTACATCACTCTAGTCTCTGCCTCTGTCTTCAAATGGCCTTCTCCTCTGTGTCTTTGTGTCAAATCTTCCTCTGCCTTTCTCTTCTAAGGACAACTGCCATTGGATTCAGGCCCACCCAGGTAATCCAGGATGATCTCATCTTGAGATCCTGAAGTTAATTATAGCTGAAAGACCCTATTTCCAAAAAAGGTCACATTCTTAGGTCCTGGAAGTTAGGACATGGACATATCTTTCTGGGGTTCGCTATTCAACCTGCTATACCACGTAAAGAAGGGAAGGAAGGAGTTTTCAGACAGAAGGAGCAGAGTATGTAAGGTAAGGAGGTGTTGCAGGGCATTCTGGGTTCTGAGAATGGCAAGGACGACAGGATACAGGGTTGGGGGCAGGTGATGAGAGCTGAAGCTGGGCTGGGAAACAAGGAGCTGGTCACAGAGGACCTGGTGTGCTGGCCAGCAGCCTTGGACTATGCCCTGCAGGCCATGAGTAGGCTTTGCATGGACTTAATTTTAACTTAGAAAGATCACTTGGGCTGAAGTTTAGAGAACAGATCAGAGGTGAAGAAACTCCTCTCAGAGGATATTACTGCTGCTTCTTGGGTGAGGAATTCGGTGGCCTGATCTTTGGAGAAGAGGAAGTGATCTCGTGATGCTGAGGAGAGGGGACCCAAACACAGCGATTGGTGACTAGTATGAGCTGAGCGGGGAGGAAGGAAGAATCTGGACTGATCCTGAGGTTTCTGTCAACATTCCAGCCCCGGCACTGCACCTACCCTGTCATCCACATTCACGTGACACCGGACATATTAGCAGGGCTCTGTACACACGGCCATTTGCACTTTAGAACTTGAACATGCATTTTTCAGAAATTACACTTTGTCTCAAAAGACCATCCCACTGTACTGGGTTGAATGGTAGCCCCACCCCCCAAATTTATGTCCACTCAGAACCAGCATATGCGACCTTATTTGAAGAAGGGTCTTTGCAGATGTAATCAGGTTCGGTCATACTGGATCAGTGTGAGCCCTAATCCCATGACTGGTGTATGTCTAAGAAGAGGAAAATTTGGACACAGGTACACAGGGAGAACACCGTGTGATGACAGAGGCCGAGATTGGAGTGATGAGTCTACAACCCAAAGCTGGTCAAAAATTGCTGGGAACCAGCATAAGCTAGCAGGAGGCAAGGAAGGATTCTCCCCTAGGGCCTTCAGAGGGGGTGTGGTCCTGCTGACATCTTGATTTTATACTTCTGACCTCCAGATTGAGGAGAGAATGAATTTCTGCTGTCTTAAGCCACCCAGTTTGTGGAAATTTGTTATGGCAGCCCTAGGAAACTAATACATCCCAGAAGGTGGGATTTCCAGACACGTGGACAGTCATGGGGAATGATGTTTCTGGGAGCTTCGATGTGGTGCAGAGAAAAGCACATGGACCTTGGCATTAGGTCATAACCAGACCTGTCACTGTGCCATGAGTCTCAGAAAGACTTTCACCTCAGAGGAATCTTGTGAGGATTAGATGAGAAGACAAGTGTAGATGTCTACTGGAACACTGTAGGATGGTTAAAAAACTGGGCAGGGTGGTGGTGGTGAGAAACAGTAAATTGTGGGGGTGATTTGTGGATATTGCATACTATAGATTGGAATTAAAGGAGGCTAAGTGTGTGTGTGTGTGTGTGTGTGTGTGTGTGTGCGTGTGTGTGTGTACGCACCTATGCCTACACATTCACTATAATGTACAGTCCATAATGTAGTAAGAAGAAAAGTAGCTGGGCATAATCTACTCCCGTTAAAACAAATAAACATATATCCGTGCTTGTGGGTGTATGTATGTTTCTGTGAACATGGAGAAAGCAGTGAAAAGACACACAGCCAGCCAATAAAGGTTGTTCCCTCAAGGGAAGGTGATGAACTTTTAAAAAGACAACATCCGTAGTGGGGCGCATATACCACTCCTCCAACCTCCACACACATATACAATCAAAGCTAGTTTTGTTCATTATCTTAATCAACCCATTGCTTTTTCATGCCACTTTGCTTCCCAGTCTACAGTCCCATATCTTGACAGTCAAATGTAACAGCTTCTTTTATTTAAAAGAAGCCTTTTCTTAAAACTCCATCAGTCCAGAGTATAAGCTCATTATTGTTCTTTTTCTCCCCTCTCAGGAGCTTCCTCTGCCCTTGCTCCTTCCCCCAGTGACCTCCAGGTAGGACAGAATGGAGGTGATCTTTCCTGGTCCTATCCCATCCCTGGGCATCTGGCACAAATGCTTGTTGGGATGTAGCTCAATCATCTCGTTTCTTGATTTGGGGACTTCCCACTGCAGAAGTCCACGGACCTCTGTCTTCCCTCATTATTGAGATTCCTGCACTCAGAGGCCTCCTGGTGCCGATATCTCTGGGCTTCTTCTGGTCTGTCTGTGTATCCACATCCCCTCCATGAAGTCACACAGAAACCGCAATGCAGCAGGCTGCGGGAACTGGGTGCTTCCTCCATCTGCGCATGTATCCACTTCTGTCAGCCTTCTTTAAACCATCACCTGGGCAGCACCTTTCGCTTGGGCACCATGAAAAACACGGGGCTTCTTCACAGGATTTCCAGTTGTCTCGAGCTGTAGCCTGAGGGATGAGCAGCAGACCCCTTGCACTTGGGGTTCCCAGTAGGTCTGGGTTTTCTAACTCCTCTCACTTCCTCTCCACCTAGGTTTCTACCTTAACGTGGGGATCCAGACAGAGCCCCCCATCTGTCCTCTGGCCTTCTTCCTCCTTTCATTCCTTCTACCTCTCCTGGGAGTGGAAGAGCTCTCTCTCTTGCCTTTCTGTGCTTCTGTCCTGCTTTTATCCTGTTACCCCTTTATCCTCCTTTTATTCTGCTTTATGTTATTTGCCCTCCTTTTCCTGAGGCAAAAAATGCGGAAGGGCTGCAGGAAGAGACAGGAGACCATCGAAAGTAGAAAATACATTGGCAAGATTTTCCTAAACAGTATCCCTTCTTTATATCCATTTTGAATTCTTTTATTAATAATTGTAGTGGATTGAATGGTGGCCCCCCAAAAGATATGTCTGCACCCTAATCCCTGGTACCTTTGAATGTGACCTTATCTGTAAAAGGGTAATCGCGGATGTAATTAAGTAAAGGATCTCAAGATGTGATCATCTTGGATTGGGCAGGTGAGCCCTAAATCCAATGACAGGTGTCCTTATATGAGACGCACAGAGGAAGAAGAGCGGAAGGCCATGTGAAGATGGAGACAGTGATTGGAGTGATGCAACTACAAGCCAAGGAACACCAAGGATTTCCTTGGAGTCACAGGAGCTGGAAGAGGTAAGGAAGAATTCTTCCCGAGAGTCTCCAGAGGGCGCACAGCCCTGCTGACACCTTGATTTTGGTCGTTTGACCCCCAGAACAGTGAGGGAATAATATTCTGCTGTTCTGAGCCACCAAGTTTGGAATAATTTGTATGGCAGCCCTAGGAAATTAATACAGATTGATAATGAGCATGAAGTACTTTTGACGTTAAAATAAGACGAAAAAGGCAAATGCACAGCGCCTGTAGAGGACTTGGCATATGGGAACTCTCTTCTAGTAGCTATTCTTGTTTAAATGGGAGCCAGCAGGCTTTTCCTGTACCTCCAGAGACCAAGCTGTCTTGACCTTCTTAGCAAGTTTGCAAATCCCTCCACCTGTTCTCTTTGCTAATAGAGCTCTTCTTTCTGTCACGCCAGTGTACACCCGAGACCCTGACAGAGTTCAGAATCGCTGTCTCTATATACTGATCGTGCAATAAAAATGGCAAGCTGATTAGTCAGCCAGAGAGGAGAAGCCTTTTTCCCATTATGAGCATGACCTAATGCTGTAATCACCTAGTCTGCAGCCGGCAGCCAACTGCTTGTGGTCAGGCTGAGGCCTCACAACAGGTGAACCCTGTTAAAAGGCATCCTGCTACATGGTTTCAGCTGTCCTGTAGACCAGCTTAAGTCTCATTCCCTGAAACATAATAACTACATAGAACTCATGTGTCCCTGAGGTTATTACAACCTCCAGGGTCATCCTTTAAAAAAAATATGCAAATAAAATAACTCCAGCTTCCAAACCGTAAGACTCCAGGAAATCCAGGGCTCTTCCAAGGACTGTAGACATAGTCTTAGTGGTTACTTATTCTCCATCTGAATGGTGTCCCTGACCCCAAAATATACGCAGTGCCTTCCTTTATCCCCAAGGCATTGCTTTCTGGCTTGACTTAAAGTTTGAAGGAATTTCAGTGCACAGAAGGGACATCTAAGCTCAGAGCTGGCCATCACTACACCCAAGATTCTGGGCCATATCCTATGCCGTGCAGTCCCTACTGGCCTTCCCTGACCTTTAGGCTCCCAACATATTGCTGAGTACAGCCCTGTTCCTGCCTCACCTCCACACAGGGGTTCACTTTGACTGTGTCTTTCATCCCCAATGGTGAGCCCCAATATCCTCTTCCCTCCATCCCACAAGAGGAAGCCCCAAATCCATTCATATCAGAACAACTCTCCAGTCTTTTCCTTTGGTATACACAGAACTTGAGTCTCCTTGTCTAGGCTTTCCCGGTCCAGAATGGAATTTCCTTTTGTACGGATAAAAGCCCAATTAAGGGCTTTTTCCCTACAAGAAAGCCTTGGCCCTCACAGACCAATTTGGGTTTCCATTTTTAGCAGCACAAAGAACTGGCAGAAGCTTCAAAATTACAATCCTTCCTTAAAGGCTCTTCAGAGCCTAGATCAAATTCTCAGACAGAATCAAAGTCCACATATGTACTGAATTCCCCTTCCTTTTCCTCCAGCCCACAGGGAACTTGGTCTTTATGAAGTGGAAGGGACATTTCTTCTTCCATGTACCAGCATTGCGTGGCTTGGAAGAAGATTAACTTGTCTGAGCCTCAAACTCTCTATCTGTAAAATAGGATTAATAATACCTTTTGCATAGGGTTATTGTTAAGAAGACTTAAAGAAAGAACTTAAGAAAACTTTTTAGCATGGTAACCGGCACATGAAAAAATATTCAAGAAACCCTAGGCTCTACTTCTCCCTCTCTTTATATGGTTAAGTAATGGTTTGCTTTTTTGTCTTATATGTGTATTGTAATATAGTGCTAAGGATGATATAAAGTTTCAGAAACTAGTTAACAAGGGAATTCCCTGGTGGTCCAGTGGTTAAGACTCCACACTTCCAATGCAGAGGGCAGGGGTTCCATCCCTGGTTGGGGAACTAAGATCCCGCATGCCGCATGGACCAAAAAAAAAAAAAACTAAAAAAACTAGTTAACAAAGACACACTAAGCCCCAGGAGAAGCAAAAAATGCCCTGCTTTATTGAACATCCTTTTAGGTATGTCTTTGCACCTGTCAGTAATTATTTAAGATTAATTCCTAGATGTGGATCTGGTGGACAAAGCGTATGTACATTTTTAGGGCCTTTACACGCTCCTGAATTGCCCTCCAGAAAATCTGTACCAGTTTACATTCCCCACAGCACTGTGTCAAAGTGCCTTTTTCTTGAAGTCTTGAGTTTTTCTTAAAATCTATTAATTTGATGGGTGAAAAACACTTCTGTCTCACTGTGGTTGTCGAATTGATTTTCAGACCTGGAAAACAAGGATTCAACTCAAGTCCAACTCATGTATTTTAAAGATGAAGATACTAAGATTTAGAAAGATTAAGTGACTTGGTCAATTCATCTAATTAGTGGGACAGCCAAAATTCATGTCCAGTTTTCCTGACTCTGGAATTCTTCCCATAATAACACTCCGGAGAGGGAGAGTTAGCCTGGTGTGAAACCACTCAGGGCCTACTTAATAACAAGGTTCAGTTAGACCAGAGCGAATGTGTGGTAGAGGAAAGAGTCAGTGAAGGGAACGTTAATTAGTGTCTGGCTAATTCATCACCAGAAAATGAAGACCAGCACTCTCTGTGTCAGCGCCACCTACTGGTGAAAATATAAGCTTGCACAGGAGTGTTCTCTAAAGTTGAAGGTAGAATGCGGGAAATCACTGGGAGAATTGGACCGTTTTAAATTGTTTTATTCTAGGAAGAAGTAGAAAGAAAAAGAATTCAGTATGGAGTCACTGAGTCATGAGCCATCGGACTTGAACTGCTGCGGTCTCCTGAATTGCTGTGGATGAAGTTCCAGTTTCCTGCAGCGGCAAAGTCAGTTTCCTGTTCTTCCGATTGTGTATACAGAGGGTGACTTTCTTCATTTTTCTGTAACCTAATCTCTAGTTTAAGCCCGGTTCTGCTAGGGGCAGAAACTTAATATCTAGGGAATTCCGGAGTAAAATCTCTCACTTTGGTGTTTACTCATTTTTTTTCTGGTTTCAGTGGCTTAATTCAACATTTCATTCCCTTTCCCTCTTCTTGGGGTTGCAGCTAAGATCCTGGAAGCTTAGGATTGTTCAGGTGTAGAAACTTGGTGCTGGGGTGGGTGAGGAAGGGATGGGGGTTGTCAGTCCATGGGCATCTTTAGTCTGATGCAGGCCTGGTCTTTGGCCATTGGCATCTATTCATACTGGCACCCAACGGCCATCCTTGGCATCCTGGGTTCGGTTGTTAAAAAGTCTTCCATGTCAGATGTATCCTCCTCATCCCAACTCCAAGCCCTGTTCAAGTCTGCTGATCCTGTTAGCCATTTTGTGCCCATTTGGGGGAGGGTGGGGAGCAAGGAAAACTTTTAGATGCTCCTACATGTTTCTGGGTGTGGGACAATCAGAGGGCTTTCTCAGGGCCCCTCTGCCTGTGTGGCCCTGTTGCTCTGTCTTCTCTATTATTTCGTAGCATATAGAACATGGGTTGGCAAACTATGTCCTGTAAAGACCAGGTGGTAAACATTTTAGGCAAGTCCTCACTCAACTCTGCCGTTGTCACACGAAAGCAGCCACAGACACTTTGTGAATGAGTGAGCATGGCTCGGTGTCAATAAAACTTTATTGAGGTTATCCCCCCCTAACTGCAGGCATCTCCCAGAGAGCAAGGCACAAACCCTCTCAGGTCTTGGTGCCCCCCTAAATCTATCTCAGGGATTTATTATTCACCACCCCCAAAATCACAAGGTGGGAGAGGAGTCAAGGGAAAGGGCCCCTCAGGGATTCGTCAGCCTCTAGGCTCCTTTCGCCTCTCTCTCTAGCCAGAGCAACTATCCTCTCCTCTCTTTCCATCCTCTTGTGTGTAGTATAAACTTTATGTCATGCTTTCTAGGGGGTTAGCCTTTAGATTCCATCACATTTAGCTCTGCAAATCACAAACCTTTGCACTGGAAGCTCTAAATTCTGTAATAAGAGTCAAGAGGCTATGTGGCTTCAGATCAAGAACTTGTTCTGTTTTCCATGCTCTTCATAATCCTTCCTTTCTCTGGGAGCAATCGATACCTCAAGTGACTGGACATAATGGTAAACAATGTCCTCTCAACTCCTCCTATGTCTGGGCCTTGACCGAGTCCAACCCATACTCTAAGGTCAGCCAAAAATAAATTTCCTGGCCAGAGTCTGTTCATCTGGGTTTATCTTATGAGGAACCGAGAAGAATAAGGTTGACCTGAGATTCACACACAAGAAATAGATGCTTTCAAGGCAAAACTGTTCACAGCAGAGCATTTCAAACTACAGGTTGCAAACCATTAGGACGTTAGCACAGGAGCTGGCAAACCTTTTTGTAAAGGGACAAATAATATTTTAGGCTTTGTGGGTCATACTCAACATGCAGCTCTTGACTTTGCTATAATAGTGTGAAAGGGATCATAGGCAATGTATAAATGAATGAGCGTGGCTGGGTTCCAATAAAACTTTATTTATGGGACTTCCCTGGTGGCGCAGTGGTTAAGAATCCGCTTGCCAATGCAGGAGACACGGGTTCGAGCCCTGGTCGGGAAGATTCCACATGCTGCAGAGCAACTAAGCCTGTGTGCCAAACTACTGAGCCTGTGCTCTGGAGCCCGCGAGCCACAACTACTGAGCCTGTACGCCACAACTACTGAAGCCCGCGTGCCTAGAGCCCGTGCTCCGCAACAAGAGAAGCCACCGCAATGAGAAGCCCGCGCACCACAACGAAGAGTCGCCCCCACTCACCGCAACTAGAGAAAGCCCCCACGCAGCAACAAAGACCCAACGCAGCCAAAAATAAATATAAAAAAATAATAAATGAATTAAAAAAAAAACTTTATTTATGGATGCTGAAATTTTAATTTCATATAATTTTTGCATGTCATAAAATATCATTCTTCTTTGATCTTTTCCAGCCATTTAAAAATGTAAAAACCATTCTTTGCTCACTGGCCATATACAGAACAGGTGGCTGGGTGGATCTGGCCCTTAGGCTGTAGTTCGCTGACCTTCATATTAGGGGGTCAGGAAATCAATTAAGTGGGGTTGGATCAGGGCTTTTAAAATAAATTTATTTACTTACTTATTTATCTTTGGCTGTGTTGGTTCTTTGTTGCTGCTCGCGGGCTTTCTCTAGTTGCAGTGAGCAGGGACTATTCTTCGTTGAGGTGTGTGGGCTTCTCATTGCGGTGGCTTCTCTTGTTGCAGAGCACGGGCTCTAGGCACGCGGGCTTCAGTAGTTGTGGCTCGCGGGCTCTAGAGCGCAGGCTCAGTAGTTGTGGTGCACGGGCTTAGTTGCTCTGCGGCATGTGGGATCTTCCCGGACCAGGGCTCGAACCCATGTTCCCTGCATTGGCAGGTGGATTCTTAACCACTGTGCCACCAGGGAAGTCCCGGGACTTTTTTTAAAAAAAGAAATGGAATCTGGTAGAATGAAGAAGATAGAAAATGCCAACCTGTACTGTACACAGAACAAGTTTCATGAAATGTTTATTTCTGTTAATTGACATATGTACGTGTGCATTGAATTGTGATGCAAAATGTATTTCTTACTGTGGAATGTAGCTGAAGAAAGTTTGAAAATCATCCATTTTGAGAAACACGCCTGCCAGTATGACATTTTTTATCTCGGAAGAGTTATTCCTCTACTCATTCCACAGCTCCAGATTTGATGTTAGCGTTGACAGATAGAATGTAGGACGGCAAGTTAAATTTGAATTTCAGATTTTAGAAAGGGAATAATTTTTTTAGTGTTAGCATGTCCTATGCAATATTTGGGAAATACTTATACTGAAAATATTCATTTTTTAATCTGAAATTCAAATTTAACTGGGCATCCTGTATTTTTTTTCTAAATCTGACAGCTTTATTTGGTACATTATGAATTGTTCTAATTATTACTGTAATGACCTAAGACTCAGGTAAGGGCAGTTCAGTTCAGCTGATAACTTCAGGAAAAAACCCTGATATTTGAAACCTCTTCCTATATGCTGGCTCTGTGTTCCTTCACAACTGCATAAGCACTAACCCTCGTTACAATGCTCTAAGAAAGGGACAGCGTTACCGTCTGCACTTCACAAATGAGGAAACTGAAATGCAGTTTGCCCACAGCTATGCATGGAGCAGGGATGAAAGGATGGCTCTTCTGACTCCAATTCCTTGCAGCCTCACCAGGTCGTTCTCAGAGGCGAGCTGTGTGCAAAGGCCACTGGCAGTTCTTGGTCCCAGAAGTGCAGAGAGGAGGGCAAGGGGAAACAGTGGGAGCACTAGGGTGCAGACAATAGGGGTGATTGTGGAGAACTTAAGCACAATATAAAGCCAATGAAAGTCTGGTTTTTATTTATCACTCTACAATGCCAGTGATAAAATACCCCTCTCCTCGGGGCAGATTTCCCCACCCCTCCAACATGCCCCTACTTGATACATAGTTGGTGCTTAGTAAATGTTACTTTCCTCTTTCTTCCTTCTCTCCATTTCTCTTTCTTTCTCTCTACTCTGGGGCTAGCAAATAAGTTTCGAACCACTTGCCAACTCTAATTGGTGATGGCATCCCGGGCTGTTGGGTTGAGAAGGATTCTGAAGTTGAGTCTTTGCTGAAAACAGAAGGGTGGTCTGCTTGATCAGTGACGTCTGCCACAGGTAGGTGAATAAAGAGTGGCAGCATTGATCCCATGTGTCTGCCATCCTGTAGTTAAACTCTGCAACCTCCAGACAGCAAATGACTATGCTGAGCGGCTATTAGCCATGAACCCAAAGCTTCTTCCCGCTTAAGATAAGGGAAGAAGGGAAGAGGGAGAGAATTTCTGTCCATCGTTTGTATCACAGACCCCGTCCAAACATTTAACTCCTGAGTGACCTGGAGCCACATGCTTTGTGTACATTGGAGGCATAAGCAGGCAGGCAGGAAGGGCACATATTTGCTTGGGGCCAACAGCCAGGGGCAAATTAATAACCCTCCTCCCACAGACTCTCACCGCTGGAAGCTTTTGAATGCGCTCTTGCAGAGTTTGACCAGAGGCCTCTGCTGGCGTGTGCCTTATTGGAAGCAGTGGAGAGGAATGCCTTCTCTAATTCAGATGTGTGTATGGGCTGAAGACAGGGCTACAAAAATAGGCTAAGGCAGGAATTTCCATTCCTCTATGTCCCCAAAGCAGTTTCCTCTTGGACGCAAACCTCCACCTTCCTTAAATTGAGTAACTACTTGGAAGGCTCTCTTGGTTTTTTTATTCTAAAATTATTTTTCCAGCTGTAATTTTTCTTCAATCTGGAATTTTGCTCTTTCTGTTTCAAATTTCATTGTAAATCCAAGTTGAAAATCAGACTTATTATAAATAGCCTTTGTGTACAGCAGGCGTTTGGGTGTGCCATGTTTTAACATTGAAATAGTCTCTTATTTAGATGACTCCATAATTCCTCCGCATCTCAGTTTACCTCCCTACCCCAGAGGTTGGAGGTAATAATAGAAAGGCTACGGGCAGGCCTTCAGATGGAGGACTTGATAAGTTTAAGAAAGCCTTTAAGGTCAAAGAGAAGGAATGTTCAAAGTCACAGAAAGCCATTTGGATAGCTTCTTGGATATTTAATAGTGTTGGCGAAACCTTATTTTGTTGAGTCAGAACCTTGTGGGTCTAGAAATGGCTTCTAAAACTATCTGGTCTATTTCCTCTTGGAGAGTGGTGGTGTGAAGGAGCAACGATCCCTCGTATGGCTCACACCAACTTTGTATTCTGTTGAATACAGAGGTCAAGATGTTGATCACAATATGAAGAATATAACCTTTTGATGATTCTGGCATATGTAAATCTAAAAATTGAAAATTTGATTTTTCTTAACACACCAGTGAGACAAGGGTCTCCAAGGAAATGGGTCTAGACTCTGGTGCTTTGTTTTGTGTTGCTTCAGTCAGATGAGTTGTTTATCATGCTTTTCCCTCTGGATTCAGTGTTATTTTCCATTGTGTCCTTAAACCCAACTTCTAGGCCACTTAGCTGGGTCTCTTCACCAGACTTTCTGGAACCACATTAATTCCTACTTCAGAAACTTTGTTACCGCTTAGATACTCCCAACTTGTCTCCCCCTCCCCTACCGAACCCAGCCTTCAAGGTACCATGGAAGTCAGGTCAATCAAGCCATCCTTGACTATTTGCCCGATACCCTGTGATTTCTCCCATGTCTGAACTCCTGTTGAGAATCATTGCACTTGGTCTCTGATGATCTCCTACAGTTGTTCAATTTTTTCTTGAGGGAAAAGACCATTGTTGTATGATTTTTTTCTATATTTTCCAGAATGCCTAGCCCACATTGTGCATGACTCAAGCAAAACTGGATTGATAAATGGTTGAGAAGTCTTAATTAGGTCTACAGTTTATGCATCTAAGACCATGGAGGTTCTCTTTATCTTTGTGGTGTTTGACCAATGTTCGCCCCCAGCCTCACCCAATTACAGGAAAAATAGTGTTCGAAGTAGGAAGCTAGTTCTGTGAATCCACATTTCCTTTGTTGGGCAATGATCTAGCTGCGTGTGGCATAACTTTTGCTGACACATAGCGTGCTCACTCTTTCTTTCTTTTTTTTCATGTCAGAAAAAGACTATTTCCATTCAAGTCACAAGTGGTAAAGGGTGGTGGTGGTTTCTCTGTGACCCTGGGCAAGTCATTTCAACACCGTCAGCTGCAGTTTCCTCTTCTACAAGTTTTCCAGCTCCAATGTTCAGCGATTGTATGGCTTTGTGGCTGCTCAACTCTTCTCACATCTCATTCAACAGATTTGTTTATATGAGGAAGGGAAGGACTCCCTAAGTTTCCTCTTCATTCTCTGCTCTGGGTCTCATGTTGAAGGATGGAGGTAGTGAAGCTAATAATCAGTGGCCTGGCCGGCTCTCCCCTCCATAGTGACTGTAGTGCCTTATAGCGCACTATCTTAAGACTCAGAGCCCACCTGGAAGATAGTGGTTTAACTTGTCCACTAGGACATCTAGACGTTCTGGTTTGGGGAAAATTGTTCTGCTCACCTCTCTCCCTCCCACTGTGTTTATTCTCCATTGTGCAGAATCTTCTGCCTGTGGTTTTACACCGTGGGCCACATCAAGTCTTCTGTTAGAGCCTTTGGAAAATTCAAGACAAGTGCTAGCAACTACTAAAGGCTTTATTAGATGCCTTTTCTCTTTCTTTTATGTGGTTGATGGCGACAAGACTGTCTACCACTGTTTGTTAGCCATAATTTTATGAGTTGTTGCCTTTGGTGACATGTTTCTGCCATATCATTTTAAGGTGTCACATCTTGAGGACAGATGTTTTGGGTAAGACATGAGTTGATTTTCACTCATCAGAAGCTGGCCCTTGTGTTAAAGGGAGAGTAGAGGTAACCACTGTGTTATTAGGTTTTCAGATGAATGTTTACATCCCTATAAAGCTAGTCTGATTTCTGCCATGATTGAAGAGAGATCTAAAGTTAGATCTAATTAAGAAATATCTATTATCTAGTAGCTGCTATGTTTCCTAAGCTATTTAAACTTATTATTTCAGACAGAGAAATTATTTTGCGGAATTTTTAAAAGTCATTTGATTGGATGCACTTTGGCCTTCTAAAGGATCTGCAGCGTTTTTCCCTAAGAAGGCATTGTTCAGTGGGAAGTGACAGTGGAATTAGTCCTCCATGTTAAGTAAATTTGGTGTGTGATTTATGTGCTTATATTTCCATGCACACTCAGGGAAGCAATTCGCCTTTGAAAGTTACAAAATAACGTTGCCAAAAAAGAAAAAAAGAAAGGAAAATCAGAGTTTCAGAAGAAAGTAAGTTGTTTGGATTAGAACTGAAGCCATGTGGGGTCCAGAAATCTTGTCATATTTAATAAATAAATGTGCACATAAAAAAGAGAGAAAAAACCCATCCATTTAGAGTCAAAAGCATGTCAGCCTAATTATATTAGACAATGATGAGCTCAATAATTCCACTTTTGATCCATTGCTGTGTAAAGTTCATTACTATCTGTTTCAAATTATTGTTCAAGAGCCACACAATGTGAAAGCATGTAAACTTTGAAAGAGGACTTGGTGCCTTCCCCGAAAGTTTTGTGAAACACTTTTTTGGAAACATTTCTGCTGAGGCTGTGCATTGGTTGTGAGTAGGCGTAGGGGATGGGCGTCTGTGCTTCCCCTTTTCAAATTTGTTTACCTTACACACATCTCCATGGAAACAAGACCTACTTCTGAACTGACTTTAGGGTTGCCCATAAGAGGAATGAACAGAAAAATAGAGATAGCTAAAATTCTCATATGATCCAAAAAAGGTCAGTCAGGGAGAGGGAAACTAAGGTTCATTGAGCCCCTCTTTGGGACTGACAATTTAAAATAAATTTTCTCATTTATCCTTGTGAGTTAGATGGCATTATCTCTGTTTTACAGACGAGGGCCTTGAACTTCTGAACATTTACTCAAATGATAAGTAACAAACGCAGATTTGAACCCAGGCCTGTCTGATTCTGAGACCCACGCTTTTTCTGTAAAACCACATTGCCAGTAGTCTCGACCTTTCCTCCCACCTCCCTCAAGCATTTTCCAGAACTACATAAAAGTGGGCCATGCTTGATGTTACCTTCTTTTGGGTAAATAAAGTGCTTGCGAGGAAAGAGATACTAGGAAGAAAGAAAAATAAGTGGCCTGGATAAGCCAAGCATGGGATCAGCGGCAGCACCAACAGCATATTGAACAGTTGCCCCAAATATTTCTGGAACCCCAGGCTGATCCAGGGAAGCTACATTTAGCTAACAATCCTTCCAGTAGGAGGACCTCCATTTACCAGATTGTTGGCCAAGCTCCACTTTGCAGAGAAGACAAAGGGATGGACTAGAAAGAGTCCTGCAGATCTGGGTGCAAATCTTGACACCTACTTGTGGGAACCTGTGCTAGACCCCGAATAACTTCTCTGAGCTGCAGGCGTAAATAGGGTGTCTTGATGGGGCAGGATCTGGCCCCCAGATGTTTCAACCAGTGGCCATAGGCAATACCCTTCCCATATCCATTTATAAGCATGATCTGTATCTCAGATATTTACAAAATTCAGTTTGTAGGAAGGGTCAACAAGAGCTAGGAAAGAACTCACACTAAGGGAAGTGATCTCATGCAGCGAGACGGGCCCAGGAACCAGGCCTGGGAATTGGTAAAGAGATGTGGCCTCAGTACTGTATTGCGGGCGTTATTAGAATTTAGCTCCACCAGAGATTAAAAATCTTTAGCATACACGCCATAGCACTAGAGCTTGAGTAGCTGATTGTAGGAACTCCTGACTCCCACTACAACTGAATGTAATACAAAAGGAACCTTCTCCTATTTATTTCAGGGGTGCAGCGTCTCTGGCATTGAGGTACCGGTATTTGCAGCACTGATGGTACCCAGGCAGTAGAGACAGAGATGGGACTGCCAGATTGGAGTGGCTCCTCCATGGAACAGTGAGGACCTGAGGCCGCAAATTCTAGCTCTGGTAGACAACCAAGTGGGATCCATGGGACACCGAAATGGCCCTGAGTCTTCCCAGAATTATATGGGTAGGAAAACCCTTTAAATATTGCACTTCCTATGGTCAAAAAAGCAGGGCTTTGGAGCCATTGAAATTTAGGTGGAGATGATGGTGAGACTGAACTACACTCAGTGGAGAAGTTACCTTTCAGGTTATTAGGATGATGACAGTGCCAGGCACATAGTAGGCCTTTGATAAATGTTAATTATCTTGATCTGTCTGGGGCATAAGCAGGGATTGGCAAAGTGAGCAAGTACAGGACACAGGCAGAACCTTGCAATGCTGCCCCAGATCTCAAGGGATGTTCAGCCAAAGAGATCAGCTCTCAGGGTGCAGTCTGCAAGAAACATTAGACAGGAAAAGGAGAGAAGGCGTAAATCCAGAAATTAGCTGGGAGGATCTGGAACCACTAAGGCCAAGCCATGAAGCCTCCAACTGGAAGGGCTGAATGAGGCAGGAAGAAGTCCAGAGGGGTGGGGAGACAACTCACTCAGGACCAAGTGGAGGCTAGAGCCTAATGGCTCTCTTCTCTCCTTTTCACTGTTTTGTTTTGTTTTTTTTAATATAATTTCAGACTCACAGAAAAGTTACAAGAACAGTACAAAGAATGTCCATATACCTTTCACCAGTATTTCCTAAATGTTAACATTTTACCACTTTGCTTTATTCTCTATTTCTATCTCTATTTATCTCTGTATCCTCATACCTACTATATATTTTTCAAACTGTTTGAAATGCAACTCCCCTTTACATATATCAGTGTGTATTTCCTAAAAATAAGAACTTTTTCTTTATTAACCATAGTATGATCATCAAATTCAGGAAGTTAACATTCATACAATATCATTATCTAATGTACAGACCTTATCCAGATTTTACCACTTGTCTCAATAATATCCTTTAAAGCAAAAGAAAATTCCAGATCATACATTGCATTCCGTGGTCACATCTCTTCAGCCTCCTTGAATTTGCAACAGTTCCTTAGTCTTTGTCTTTCATGTTATTGATATTTTGAAGAATACAGTTCAGCTATTTTATAGAATGATTTCAACGGGGGTTTGTCTGCTGTTTCCTCCTGAGCAGATTCAGTTATACATTTTTGGTGGGAATAACACAAATGTGATGCTGTGTTCTTCCCAGTGCATCATATCAGGAGGCACATGAGGTAGATTTTTCTCATAACTTATAATGTTAACCTTGCTCATTTAGTTGAGGTGGTGCCTGTTAGGTTTCTCCACTGTAGGGTTGAAATGTTTGCTTTGTCATTACTAAGAATCCGGAGGGCAGTCACTATGAGACTATATAAATATTCTGTTGTTTCTCAAACTTGCCCACTATTCTTACCATCCTGATGTTTTCACAGAAATCGATGATCATTGTGATGATTGCCAAATGGCAGAACCCAGTCTCTTGACTCAACTATTTCAGTTTAATGCATGAGGACACGTCTTGTGTTGCCTCCATGCCGTAACTTACATATTTTTCTCATGTCCTGTGTAACCTCCATGTCTTAGCTTACATGTCCTTCTCATGTCCTACATAGCCTCCATGCCTTCGTTTACGTGTCCTTCTCATGTCCTGCGTAGCCTCTAGGTCAGCGGTCCCCAACCTTTTTGGCACCAGGGACCGGTTTCATGGAAGACAATTTTTCCACTAACTGGGGATGGGGTGGTGGCGGGGGTGGGGATGGTTTAGGCAGTAATGCGAGTGATGGGGAGTGATGGGGGGCAGCAGATGGAGCTTCACTCGCTTGCTGCTCACCTCTTACTGTGCAGCCCAGTTCCTAAGAGGCTGCGGATCAGTACCTGTCCCCAGCTAGGGGGTTGGGGACCCCTGCTCTACGCTTTAGTTTTTGTGTGCTTCTCATGTCCTGCATAGCCTCCATGCCTTAGCTAGTGTGCTTCTTTTCTGAAATGCACTCCTACCCCTTGTCCTTCAATATTTGTCAATAATTTCTTTCAAGACCCAACTCAAGTTTCATCTCCAAGGACTTTTTCCGTGATTCACTGCAACCTATAGGGACCATTCTCTTGCTTTCTTTTCCATTCCCACCTTTAGATGTTTCTTAGTTTTTAGGTATTTCTTGAAGCCTTGACTTTTCCTTACAACATGACTAGAGCTACATCATCTTTTATAACATGTTTTTCAAACTATCTGTCGTGAAGGGCCAGTTTTTGAAAATTTCCAAAATATTGAGGAAGAACCTGTTGTCCTACTGTGTGTGACCCACCATCCAAGTTCAACAGCACCCAAAGTGGTCCCTACTGCCCTGTTCACTGAGACAGGCCCATTGATCATGTTGTTGAATGTCATGGCAACATCAAATTACCCTAAAAGTTTCTAGACTTAATATAAGCTGGTAATGTTTTGTACTTAACATTTCTGTATTTGACATGGGCTGGTAATATTTTGAGTAGCACGACTTAGGGCATCTCCTTCTCTTCCCCACACCCAGCCCTACTCCTAGACCCAGGAGAGGTGTATGATGGTAATTAGGTGAGAGATAAAATCCTTTCCCTCGATTGCCTCCATTCCATTTGATTTCGACCAAGATTCCTCTTTGTGACATAATTACCACCAGAAAGACCTGAGACTTCATGGGTGAAGAAACAATGAACAGCTGCTCCTAAGGAAGAGTGAGAGACATGAAGGGGACATTAGGATTAAGGGGAGTCACTCTTAACAGCATAATATTTTAAAGGAATAAG
This sequence comes from Balaenoptera physalus, assembly GCF_965194825.1. Lineage (NCBI taxonomy): Eukaryota > Metazoa > Chordata > Mammalia > Artiodactyla > Balaenopteridae > Balaenoptera > Balaenoptera physalus. Next base: position 98,194,356 of record NC_138884.1, read on the forward strand.
GAGATCTGCGTTTGTCGTTAGAATAATTCAGTCTACAACAATCGAATCAATGAAATAACTAACTCTTCTACCCTATTTCTCTTGGTTAAAACAGAGCTCTTCATCTGAGATCTCCAATATTAATATAAGAATGGTATTTTAAAGAAGTGCTTATTGGTTCTCTATTCGATGTCACTCAGGGACTATAGTCAGTAGGTGCTGGGGAAAGGGAGGGAAGCCAAACAGAGTCCCTGCCCTCATGAAGCTGATATTCCACTGGGGAGGCAGTGATAAGGCCGAAAGAGGATTAAAACAAGGAGCCCTGAGATTATATTATTTAAATAGCCCTGAGCTATTTGGGGGTCAAAGATGACCTCCTTGAGGAAGTGACTTTAGCAGTGAGAGCTGAGGGTGAGTAGCGGTGGGACAGGGGGACAGAAAGACCCCAACAGAGACACCAACACATGCAAAGGTTGTGGGGGGAGCCACACATTGTAAGGACCACAAGCAGGCTGGCGTGACTGAGCCCAGAGGGCGGAAAAGAGTCCTGTGCAGAGCCATGATCAGCAGGAAGGAGCCAGACACATTGGCCTTGTGGATTGGTGAGGATTCTGGCCTTAGAGCCACAAGACTCAATATTGAGAATTCTTGACCTGGGGAGTGATGGGCCAGACTGTGTTGTCATGGCAATCTCTCTGTTGTAGAGAGAACAAGCTGGAGGATCAGAGTGGGCTCAGTGGGATGAGTTAGAAGCCTATTGCCTCAGTCCTGGTTGGAGGTGACACTGGCTCTGATCGGGCAGTGGAATCTCTTGCTCTTTTCATCTTTGGAGGACCTGCCAACAACCGAACTAATTAAATCCTCTGAGGGATGAGCGGGCAGCATTTCCATTTTTCAGATGGGGAGACCTTTAGAAGAGATCCTAATCCGGGTATTTCTCTCCACTACACTGGTAGTATAGAGAAACAAATTCTTGGAAAGGCAGAGACTACAGGCCACATGGAGACCAGGTGTGTGGGCTGCTGAGAGATTGTTTCAGGACTGAACACTCCCTTTGGCAATGCTCAAGAAGTCATTTCTAGCTCCTTCTGCCTCACCACTGACGTGGTTTTCACTCAGCAGATCTTGAGAATGATAGGTCTATAATAGGAAATTAAGACTGAGTTTCAGTGGAGAATCTATGAACAACCCAGTATTTTTTTTTTAACTTAAAACAGATTTTTAAAATAAATTTATTTTTTATTTATTTATTTTTGGCTGCGTTGGGTCTTCGTTGCTGCACGCAGGGTTTTCTCTAGTTGCGGCAAGCGGGGGCTCCTCTTCACTGCGGTGCACGTGCTTCTCATTGTGGTGGCTTCTCTTGTTGCAGAACACGGGTCTAGATGTGTGGGCTTCAGTAGTTGTGCCATGCAGGCTCAGTAGTTGTGGCTCGCGGGCTCTAGAGCACAGGCCCAGTGGTTGTGGCACACGGGCTTAGTTGCTCTGCAGCATGTGGGATCTTCCTGGACCAGGGCTCGAACCCGTGTCCTTGCATTGGCAGGCGGATTCTTAACCACTGTGCCACCAGGGAAGTCCCCACAACCCATTTCTTTTGTTTTGTTTTTATTTTTTGAATTTTATTTTATTTATTTTTTTATACAGCAGGTTCTTATTAGTTATCTCTTTTATACATATTAGTGTATATATGTCAAACAACCCAGTTCTTAAAAGTCTTGCTGATTGGGAGCAGAGGGGAAGGGTGGTGAATTAGTTCAAATTTTGAATTACAGTATATTTTGAAAGAAAAAGTGTGATGACTTTCAAGAATAAAGTTAAGTCAATTAGACGTCATACATATGTACAAAATGGGTTTTCTTTCTCTAATACATTAATTTGCAACACAGAGTCATTACACATTGGTGTATACCAATCTGGCATATTGTTAAAAGAATAAGAAAATATTAATAGTAAGCTAGTTATTATCTATTGAGTATTCACCATGTATCAGGCACATAGCCAAGCATTTAGATTGCATAGGTAGATCCAGTCCTGATGACAAACCCTCCGTGGTAGGATTTTATTATTATACCCATTCTGCAGATGAGAAAGCTAAGGCTCAAAGAGTTTAAGTACCTTACCCAAGGCCACACATCCTGTAAGTGAGGGAGTCAGAATAGGAACCTGAGATTGCTTGACATCCAAGCTCGTAATCTACTCCCAGCCATGGGAAAGGTATCAAGGATTCTGTGAAATTTACCTCCTTCGTAAATTAGAGTGAGTTCATGGTTCTTCTGTGAATGTCACTTTCAATCGCAGGTCCGGTGGCTCCAGGGAGTGTGTAGAACCCTGGGTATATCAAGCACATGGATCTGGCTGGTGAAGGTCAAGTGCCTTGTATGTCTTATCAGGAAAAAAGATCGAGAACTGGTGGTCTAATAAAGAGATATTAAGACTGATCCCAGGGGAGCAATGTTGGGGTGAGACTGTCTTGGCATACTTCCCTTTGATTTGTACTCCCTCTCTTCTACTCCTCATCCTGGGGTTCTTCCCCACGGGCGCTGGCTTGGTACATCTGTGTGTCTCTGTGCCTCCCTGACTCTGGAAATGCCCTGGATACACAATCTGAATCCTAGGGACAAACGTCTGCTCTGGGGTCCCAGGCAGTGAGGCTTGTTGGGACCCAGAAGCCTCCTCATCTAAAATGACCTGACAGCCCCTGAGTCCACCCCCTCTGATACAGTCTCCCTAAGAGCAGCAGGAGGGAACCTTCTGGAGGTAGGGTGACACTGTCACTCACCTTGAGGTCCTCCATGGTTTCCTTTATCCTTGGTATGTAATGACAATGCCTCTTGGATCTGTCCTCCTCTTCACCTTCAGCCCCAGCTCTTGCCAGTGGCCCTTCACTCTGCTCTCTGGCTCTGTCCAGCCACTGGCAGTTCCCCAAATGCCCCTGGGACCCTCTCACCTCCTTAACTTCGCACGTGCTGAACCCACCACCTGAAATGCTCTTTCTTCCCTTTCTTTTCTTTAGCTGGCCAGCCCTCTCATCCTTAAGACTCAACTCTGGGGTAAGCTTTTCTGGGGTATTTTTCCTTACTTTCATCTCCACCCTTGCTGGGTTCTCACCTTCTTCTTCCCAGTGAGGGCACGTTTCTATCATAGAAGTTCTCACATTGTGTTACATGGGGTGTGTGTGTGTGTTTTCTGCTGATCTCCCCCTTCTCAGTGAGCCCCAGGTGAGTCGCATGCACATTGAAACCAGAGAAGCACCGGTCTAGCTCTTTGCCCAGGAAGAAAAGGGGATGGGTTGGGTGAGCAACTTCCTAGTCTTTTCCAGGTTTGTTCAGTGTTGTGCCCAAGGTGAGTGACAGAGCCTGCACATGAAGTCATGCCTTCTGATAGCAAGTCTGTGTTTGTCCCTACGGCAACTGCCTCACAGAGGTTAAGAGTGTGAGCTCTGCTACTGGGCATATACCCAGAGTAAACCATAATTCAAAAGGACACGTGCACCCCATTGTTCACTGCAGCACTATTTACAATAGCCAGGTCATGGAAGCAACCTAAATGCCCATCGATACACGAATGGATGAAGAAGATGTGGTACATATATACAATGGAATATTACTCAGCCATAAAAAAATTGGGTCATTTGTAGAGATGTGGATGGACCTAGAGACTGTCATACAGAGTGAAGTAAGTCAGAGAAAAACAAATATCGTGTATTAACGCATATATGTGGAATCTAGAAAAATGGTACAGATGAACCGGTTTGCAAGGCAGAAATAGAGACACAGATGTAGAGAACAAACATATGGACGCCAAGGGGGGGCAAAGGGGGGTGGGCTGAATTGGGAGATTGGGATTGACATATATACACTAATATGTATAAAATGGATAACTAATGAGAACCTGCTGTATAGCACAGGGAACTCTACTTCGCTGTACAGTAGAAACTAACACAACATTGTAAAACAACTATACCCCAATTATAAAAAAGGAATGTGGGCTCTGAATTCAGACAAACCTAGGACCCCATCCAATCTACCACCTGCCACTGGTGTAGCTTTGGGTTAGTTGCTTGACCTCTCTGAGTTTCAGTTTCTTATCTATGGGGTGAAGATAATTAATGCAAAGAAAATACTTTATGCACAGCACATAGCAAGTGCTCAGCAAATGTCAGCTCTGGGTGATGCACAGAAGACAAAGACTTTGATCATGCATGGACATTTAATCTCATCGAAGTAGATATTCAATTACATGCATATTAATTAAGTGCCTTTATTATTCAGGGTGTTTGCCAGATACTGCAAAAGAGAAAAAGACTGAACTCTTCCTAAAGAGTTCATAAAAGATTTGGGGAATAACACTTATCAAATGACTCAAGTTCTTAGAATGAAACCCACTGCTGAAAGTAAGGGCTTTGAAGTTTCAAAGAAGGAAAAGCTCACATCCTGTTGAGTGATTAGGAAAGACTTTATGAAGTAGTCAGTATTCAAGAGGGCCTTGAATTGTGGATAGAATTTCACAGGTCTGGGGGTGGAGAGGGCACTCTGGGCAGAAGAGGAAAAGAGTCGGAGCAAAGACATGGAGGTTATTCATAAAATAGCAGTTTCCAGGTGACTTTTCATATAGGCTAGGTTTGTGAGAATCTTGGGACATAAGCCTGGAAATAAGAGTTGATGGTAAAATTTACACTTAATCTAGGAGATAAATGGGGAACCACTGAATTCCACTTCTCATCCCACTGATGTCAATATTCCCCATGCTTCCGAAGTGTAGTTTTACTAGTAGGAGGAAAGGGGCAGATGGTTCCTATTAGTGCTTTCCTGACGGCCTGTAGTAGATGCTGTTGGTGCCCCATCCAAATCGCCTCGAGTGGGCTGCTGCACCCATCCCCCAGCTGCCATGAGTGTTGCATCCCGGCAGCTCACAGCTGCCCCCTTCTCTAGAAATCACCCTTGACAAACCCAACAGGAGCTGCCCAGCCCAGAAGGTTGACTCTCCCCTTTTGGGATAGCCTGCTGCCAGGGACTGATGGCAATTGGCTAAAAAAGACCAGTCCCTTGCCTCAAGGCAGGACCCCCTCTATGGGGGAACTCACACTCCACAGCTGCCCATGAGATCAGGCTGACTCCACATCCTTATTTAGCTCCTGCCCCTGCCCTGTCCAGCTTTCCTCACTCCCCTTCTCTCCTGAGAGGCTCCCTCAGTTAATCACATCACCTGAAACCTCGTCTCAACTGTGCTTCTAGTGAACCTGACCGAAGACACCACCTCTCCCAGGGAGACCTTTCCCTCCTTTTTCCCTCAGTACTTTCTTTGGTTGACCTGTGACTCTGGGCCAATCATACAACTTCTTTTCACTTTTCTGGGATTTAACCAGCAAGTGATTGCTGAAAATATCAGTGACATGGTCCTGACACCTGGAAGATGGATGGCCAGGACTGATAGACTTCAAAATGGTTGGAGTGAATTAGGGAGAAGGGGGTTAATAAGAGCATGGCTTCGTTGTGGCACCTGGCCCCTGCTGAGTATAAAACCAGGAAAACTTATGATTTCTTATTTACTTGTGAATCTTTCAGTTGCAGGTGTCCAGTACTCAACCAGTTATGACATAACAATAGTCATGTGGTGGTCAATAGGGCTGTCCCTTCTGGGAACATGGCAGGACTGCCTTTCCCTCTCCTTTGAAACTAGGTGCTGCCCCTTGACTTGGTTTGGCCAGTGAAACGTTAGTGGAACATTATATACCCCTCTTGGGCAAAAGCCAGGGTATCCTTTTTTAAGTTGTTTCCCTCTGACATGGTGACCAGCAGCATTAGAGATGGCAGCTGCTCTTTTAGCTCGGATTCCTGACTAAGTACAATAAGTACAGTGCTTGCTGATCCACAGTGGATACTAGTATGTGCAAAAAAGAAAAATTGTTGTTTTAAGCCATTAAGACTTTGGGGCTGTTTGTTACTGAAACATACTGACTGATACAAATAATTTTTTTTAATTGCAACTAATATGCCAGGTACTGTTCTAAATTCTTCTCATATGTTAACTCATTTAATCTTCATAACAACCCTATGAGATAGATGCTATTATTATATTTTTTTTAAAAAATTTTTTGGTTATTTAAATGTTCTTTTATTTTTTTATTTTTTAATTAATTAATTAATTAATTTATGGCTGTGTTGGGTCTTCGTTTCTGTGCAAGGGCTCTCTCTAGTTGTGGCAAGCGGGGACCACTCTTCATCGCGGTGCGCAGGCCTCTCACTATCGCGGCCTCTCCCGTTGCGGAGCACAGGCTCCAGACGCGCAGGCTCAGCAGTTGTGGCTCACGGGCCCAGCTGCTCCGCGGCATGTGGGATCCTCCCAGACCAGGGCTCGAACCCGTGTCCCCTGCATTGGCAGGCAGATTCTCAACCACTGCGCCACCAGGGAAGCCCCAAGATGCTATTATTATCCCATTTTATAGATGAGGATGTTGAGGCCCAGAGAGGTTAAGTGTCTTGCCCAAGGTTATATAGCTACTAAGTGGCAGTTCCAAGATTCAAATCTAGGCAACCTGATTCTCAATCACTATGTATATCCCACAAAAAAGATAATAATAATAATTTAATGCCTCTTGCACTGTAAAAGTCCAGGTGTAAACTGCTTCAGGCACAGCTGGATCCAGGTGCTCAAAAAGTTTCAATTGGAATTGCTCTCTGTGTTCTGTTTTCCCCTGTGTTGGTTTCACCCTCAGTTGCTCTTCCAGTGCAGAGGCTTCCTCATCTCTAGGTTTACATTCTGACACTAAGCAACTACAGAGGAAAGGACTTTTTCCTCCCCCTGAAATTCTAGCAAAAATTCTTTAGAGAACCATTCTTCTTCCACTTTCAGTCATTTAGTGTGACTTTACCTGAAAAGGGACAAATGAGTGCAAGGAAACACACAGGAAACTATATGGTGGTCTATGGGAGGGAGGAAACAAAGTGAATGGGAGCCAGGGATGGTTTCACTGTATACCTCTTGATCTATCTTTCAAAATTTTGCCCCATGCAAATATAGGACCTGTTCAAAGATTGAATTTTAAAACGTTAGCAGTAAACTAAAAGACACCCCTGTCTATTTGTTGAAAGTTGTGAGATTTGGGGTGGGTTTCATTTTTCACTCCAAGAGAACACCCACCACACTGAGGAAATGTCACTTCCAGATACCTTGGAAAGTTACCAAGGAAAGACTTAAACTCTATGCAGGGACCCAGTCTGGTCAGAGGTTCCTATGGGGGAGACGGAGCAAGTGAACGAGCCCTGAGTCACTGTTTTCGTCATCATCATCGCTGTCAAAAGCATCCAATGGAACATTTGTGTGATGCTTTTCCATTCACACAGCTTAGTTCATTGAGTTCTCCAGCATACAATGAAGTCAGCATTCACGTTTTTATGACTGCTCTTACTGTCTCCTTTAATGGCCTGTCGCAGGCACTGTCCTAGCTCCTCCCTTAGGCCCTGGGCACTGCCATCCTCATGGCTTCTTATTATAAACGCTGGGGAGGGCCCTTCCTGAGGGCTTTCGTTGGCCACAGGCGCTAGCGCAGCCTTGCCAGGAAGGTTGAGGAGTTGTGGCCCTGGTCGCAGCCTGATGGGACCTGTGTCTGACGGGAGCTGGTGGCTCCACACGCCTTGGGTAGGACACCTCTCAGGCCAGTGCTACACAGTCTCCCCAGCGACCCAGCTGGGATTAATCCAGGTGGTCTCTGAGGTAATCTGCTCCTTACAGCATCCCGGGGTGGCTTCCTTCCTTTCCCTTTCTCACATCTCTCCTCCCCTCCTGGTGCTTCGTGCCATCCCAAAGCAGATGAATTACATGCCCTCACATCTTTGTCTCAAGGTCTTTCCAGCCCTAGTCAAAGTCACATCCCTAGTGAGTGAAGGAGTGGGAGCCTGACCCGGAGCTGGCTCTCTCCACCCCTCTGCTCCGCTGCCCTCAGAAGCTCTCACCAAAAAAGCTGAGACCAAGAGGGCACACTTCCTCTTCCAGCTCAGGCTGAAGAAAGCTCTGGAGCCAAGCACAGAGAGCTCTGAACGTCCCAGGATTCACAGCAAAGGGAAGCCTGGTATCGGGTCATGAGCATGAGCATTTCAACAACTGTTCTTTCTGAACAACATTTAAAACATTGTTGTGAGGCTTCCCTGGTGGTGCAGTGGTTGAGAATCTGCCTGCCGATGCAGGGAACACGGGTTCGAGCGCTGGTCTGGGAGGATCCCGCATGCCGCAGAGCAACTGGGTCCGTGCACCACAACTACTGAGCCTGCGCGTCTGGAGCCTGTGCTCCGCAACAAGAGAGGCCGCGACAGTGAGAGGCCCGCGCACCGCGATGAAGAGTGGCCCCCGCTTAACACAACTAGAGAAAGCCGTCGCACAGAAACGAAGACCCAACACAGCAATAAATAAATAAATTAATTAATTTAAAAAAATTGTTGTGATTAAAAAAAACAAATTTCATGTTTGGAATATAACTGTAAATATTCATCAAGGCTATCCCACAAATGTGCTACTTTGACTTGTTTTTACCTTACCAAGAATTAAATTGTCACTGAAAATTGTAGATAATGTTCTTACGAAAGCTGATCATCTCTTTTATTTATTTATTTATTTATTTATGGCTGCGTTGGGTCTTCATTGCTGCGCACGGGCTTTCTCAGGGTCTACTCTTCGTTGCAGTGTGTGGGCTTCTGATTGCAGTGGCTTCTCTTGTTGCAGAGTGCTGGCTCTAGGCACATGGGCTTCAGTAGTTGTGGCACATGGGCTCAGTAGTTGTGGCTCCCGGGCTGTAGAGCGCAGGCTCAGTAGTTGGGCCGCACGGGCTTAGTTGCTCTGCGGCATGTGGGATCTTCCCAGACCAGGGCTCGAGCCCGTGTCCCCTGCATTGTCAGGCGGATTCTTAACCACTGTGCCACCAGTGAAGTCCCAGCTGATCATCTCTTGAAGGGCGCTCTGCTGAAGGCGGCTGCAGCGGAGGCTTTGGGGGAAGCTAATATTTGGGCCAGGACCCTGCAGGATGAGGACGTGGGTCCAGCAGGCGGAAGGTTTTGGGGCTCAGGGACCGGCCTGTGCATGTGCATGGAGGCCAGGAACACGTCCCTGAGAGCAGGGCTCGGGCCCAGCTGAGCCGAGTGGAATAAATGTGTGTCAGTGATCAAGCTTGTGACCCCACGCTCTCCTTCCCAGCCGCAGTAAAGTGAGAAGAAAGAAGCAATGAATGGGCACACTCATCTGGTTTCTGGGGCCCAAAGCCCGGCCTTCCCAGCACCCACGCTGAGCAGGGCTTTGTCCTGGGGCAGCTGGAAGTCACGGGGAGTGCCCGCGGCTGTCGACAATGGCAGGACACTGGAAGCTGTGTTCAGGAGCCAGCCTCCTCGGGGAACACGCAACCTGGTGAGATGGGGGCCCTTTCACCAGGTCAGGGGGTCCATCCGAGAACAGGAGTGATGGCCAGGTGGGTGTGCGGTGTTCCTGGCTGGCTCATGTGCTGGAAAATGTCAAATGATAGAAACGCAAGATCCAGGAGTTTGGAAGCCACTGCTCTATCACAGCTCGTATCACCTGTGTTATAACTGGTGGGGGGCTGTCTCCAGGGCACGGGTTCCTGCAGGCCAGGGACCATGTTTCACGCATTTTAGAAGGTCTGCTACTCACCACAGTGCAGCACACAGCAGGAGCTCAATCGATGGTGTTGCACAGAAGGTAGAAGGAAGCATTCTGTGTTCCAGCATCTTCCCTGAGAGTGAGACTGGATCAGGGGAAGGGAAAAGGTTGTTCTTTACTTCAATCATCACAGATGAGTTGGACCTACTGGTGACGCACAGTGAATGTGTCCCTGGGGTAGACGCTGTGGCTCTGGGGCTCTTATTGCTACCTGGACGCGACAGCAACACCTGCAGTAGATTCACTGCGGCTGTGACCCCAGAAGGATTCGTCTTGCTCGGCATAGGTGCTACAACTCCAGCTGGTCATGAGAGTCTGGAGGGCCCACCCTCAGTGACTGATTTTCCCTAACGTTGTCATCTTCTCCTGAGAAACAGGGACGCTGCCTTTGTGCCCTTCCCTGTGACCTGGGCCTTCTGACTGGCTACCCTAGGAGTGGCCAGGAGTAGTCTAGGACTGAAGAGGGAATGAGAATATTGGAGCATAACTTTTGGGTGGAAAATGTACTTCTGAGGCAGTAAGGACAAGAATACTATGATGGGAGGTTTCCTCTCCCCCTCCCCCCTCTCCTCCTCCCCCCTGCCTGCCTCCATCCTTCCTTTAGCTTACTTTGTTTTTCCTCTGACAACTGTGTTTTTCTCCCCTTTATGTCTCAGAGACGATGTAGCTTTGCAGGAGCACAGCCCGCTGCCAGGGTTCCCATCCCAGAGGTGTCACTCTTGTCGGCGGAGAAATCGTGGGCCAGTTACTGAGCCTCTCTGTGCCTGGGTGTCCTCACCCATCACACTTTGGATGATGATACTGATAGCAGCCGCTTCACAGGGCCGTTTGAGGATTGAATGAAGTAACAACTGTAAAAGGCTCAGAAAACTGCACATGTTAAGCGCTGTATAAGTGTTTGTTAATGTCACTCCCTGGTAGGGCGTTTTGTGATGATTAAATGCTGTCCTTGAAAGGATACCCAAGCTCCTGGGGGTCTGCAGAGAGAATGAAGGTCATCTGGAAACAAGATGGCCTTGTGTTGGGACGTTAGGAGCCAATGACGTTATGTTTGAAGTTAGGCAGAGTCGTGACCTTGCTGTGTGATCTTGGGTAAACCAATTGATCTCCCTGGGCCTTAATTCTTTTATCAGAAATAAAAGAGAGAGAGAGAAGGAAAACAAAGAAAAGAACACAATGAAGTCTTATTTCACAGAACAACTTGGTCCCTAAGGAGGACCGGAGAGTCTAAGCAATGTTAGGGGATGTTTTAAGCTGACCCTGGAGGATGGTGGTTCATTTGTTATCTTTAAAACTCCTGAGTGCCTGGGGTAAGCTTGTTGTAGATGAGGTAGAAATGAGCCCTTTCAGGTTATGTTTCCAATGAACGTGAATTCGTGTAAGTTAAAAATAGAGAAGTGTTTCCTGGAAACTCTGGTTGATCATCATCTTTCTTATCACTTCTGTGACCACAAAGGAGTGGAGACAACTTATCTGGGGCTCAGAACTCCTCGGTCCGTGTTTGCCTCATGGCCCTTCGGAACCTCACTTTTGAAACCTAAACTGGGACACAGGCTAACCAAAGGGTTATTTCTCATTTGTGAAGATATTTGAAAAAGGAATAGAAATCAGTTATGTGTGGATATACATATTTTATTTTATTTATTTTAAAGACTAATTTTTCAGAGCAGTTTTAGGTTCACAGCAAATTTGAGAGGGAGGTAGAGATTTTCTGTATACCCCCTGCTCCCACACCTGCATGGCCTCCCCATTATCAACATGCCCCACCAGAATGGTACACTTGTTACAGCTGACGAACCTACACTGGTGAATTATCACCCAAAGTCCAAAGTCCAAAATCCATGCTTTACCTTAGGGCTAACTCTTGCTGTTGTACATTCTACGGGTTTGGACAAATGTTTGAAGACATGTACCCACCATTATACTATCATAGGAGTATTTTCAGTGCCCTGAAAATCCTCTGTGCTCTACCCTTTCATCCCTCCCCTCCTATCCCTGGCAACCACTCATCTTTTTACTGTCCTCATAGTTTTGTCTTTTTCAGAATGTCATAAAGTTGGAATCACACAGTGTGTAGTCTTTTTAGGTTGGCTTCTTCACTTAGTAATATGCATTGAAGGTTCCTCCATGACTTTTCATGGCTTGATAGCTTATTTCTTTTTAGTGCTAAATAATATTCCATTGCCTGGATGTACCACAGTTTATTCATTCACCTACTGAAGGGCATCTGGGTGTCTTCTAAGTTTTGGCAATTATGAATAAAGCTGCTATAAACACTCGTGTGCAGGTTTTTGTGTGAACGTAAGTTTTCAACTCCTTTGGGTGAATACCAATGAGCACAGCTGCTGGATTTTATGGTAAGAGTATGTTTAGCTTTGTAAGAAACTGCCGAATTATCTTCCAAAGTGGCTGTACCGTTTTGCATTCCCACCTGCAAAGAATGCGAATTCCTGATACTCCACATCCTCACCAGCATTTGGTGTCAGTGTTCTGGATTTTGATCATTCTCATTGGTGTGTAGGGGTATTCATTGTTGTTTTAATTTGCATTTCTCTGATAGTGACATGATATGATGCGGAGCATCTTTTCGTATGCTTGTTTGCCATCTGCATATCTTCTTTGGTGAAGTGTCTGTTAAGGTCTTTAATCCATTTATTTGATTGGGTTGTTTGTTTTCTTATTGTTGAGTTTTAGGAGTTCTTTATAAATTTTGCATAGTAGTATTTTTCACACGTGCCCTTGCAAGTATTTTCTTGCAGCCTGTGACTCGTCTTCTCATTCAGTGTCTTTCATAGAGTAGTTTTTAAATTTAATGGATTTCAGCTTATCAATTATTTCTTTCATGGAGAATAAAGAAATTCATGGAGAATAAAGAAATTCTTTCATGGAGCATCCCTTTGGTATCATATCTATATCTATATATTTGGTTTAATATTTTAAAAGGTATCTTATTTACAAAAGCAGCAGGAGAAATATGAAATTGGGGCTGTCCTGGACAATCAGAGATGAGGTGCCGGGGACAGGCGTCAGATGATGTCACCAGCATCAGTCCATCACTTCCCAGGAGCCCGGATTTCCATTAGTGGGCCCTGTATCTCCACAGAAGTTGACACTACCTGGCTTTAGGAAGAGAACATGTGATCTAGCTAATCAGTGGACCCAGGCCTTGGCCACAGTGATTGGTTCAGTGTTGGGCAGATGGCCAAAGCCAGTGCAAGCAAAATGAAGTTCAGGGCTCTAATTTAGAAACTGGGGACAGAGGCATTCTCTTTTCCTCACAGGCAGTATGGCTTATCTCTATGAGGAATGAAGGGGCTACAGCCATTTTTGCTACCTGGAAGGTAGCCATCCTCAAAACATTCCACACACAGAAGAGATCAGCGCTGAGAAAATGTTAGAAAACAGAAAGGAGCCCTAATAAGATTCAGATCCTCTGGAACAAATTGTGCCTGCTGACTGCCCTCAATCTGGACTTTGGGGTTACAGGAGCCAATAAATTTACTCTATCAGCTGGGGTCTAATCAGGAAAAGAGAAACCACACCAGATATTTCAAAACACAGGGACTTAGTAAAAGAATTTGTTACCCAAGTGGGACATTAAAGAGAGGATGCTGAGGTAACCCAGAGATTAATAACGCCTGAGGTCAGTGGAAAAAAGGGGGGGAGGCTGGTTACCAGAGCTTAGGACCTTGGAAGGGGGTCTCATGAAACTGGTGCTGGGCTCCTGGGGGGAAGCTGCATTGCTCACGCTCAGTCCCTTGAAGTTCTCAGACCACTGAGGAGAGGGAAAGATTGGATAGGTGCTCACATCCCCAAGGAGGTACGAGGGGTTGCTCTGATGCCCCAGAGCACTTGGCCCCGTGGATGAGGAAGCCCCTCCCCAGGCCATGGCTGATGGTAGGCTCTGGTCCCTCTACAGGGACATGGTGAGGGAGCTCTGGGAGTGTCAAAAGGAGCTGGGAAGTGGAGCCCACTGTCTACTCTTGCTGGAGAGACACTACCAGGAACTGAAAGACAGAAATAAAGTCCTTCTTTTCTCTCATCTCCCAATATTCCTCTAGTGCATCCTATTGGCAGAACCTCACCAGAGTCTGCGAAAAGTGGATTGCAGGGTACCATTCCAGCATCACAAAGCAAAAGGGTGAGCTGAGGGATGAGAGAAGAAAGGTAAAAAGCAGGCATGATGGTACAGCCAATTCGAATTGGGCTTTCTGTTACTTGCATCCTACTGGTAGACCTGATTATCATGATTACCATAATTCTAACCTTAACCTATCCTTCCTTGTCCTATAATCTGGAAATCATTTTGGTAATTCTGAATTCTATTGTTTACTTTTAAATCCTCTGTGGATTGCTGATGTGCTCCTGTTCATTTTCTCTGATGAGAAGACCCAGCACGGGGAGGTCAGATACCAGGTTCACTCCAAGCTTCCCTCATCCCTTTTGGAAAAGCTCCTGGTGGACGGAAACTTTGGGATCCATTGCAAGAAGAAAATCTGGGGCTTCTTTTGGGGGTGGGAATTGGACTAGGGTGTTTTTGCCTGCAAGAAACAGAAACCCTGCCTCAAGTGACTTAACCATAAGAAAATATATCATCTCACATATCTGGAACTCCAGGTGTAGGCAGCTTCGAGGAAGGTTAATTCATCAGCTCAACTATATCGTTAAGGACACAGGTTCTTTTTATCTTTTCTATCTTGATCCTCAGCTTGGTTCTTTGGATAACGCCCCAACATGGTTACAACGGCTGCCTCAATTCCAACCATGATATCCAGATAACGTCCAGCACAAGAAGAGCACCATCTTTTTTGTGTGTCTCTTTTTCAGATCAAGGGAGCCTTTGCCGGAAGCCTCTGACTGGAGTTCCTGCCACAGGCTAGAACTGGGTCACCTGCCCACACCTAAACTTATTACCAGCATGGGGACTAGGGACACTATGATTGGCTCAGACCAACTAGAGTTCACTCTGGAGCTGGGGATACGGTATCTTTATCAGTCAGGGTTCAATCTAGAAGTACTAGAACCACCTTTCAGGGGTTCCATGTAAACATGGAATTGAATTTGTTGCAGGGATTGGAACTTCTGCAGTTGTGAGAGCTCCAGCCCATCTCTATGGGCTGTAGTCTGCATCTGATGTGCAGCTTCAAAGCCCACAGGGCAGGAAGTGGGGGAGGGAAGACGGATGTATTGTGGGAGAGGGCAAGGACAAGCGGGACCCCGCAAGGATGTACTGGAACCCATGTCATGGGTTCTCATGGCCCCCGACCTGGATGCCCTGCAGGAGAAGCTGGTGCCCTTTGTCGCTGAGATCTGGCCAAGGCACCAGAGAAGCCAAAGAAGGAATGAGGCAAAGGTGGAGCAGCTGCAGGCTTGGCCACCACTCTTTGACAATGAAGTGAGTCTGATGACCCCCACTTCCACCCGCCAACCATTTGGGCTTGACATCTGCCTCCAGATCTCAGGCAAAGATCTCTCTCCTGGCCCACCTGGAAGCGGGACTCGGGGGAAGCCAATTTCAGGCTAGCCCAGCTGACACAGTACAAATCACCAGAGTAACTGCCACCGAGGAATGGATCTTGAACAAAATTGAGGTGTTATAAGCAGAGAAGAAGAGGGAACAACTCTGGGGGAGGCAACCAAAAGTGTCTGTGCTCCAAGGGGCATTTTTCAGCTGCTTCATTCTGGGATCCAATGTCAGGAGTGGTGTGAGTGTCAAGTACACGTGAATGTGGGCTATAACAACACCACATAAATAGAAGGATGCCTCCTTTCTCTCTCTCTCTCTCTCCCCCTCTCTCTGATTCCAGGCTTATCATGGACCAAGCCCTGGCAGAAAACACTAAAGAAAAATAAACTCATGCCTTCAGCAGTTAGTGGAGCGCCTGCCCTCCCTCTGACTCACCACTGCACTGTTTGCTCACTTCCCCTGCTTGGAACCCACTCTCTCCACTTCCTGTTCTCACTTAGCAAGCATGCATTGAGCACCTACTGCGTGCTGGGTGCAGGAAACACGAGATGAGAAGGAAATGAACCTGAGCTCCCAATCTAGGGTGGACCTCCCTCCTCTTCCCCAAATCCCCCTCCTCCCAGAAAGCTTCCCAGATGTCTTCCCAAGCACTCCAGCAAAATCCCGCAGCCCCTGCCTGGGTCTCCGCACGGCTGCAAGTCATTATCTACAAGTATGTGTGTATATGGACATGTCATTTTGTTTTTAATGAATGCTTTATTTTTGTTGGTCCCATCTTCCCCCTGGAGCACATAAGAACTTTGAAGGTCGGGTTTCTGTTTCCTTCGCTGCTCATAACCATGTGCGATGTGCGGGCCGCTGTGCTCAAAAGGGAGAAATCCAACCAGGGTTGCCAAAGACAACAAGCAGCATTTCCAGTGCCTTGGAAGATGCAGAATAGGTTCCTCACACCCACTCTGTGTGGTCCCGACACCCTGATTGAATCAGGTCTGTTGTTAGCAATCCTATCACTGCCCCATTCCACTGCAGGAAACGAAGGCTCAGGTGGCTGTGACTTCCCTAAGGGCTCACAGCTGGCACGTCACAGAAGCCATGCTCTAGCCTCTCTGGGTCCACACTCAGATTCATGGTGCCACTGACCTTAGTGAGCGTTGAGGGGTGTGTGTTGTTACATATTCACTGGAGGCTTATTCTATGCGTGGGCACTGAGGCTTTCCATATCCTACTGGTAGGTGTTACAACCATTCCCACTTTTATAGGGGAAACCGAGGCTTAAATAGTTTATGTAACTTGTAACTGGAAAAAGCTGAAGCTCAAATCTAGGTCTTTCTAATACCAAAATGCATATTTTTAACTGTTATGCCATCCTGCCGTAACTGTGATTGAAAATGATGATTCAACTTCTAGAATTCACTTTTCTGCACTTACGTAACCAGGCTCTGGAGTTAGAACACCAGGGTTAAAATCCCAGCTCTGCAGCTCTGGGCGAGACGCTTCATCTCTCTAGGCCCGTTCCTTCCTCTGTATCACGAAAATTAAGCAAACAAACAAAAAAGTAGTACCAACCTCATAGGTTTGTTTGAGGATTACATGAAAGAAAAAAAATACACGTGTGCTTTCCACTATGTCTGGCACGAGGCGAGTGAACAATAAATGTTAGCTTTTATTCTTCTAACTGCAATAATTTTTACTACTGGCCTTGTCCAATCAGTCTGGCCAGCAGCTTCCCGAGCAAAACTATCTTCGTCAGGGCATTGTTCACACTGAAAAGCCTGAATTCCGAGGAGCCTTGGATTTCCCCAGAAGCTCGTACTAGAACCATCCCCACAGCTGCTTAGGAAAGCCTGTGCATGCAGCCGGCCTGCAAAACCCAGGCCTTACTGATGTCCTGTCTTAGCCGGCCCGCTCAGCTGCTCCACACATGTTCCATAAATGGGAGTCATTAGCGGCAAGCCCCATAAACACCCCCTCCCGGCCACGCTGTGCGCGCGTGCTGGCTGTGTGGCAACTGCTCGGTTAAGCCCATCAGTGCAGATATGAAACAGCTATCAGTGTGTGTACAGACCAGCGTGCCCTAAAGAGAGCCTTCTAGGGGCCAAGCGGGGGCGGCTTCTCCTGGCTGCTTGAACGAACTCTGCTCTTAACTCATCTCCCGGTAAAGGACCAGTTAGTTAGTGCGGATGAATCATCACAGGGATCTGGCTCAGACTTCTCCATGGGGGTGTTTGAAAGGGACGATTTTCTCTGCATTTAATAAAACTTCTTTATGAGTTTCCCCATCCCCCAGGTTAATTAAGGGAGCAGATTCGCTGCAAAGGGGCTGACGGTCTTGGGTTTGTCAAGCTGAACCGATTCTGTTGCAGGCACATACAAACGCTCTGTGCACGTCCAAGTGGCGGAGGCGAAAAACGTGGGAAGCCGGGAGCCGTGTCAAAACACAATCTTGTTCGCTCTCAATAGGTTCTGGGTTCTGGTGGAGCCTGGACTATGAAAAGAGCCACAGCGTGCATGAAGCTTATGCTAAATTGGGGTGGAGGAAGGGACAGTGGAAGCAGGAGGAAGCTGGGTGTCTCCATGAAAGGAGGCAGAAGGCGAGCGCATCAGAGAACTGAAGGTTAATAGCCCCGATGCAACCCTGTGGACCAGACCTTTCCTAAGAAGAAGGTGGAATTAGATACATTTAGCAAGTGTTTCCTTAGTTAGGTACAACGACGGCCTCAGAAGCTCTAGAGCTCTCTCTGAGCCTTAGTTTCCCATTTGCAAAATGGAAATAGGGATACAAAAGCAGGTCTTGGAGACAGCAGGGTGCCGGGCTGGGGTTACACATGGGGCCGGCACAAAGAAAGACACAGTCATTGTTCCTCCCTCCCCTGAGTGCCCATGAGGGTGTTTCAGGGGGAAAATGCCCCCAGTGCAGAGTGGTGAGGGGCCTTTGGGGAAACCATGGCTTAGCAGGCAACCAGTTCTGAGCCTGAGGCCACCGACGTCAAGTCCCCACTACTCCCTGGTTCTCTGCCAAAGGGAGTGGGAAGGAGAGGGGGACTTCGAAGGTCAGAGGAGCAGAAAGAGGAAGAGAAAGAGAGGGGGCGAGCACAAGGCGGAACAGAGAGGAGGCAGCTGGCCAGCTGGGGAGAAGAGGCGGCCAGCGGCCAGGCGGGCAGCAGGGTCTGCGAAGCTTCCCCAGGAGCAGGAGCTACGGGCCTGTGGGTCCCACCCAGCCACCGAGGGAAGGGATGGAGACGAGGGCCACTGCTGGTTCTCCCGAGGCTCGGGGAGCTTTAAGGCTCTTGCTGCCTGTCACTTACATGGCGTGGCCACCAGCTCCACTGGAACCTTCCAGAACCCCAGGCAGACACCACTAATTGAGGCTGGGTCGCTGTCCTGGAGCTGGAATTTTTCTATCTCAGGCCTTTGTCACGAGGCAGCTTCCTGCTTATTCTTGATCTCTTCTCAGGAGCCCAGCTGGTGGGTGAGAGAGGGAAATGAGGTGAAGGGCATCCAGGAGGAAAGCAGGTGCTACAGAGAGAGAAATGGGAGTGGGGAGGGGCGAGCCTCCATCTTCACTTTGCCAACTTTGGAGCCAAGAGGCTCATGGCAGATACATCAGACATGGCGCCCTAGATGAACTCAGATACTGGGAACAGACCAACAGCACAGTAGCTGGCTAAGGCACAGGCCCCGGTCCCTGAGTCCTGCCCGCCAAGCCGCCCACCAAACTGTCCACAGCACTTCCGCTGCCCGGCCCCTGGGTGGCCACCAGGGTGGGCACTGAGGCTTGCGAAGCCCCACCTCTCTGCCCCTTCCTCCTCCTGCCCATATTCAGAAAGCTTCCCAGGCTGACAAGGACCCAAAATGATGTCTCTCTCTGCAGAGGGAACTCCTTATATGGCCTCGATCCCCTTTACGAACCGTCTGTATTTCTCTGTCTGGACGCCACACTGCTCTAGTGTCCAGGCGAGAACCTTCTTTGCAAATTCTTGACAACACTGTTTTTTAAATTTTTACACCTCCTTCTCCCCTTATATTTCAGCCCACTGAAATGTGTCTAAAAGGATTTGTCGTTCTTCCTGAGCCTTTATTACTTTGCTCTTTCTGTCTACCCTGCTGCCCTAGTCCTGTGTTAAATGTTAATAACTTTAGAAACAAATCTGAGTCGTGGGGAAGCGCTAGGCTGTTACCTCCTGAATATGCAGATGGAATTTCCCCCTCCCTGCAAACCCCTGACATTTCTAAAGTTTGTTTCATTCCCTTCATCACACCACTCACCCCTCTGGCTTTATGTCTTGTTTATTATCCCTTTAAATTACATACCCCCTTAAGAGAGAGAGAGAAAGTTCCACAAGGAGAACAAAGAAAGTTAAGGCCTTTTAAAGTACATTTATGGAGGCTTTTCATGAACTTTACAAACGGAGTAAAAAACAAGTGTGAAAGGATTTTTCAAGAAAGGAACATGCTTTTGCAATTTGCTGGAAGTTTTCCCTTGCGTTCCAGAAAAGCAGCCTCCCCATTACTCACGAGGGAAGCACGCAGGCCAGGGAGGAAGGGGAATCAGGGAATAAAAACAGGCCTTCCCCCCCGTCCATGTGCAAACAGCACTTAATAATCAAATTGAAAAAACACACAAATGAAATTAAAACGTTTTCCAAATGGGCTGCAGCCCTGAGGCCAGACTTCATGGGGCCATGGCCAGCGAATTTGTATCTTTGCCTTAATTGGGCTCCAGGCAAAGCGGCTGTTAGAAAAGCCAGATTCTGGTGTCAGCAGGAGGGGAGGACACGACCAGTAGAGGCAGAGAGGCTGTTCCCCAGCAGCCCAGCCTCTCTGTGTTCTCCTCTCCCGGGGGCGTCACCCATCACCTGGGACTCAGTTTCTAAGCCTGCTCAGACCTCTTCCCCTATGGCAAGAACCCTCGCTTGGCCCTGCATCTGCACCAGCTCACTTACTTGCTCATTCACTCCCTCAGTCCCGTCAGCATACAGCTTTGTCGCCAATCTTAAAGCAAAAACAGAAAAAAAAACCCAAAGCCAAAAATGTCTTTGACCCCTTCCCCTTTGGCTGTGACCCCATCTTCTGTTCAGCTGTCTGTACTCGCTGTGTCCAATCACTCCCTTCCCAGTCTCTCCTGAGCCCCGGCAGGTCTGCTGTTTGCCTATGTCACTCTGCCCAAACTGGTCAAGGTCAGTGGTCCCTCTGTCTGTATGTGATAAACCCAGGTCTCAGGCCTCGTCTTTGACCCACAAGTCGTAGGGGTCCAGCACCTCCTGCTGGAGAAGACACCGTCCTCGCTTGGCTTCACCCCACTACTTTCTCTGGGTTTTCCTCCACGCTGGCAAGTGCTTCAGAGCCGCCTTGGCTGGCCCCTCCTTTTTCCCTGCCCTCTTACATCCGGGCACCCCGGTGCACACTCTTTGCACCTTCTCTTTAGGCTCATTCCCTTGGTGACCTCATTCAGTCTCCTGGTTTTGAAATTATCTAATATGCTGATGACTCCTGCATTTTAATCTCCTTTTCCCAGCTTCCCTCCTGAATTTCAGACTTGTGTACCCAACTGCCTACTCAACATCTCCACTTGGATATCAAATAGACATTTTAAACTTAATATGCGGAAAATCGATTCAAGTCCAAAATCTTTACAACGAGCCTACACATTCTACCACTCTTACGACTTTTTCACCTTCCTCTAGCAACACTGGGCTCCTTGCTGTTCCTCGAAAAGGCCAAGCAGGGGACTTCTCTGGCAGTCCATTGGTAAAGAATCTGCCTTCCAATGCAGGGGACGTGGGTTTGATCCCTGCTCGGGGAACTAAGATCCCACAGGCCATGGGGCAACTAAGCCCGCGTGCCACAACTACTGAGCTTGCACGCCTCAGCGAGGGAGCCTGTGTGCCGCAAACTACAGAGGCCACGTGCCCTGGAGCCCGCGCGCCACAACTAGAGAGAAGCCCGTGCACCACAACGAACAGCCGCGCCACAACGAATGATCCCTCAGGCCTCAATGAAGACCCTGCGTGCCGCTACTAAGACCCAACGCAGCCAAAAAAAAAAAAAGGCATGAAAGTAGTTAGTACATAACAAGCATTCAATAAAGTGTACAACTGTAAAAAAAAAAAAAAAAAAAAGGCCAGGCAGGGCTCCGCTCTGGGGCCGTTGCATTGACTGTTTCCTCTCCTTGGAAGACTCTAATTCCAGATATTCACACAGCTAACTTTAGAGTTTTAAAAAATGTTTTCCTGAACCACGATCCAATCAAATGCATGGTTGTTGTTGAGTCTCTTTAGCCTCTTTTAATCTAGAACTTCCTCAACAATTAAAAATAATGATATTGATTTTTTTAAAGAAACCATCTCGACCATCTTATTGAGTGTCCCATGGTCTGCAGGGGCCTGGCCATCTCCACTTCATGTCATTTAACTTGTTCTTCTATCCCCTGTATTGCCTGGAAACATGGCCTCTTTTCTGTCCTTCTAGCGCTATTTCTCTTGATAGCATCTGACATTCCTTCCTGTTGCCTTGATCTCTCTGCTGGTTCCCTGCCTATGTCATTGGCAGCTCCTTCTCAGCCAGCCTCCTTTCAAGTTACTTATCCTTCCTCATTCATATGGCCACCTGAAATGTCAATGTTTCCCCAAGGTTTTGTTCCCAGCCACCATTATTCTCATTATGTGTAAATTCGTTTACTTACATTTCTCCATCTACTCTCTTTATACTAATGGTCCCAAATTTATGGCTCAAACTATCTGCTAGGATCTCCAGTTGGATGGTATTCATTCTTCCACTCTCTTTCTCTCTCCTAAGCTGTCTCTCTAGAACCAACTGTGTGACAGGCATTGCGGATGAAGTTAAGAACAAGGCACATGTACTCCCTGCCCTCATGGAGCTCACAATCTATGAGGGGAGATATAGACTGTAAAGAAATAGACTGGAGAGTAGGCGGGGGCAATGCATGCGAGGTACGGAAGGTCACATTGAGGACTTTGGACTATAGCTAAGAGGACAGAGAAGTCCCTGATCAGATCTCTTCAGTTTGCCCTCAAGACAGTCACTCCGACTACAATGCAGAAAACAGGCCTGAGGGAACAAAAGCAGATGGGCATGCACATGTAGGTAGGGAACAGGTAAGGGTTGATGGTGCCATCCCAAACTCAGCATAGCCCAAACTGGTCATTATCTTTTCTTAAGGCTTGCACTAGTTTTTCTTATCCAACCACCCAATTATCTAGGCTTGAAGCCAAGAGCCGCTGCCTTAATTCAGAGTCTCACAGTTACTGCAGTGGTCTCCTAGGTGACCTGTCTCCCTCTACTTTATCTTCACTGTGGAGGGTATGGGTTTTTCTTCACCCCTTGCTCCTCTTCCTGCCTACTTTCTGGAGTTGCTGCATCCACGGCTAAGGGAATTGAACATGGCTGTAATGCAACTCAAGGAGACCCTCTATGCCACACATAGGTGCTGAGACTCTGCTAGCCAATTTACTTGTATACCACGAGACACACCTGGAATGTTCTTTAAGGCATCCCAATGTCAGAACAGACTTCCATCTTAAAATTTTATTCCTCCTCCTCCACCTGCGAGACCTCAAGTCCCTTCTGTCCCCTGACAAGACGTTGGGCTGGTGAAGTGGATAGTGGCTGACACCTAAGGAGGGGCACATAGTGGAGTGGAGTGGGAAGGGCGGGAAGAGGAAACTAAAAGCAAAGGGGCTCGAAAGGAGTTGAGATAGGACCCAAGGAAGAACTTCTTAGGTACTCTTTGAGGGCTGGAGGGTGACTGTGGGGTTGCCCCTATATTTTAAACGTTAATATGACATGGAGAGGAGTTAAGTTATCCAAGGAGCCCACTCAAAACTCCTCAACACACTCTGGACCAGAAGTGGGCTGGACTATAGCCCTTGAACTTTATTCGGAAGTGAATGAACTTTCTTCAAAGGTGGATACACACATGTTTCCATGTGCTTCCCTGGTTAGGGAGGCAGTGTGTCCTTATGCTCCCCTTCTCACAGGTGAGCGGATGTGTGGATTCCTCCAGCATGGAGGCAAAAGGCTAAGGAAATGAACGAATGGATGAAGAAGTGAATGCCATGCACTGTGATGTGTTGGACACATCATCACTCAACACAGGTGTGATGCTGTCTCCTTTCTGAGAGTCAAGATCATAGGCAAGGAAAAGGCCAAGAGTGCACACTAGGATATTTGGGAAGGAAAGGTAGAGCTGACGGGGAGGGGGTAGAGCCAGGAAAAGGGGAAGTGGAGGGTGGCTAGGGAGCTAAGAGCTGTCGTTTAGGTTTCCCATGGCTCTCCTATGACTACTATATTCTTTGCTTATGGGAGAAGAGTAGTTCTTCAAAGAGCTGAGAAAATGTTTTCTAATTCTGAAGTTGAGAGCTCCCTTCAACTCTTCCCAGGTCCTCAGCCTTGACCACAAGTGAAATGGTATGAGTTGCAAGGTTGAAGGTGTAGAGGAAAGTTCAGCTGATTTGAGCCTTCCCATCAGGGCTACGTAGGTAGATGAGTTATAGGGTCAAAGGAGGTTGCATTTCAGAGTGTTTAAGCATGGTGTGTCACCTCCTCAGAGACCCCAAGGATGTAAGGACCCTGTGGCAGCCAGAAAGTCCTTCTAAGGTCAGATCTTTATGTTGGATCTTTTCCTGGAGCAAATGGACAATAAAAGTCAACAGTGACTAATATTTCTTGAGTATCCACAGAAGCTGGGCCTGAAGAACCCAGAGGCAGTCCTTAAAATATTTGTTCTTAATATTTATGTAGCTCTGACAGTGGGCTAAGCATGATATATGGAGGAGAAAGTTGAGCAAGGTAAGCTCCCTTTTTACTGAAGTATAGTTTAGTAAGGCAAGGAAGACAATGACACAAAAATATTGTGATTCAATGAAGGAAGAACTATAAGAGAGCATAGTCTCTGTGGCTGAAGGAGTGCCGAGGAGTGCATGGCCACCTCTTCTTGATTAAACCAGGAAAGGAACTTTTGAAATGGGTGTTGATGGATGAATATGAGTTCTCCAGAAAGAGGTGCAGAAGATGCCTCTGGGGTGACTCTCTAGACCAAAGGAACATGTAATATTAAAAGACATGGGGAGAACAAGGACTGAAAGCAGGGACTTGAACAGATACTTGTACACCAATACTCAGAGCAGCATTACTCAAAATTGCTAAAAGATGGACACAACCCAATGTCCACTGACGATGAATGAATAAACAGAATGTGGTATATACATACAACAGAATATTTTTCAGCCTTAAGAAGGAACGAAATTCTGACACATGTTACAGCATGGATGAAACTTGAAGCCATTATGCTAAGTGAAAAAAGCCAGACATAAACAGACAAATACTGTAGAATTCTATTTATATAAAGTACCTAGAGTAGTCAAATTCATAGAGTCAGAAAGTAGAATGGTGGTTGCCAGGGGCTGCAGGAAGGGAGAATGGGGATTTATTGTTTAAGAGGTTCAGAGTTTCAGTTTGTGATGATGGAAAAGTTCTGGAGATGGATGGTGGTGATGGTTGCACAACAATATGAATGTACGTAATGTTACTAAACTGTACACCTAAAAATGGCTAAAATGGTAAATGTCATGATATGTCTATTTTACCACAATTTAAAAAAATTAACAAGAAGAAGGATGTGGGGAGAGAGATAATTGAGATGCTTTTGGAGAATGGTGAACGCATAGGTATGACCAAAACTTTAGGTGTGGGTTAGAGACTGACCGGCTAAATTTAATCCAGTTAGTGAAGTTTTGTACCTAAGGAGGTGGGACTTTACATCAGGTGTAATGGAAAGTTAGCAGAGGTTTGAAGCAGGCAAGAACCAAGGTATTTTAGGAAAGTTTTAGCTTTCAGAAGCTGAAAAGGCTCTGAAGAGGTGAAAGGCTAAGGAAGAGGCTCCTACAGTAGCCTCTGTATCAGGTTTGATGAGAGCTGGAACTTGCCATGGAGATGAAGAGGAGGTGGGAGCATCACGAGATGAAGTTGAATTGACAGGAACATATGTCCATAGAATTAAGCGTGAAGCTGAGGGATCATGGGAAGCTGAGGATGCATCCGAGCCTTCTGGCTTGGGGGACCGAGTGGACAGTGGGAAGAGCCACTAACTTAAGGATTTCAGGAAGAAGAGTGTGTTTTGTGGGGAAGAATACACATTTGATTTAAGACCTGTATAAGTTTAAAATACACTTTTATTTAGTGCCATGTGATTATGTAATGTCTTTGGTCTCCATTTCTTTCACTGTGCTGTTCTCGTCTCTAAAGCTAGATTTTTAAGCACACAGATCTGGTGCATTCATTCATTCATTCATTTGCTCATTCATTCATTCAAGAAGCATTTATTGAGCACATTTGCATTGATTATTCATTTATTCAATCTTCACCTCTGTTCCAGCCCAATACCAAGAATAAGCAGTAAATCCGGGCATGGAATACAGTTATTCTGCTATTAGGTTGTTTCCACTGTACAAAAGCTTCCTCTTACTAAAGAAAGCAAGCAAGGTGTACAACAGGCCCTCTCTATGATCAGATCTCATTTAAATTTTCCCAATAACCCTATGAGATAAGTACTGTTATGATTTTTCAGGGAGGGAAAGATTATAAAGGGACAACAGGAGATATGGGGGATGATGGATATTTTCATTGTGATTGTAATAATTGTTTAACTGGTATATAGATATATATACAAGTCAAAACACCAAATTATACACTTTAAATTTGTAAAGCTCATTGCATGATAATTATACCACAATAAAGCTCTTTTATAGAATTTTTGGTCAATAACTACAAAGTAACTTTTGATAAGGTGTCATTTGCTGAGAAGTCAATAATTTAGTTATAAATGACAAACAAAAAACCTGTCCCTCTGTGTTTCTACCCCTTAGACCTCTGTTTCTCATTTTTTTGGTGGCCACTTTTCCCCCTGTACTTTCTTCTCCAGAATGGCTTTGGTTCAAATAAAGCTGAGTTTTTTGTTTGTTTGTTTCAGGTGTAATTTACAGAGGTCAAATTTACCCTTTTTAGTGTACAGTCCTGTGTGTTTTGACAAACACATACATGTGTGTAACCACCACCACAATCAAGATAGAAAGCAGCCTTTCGGCGGTAACCACCATCTTCCCGTAATTCACCAAAATGACCAACACAAAGGGAAAGAGGAGGGGCACTCCCTACATGTTCTCTAGGCCTTTTAGAAAACATGGAGTTGTTCCTTTGGCCACATACATGTGAATCTACAAGAAAGGTGATATTGTAGATATCAAGAGAATGGGCACTGTTCATAAAGGAATGCCCCACAAATGTTACCATGGCAAAACTGGGAGAGTCTACAATGTTACCCAGCATGCTGTTGGCATCATTGTAAACAAACAAGGTAAGGGCAAGATTCTTGCCAAGAGAATTAATGTGCGTATCGAGCATATTAAGCACTCTGACAGCCGAGATAGCTTCCTGAAATGGGTGAAGGAAAATGATCAGAAAAAGAAGGAAGCCAAAGATAAAGGTACTTGGGTTCACCTGAAGCTCCAGCCTGCTCCACCCAGAGAAGCACACCTCTTGAGAACCAATGGAAAGGAGCCTGAACTGTTGGAGCCGATTCCCTATGAATTCATGGCATGATGGGTGTAAAGAAAATTAAAAGACCTGGACTGTTAAAAAAAAAAAGATAGAAAGCATTTCCATCCTCCCCCAGATTCCCTTGTGCCCCTAAGAAGTCAATCCCCTTTCCTCAGCCCCAGCTCCTGGCAGCCTCTGATGTATTCTTTTTCCCTACAGTTTTGCCTTTTCCAAAATGTCATATGAATGGAATTATACAGTATGGAGCCCTTGGAGTCTACTTCTGTCACTTTGCACAGGCTTTCTCCACCTCAGCACTGTTGACACTGGGGCCAGATCACACTTTGCTGTGGGGCTGTCCTGCGCACTGTAGGATGTTTAGTAGTATCCCTGGCCTCCACCCACTAGATGCCAACAGCATCTCCCTCCTAGACTGTCACCATCAAAAATGTCTTCAGATATTGCCAGATGTCCCCTGGGGGTCAAAATCACCCCTGGTTGAGGACCTCTGACCTAGAATAATGCATTTGAGATCACGTGTGCTGTTGTATGTAAGTTTCCATCCTTTTTACTTAGATAATCGTAACTACTACCACATACTGTCTGTGCAAAATAGGACCATGCAGAAGGAACTGGAAAGAACCGAACACAGACCCAAACCACAGTTGGAATAGGCCTCTCTGGGTTGAGGAATGAGCTGGTATGGAGATAAAAGTTTCATTTTCCTCTGAAAGCATTTTTTCTTCCAGACAGAGACTTGAAATATGGTAGTCAACTGCTCTCAATCCAAATGGGAGGTTTCACCTAAAATATCTACGGTTACTGAACTTCCCAGAACGTAGCCACACTCAGGAGTCGACAACTGAAAAGAAGGCAGGAGTGACTGTGAGAGGCGGTGCCCTGCCCCACGGGCAGGATGAGCAAATCTCTCCATCTCTTGGAATGTCACGTATCAAACAAGGATTATGGCCAGTAGGACGGTTAGTGCTGCAATGAGGAAGTGCTGGGAAGTGAAGAAAGCAAGCAAGTTCCCTCTTCTCCAAGTGGCTGGGCGGGCACAGCCATCTCACCACTCTGGTTTCCACTGTTTGCTTGTTGGCTCGCTCGTGCATACTTTATGCTGTCTGTCCGCTAACAGCCTGTACCCACTTAATTGCCTGTGACCACACATCTGCTATGGTGGTGAGCGGCCGTCAATGCACTTAAGGGGTGGGAAGGGCTTTCGGCAGGGAAATGCTCTCCAAAATTCTGGAGCAGGGACTGGGGAGCAAAAAAATGCCCTGTGCTTGGCCAGACATAGAGCCTTTGAGATCTGTGCTGATTGGATGGGGGCACTGAGGTTTCTATTTGGAAGAAAAACACTTCTAGGGAAAGCATGAGTGGAATCGGCCTTTGCATTTCTCAAGAACACTGTTTATAATAATAGCAATCCCATGATTTTGCAAAGCTGCATTTGTTGACTGAGTAAGTAAATAAGTGAACAAATTTCGTATACAGCTGTCCCAAGGCGAAACTGGGAAACAGATAAAGCTGATCATGGGTGCTTCCAGATTCTATGTTCAGCTCTTTTTTTTTGCTTTTTAATAAATTGAACAAATATTTAATGAGCAACTCCTAGGCTCCAGGCCCTGTGCTGTGAGGTAAGAAGCGGTATATGTTGAAAGTCATCACATTGTACACTTTAAATCTATTACAATTTTATTTGTCAATCATATCTTGGTAAAGCTGGAAAAAACAGTGTGAGAATGATAAAACACAGCCTTCACCCTCAAGTAGCTCACCGTTGTGCCCTGTGACAGCTGGGAACAGCTGGATTACTGTGTGATGAACAAACAATGGAAGCACAGAGGTGGCCTGTGCACTTCACCATCATGCTCTGCTTTCTCATGGCGCGTGGGCGAGACTGTTTCTCAGATGCTAGATCCCAGATGAATTCATTCAACAAATATTATGTGTCGGACACTGTTCTTGGCACTGGGTAGATAGCAGTGGACAAAAAAGGATAAAAAAAATCTCTGTCCTCAGGAGTCTCATGGGGTGAGGCCCACAGTACAAAAGTAATTAGGTAAATGATAGAGTAGATTTTGCAGAGAAACATAAGGCAAGCAAGAGAAACAGGCAGTGCAGGCGACCGGGCTGCACTTTTCACTGGGGTAGTCAGGGAAGGCCTCGTATTTGAACAAACACCAGAAAGAGTTGAAAGGGCAGATATCTCTGGAAAGAACATTCCAAGCAGAGAAATTAGCAAGTTCAAAGGTCCTGGGGTAGAAGCATAGCATTTGAGGGCTAGTCGACAGCAAGGCCAATGTAAGCATAGAGTAAGCTGGGAGGAAAGCAGGAGACAAGGTCCAGGTGCGGGGCCAGATGTGGAGGGCTGAGGGTTATGGTGAAGAATTTGGTTTTTATTCTGCGTTGTGATGGTATGTGCTATAGTTTGAACATTTGTGTCCACCCCAGCCTGCCCCCCACCCCCGCTCTTCAGATCCATATTGCTGCTAAGATTCTACAGGGTTGGCCTGCCTGGGCTGAGTCTCGTGTTGACATCACCCAAACTCCCAGCTACGACGCAGCTGTGCGTGCCCATGGAAAATTCCTTTCCCAAGGCTGTGCCCAGTGCCAAAGTTTGTGTTCTCAACCACAATGCTAAATGGCCTCCAGATCCTGGGCTATATCACCTCCAGGGTCAATCCTCCAGTACACTCATCTTACAACAACAGCAGTCCTTGGAAGACCATACAGGAGCATAAAATAGCACACTGGTTGTGATGATTTTTAGATAAACTCAATCTTGGGACCACTCAACATGAGGTGGCACTCTTTGGTCCTCAAAGGTACTAGGAACCTTGGAAGTAAATAACCACTTGTTCAAGTCTCTTAGGGAAAATAAAACATGGTGCCAAGACAAGAATAAAATGTCATTTATATATGTTGAGAGGCAACATGGTAGGAGAAGGGCATGGGCTTTGGTGTTAGATGGACCTGACTTACCATCCTGACCTTTTTTTTTTTTTTTTTTACACACACACACACTGTATTTTATTTTTACAAGAGATAAATAGACTGACACCAAGCATTGTACATGGATGACCACAACAAAAGCAACAATGATTGCAATTACCAAACATGAAACACACTCATACTATGTCATAATATTGACATCCTGACCTTATTGCTTATTTTCTGTGCAAGCTGCGGCCAGAGACAAAAGCTCTGCATACGGCAATTTTCTTACTTGGAAATGAAAACAGGGCCTGCTTGCAGGGTTGTCACATGAGTAAAGAAATGGAGTATAGGGTATATGACATTAAGGGTGCTTAATAAAAGATACTTTTATTATTCCTTGAGCACTCTTGCAGAGGCTGGGGTAGTACAGAGTGAGCAGTGCTTGTGCTTGTGTGTGCAGGTGTGTGTGTGCGGGTGTGGTCCTGGCCTGAACCTATCTGGATTCATCCATGTAAGACTGGCTGTGTCTGGTAAAGAAGTGGGTGAACTTCCAGGAGTGGGCTTGTGGGAAGATATTTGGGTAGAAGGAGAATAAGGGGACAGTTTTGTCAGGTGTTCCTAAGTGGGGATGGGAGAGTCAGCCTTGGACATTGTTGCCTGACCTGGTCCCAGAGATGTGAGTTTGAGGAGGGGCTTCCGGAAGACACCAGCTGAGTTATTTTTATGAGATTCTAAGCCCCCCTGCTATTGATCATCCCCAGGGTGCCTCACTGACCCTTGTTTGGCTCTCTCCTCCTTCATCATGAGTATAACCAATTCCATTCGCTGTGGAAACCAAGAGTGGAGTGTCTGTTTTCCTGTTTAGAGTCTATAGCTACACCGTCATCTTTCCCATAGGCTGGAATCTCAAGTTGTATCTATTTGGATATATATGTAAATATGGAGGAAGAGGATGTTATAAAATGTTATGAGATGCTAAAAATGACCCTCACTTGAGTTACTCGATTCTTACTAAGACAAGCGTCTCCCTACTCCAACATCCCCAGGAAATAGCAGTCTTGCTCCAAAAACCCAACAAGACCATTCTCTGGTCTTTCTTCCCTCAGCTTGAGCTCATCTGGACCCTGACTCGCGTGGTTTGCATCCCACTGAGGTTAGGGTGTTTGATTCCGTTTCGGATTTACTTCCTTCTTGCGGGTAGACGGTTACATTAATGGCTCCCAGTGGAGCCAGGGCTCCCTCCGTGTATCCACACCCCGGTGTCGTCTCCTCCCACATGGACTCAGGGCTTGGCCATGTGACTCGCTTTTGCTAATGGGACAGCAAATGTAACACAAGCGGAGACTGGAAAATGATTGTGAGTTGAGTCTTTCCCTCTCTCCTGCTGCTTTTGGAACCTAGCCACCGTGCGAAGAAGCCAAGGTTGGTTTCTGGAGACACACAGCCCAGCTAAGAGCCAGCATCCATGCCTAGAAAAGTGAGGAAGGCCATCTTAGGCTACCCAGCCCCATTATGAGCTGCCAAATGGTAGCAGCCAGATGACCCCAGGTGAGATGACGAGAAGAACCACACTGCTGAGCCTAATCAAACTGCTGACCTCCAGAGCCATGCACAAATAAAATGGTGGTTGTTTTCAACCACTGAGTTTGGGGATGGAATGTTACTCAGCAAAGGCTAAGTCACACAGTTTTCTTTCTACCTTTTGTACTTTTCTACCAACTTACTGGCACTTTCATTCTGTCAACCACTCCTTCTGGAAGACAGTGCCCTCTGCCCCTCACAGGCACCTCAGCTGACCTTTCACCAAAGGGAAACTCATCCTGCACCCAGAAGCATGGGTTCCATCAGCAAAGATCCAATGGCTGCCCCTGTACTGCTTCCCCTTAAGAGTTAAGCTCTGACTTCACTGCATGCAAAGTTTCCTTTAAATTTTTTCTTTTTGGAAAAAAAATGTGGTTTTGCTTCCAAATGATGTTCCAAATGTCTCTGGCTCACCAAGGAGTAATCCCTCAGCTGGAAAACGCAGCAATGCTGCTATTTTAGTATGGCACCAGGCCTCTGGCTTCTTGATTCTGCCAGGGCTGCCGATGCTTCTTTGTGGAAAACTAAATCAACTGCCTAAGATACAGAGACTTGTCCCAGAGGGATATTTCAGAAAGGAGAGGCCCTCTGCCTTCTTTCCATTCTGCCTCTTTCTACCCAACTCCTAGCTCCTCCAGCCAAAATGGGTCTTCTCCCCTTGGGGCAACCGAACTTCTAAACTGCTTAAGTGGAGGCCCATCTGCTGTCCCTGACCCTTTGGCTTCTCCCCACACTCATCCTAATTGTTCTCTGATGAAGGCTAAACGTAAGCCTGTGTAACACTCCAAAAATGCACGGCTGGCCGAACCCAACATTACCAAGAGAGACAGCTATGAGAAAACAATATGCCTGTTTGCTCGACCTCCCTTTCTGCAGGCAGACTAATTCTGGAAACTTTCCCACCCTCCGAGGGCAGAGGTGCTTTGCTAATCCTGCCAAGTGTCAAAATGCATGGCGTTTGAACAGCTTCTTCAGGCTAATGCTGTTTATCAGACTGTCCCTGGGTAGAAACTCCTGTAGATTCTGTGCAGAAAGCATCTGCCCTGGACCCAGTAAAGGGGGCAGTTTAAGGAGGGGTCACTTCTTATGGAACTAGTTGCCTTTTCTCAGGCACTGCTCTTCCCTGAAAGAGATTAGCTGGGCAAAGGTCACTGAGGAGAAGCCGTGGCTCGGAGGCCACCTCAGGTACTGGGAATGACTCATCGACCACAGAGAAAGGGACTGGGGCTTGGAGTGAGACCAGTAGGATCTGGGCCCAGCCTAGTGGTCTAAATGTCAGCTGTGACCACCTCTCGGGAAATGCACTCCGGATCCAAGCTTCCGAGGCCTCACCAATCTGGGTCAGAGGAGGCTCACGATGACAGTAATGGATCTGGCACCCCTTGCTTCTCTCTCTCTCCACCCAAAAGTTCCAGGAGCGTTCCCTTCTGTCTCACGTCCTCAGGGAAGCCTTCCTTGTCCCACTCCCAGCCCGATCATCCCTGGAATCTGCTTATCTATCTCTCCCTCCTTTGTGCCCCTGCTGTGTCCTGGACATTTTCCTGTAGAGAACTTCCACACTTGATTATGTTTACTTGTTTTCAGGATTTGCTCCTTCTAATGGACTCACGCCTCCTGCAGAGAGGGGATATGCTGTATTTACTCCATATTCCCAGCTGCCAACCCAACGCGGCGCTCAGCACTGAGGGGATGAGTGATCCTTCTCATTTTCCATTGAACTCGGAGAAGCCGGCCCACCCGAGGTCACCCAGCAGCCGAGCGCCTGAGCCTGGATTTAGACCCAGGTTTGTCCTAATCTAAAACCTGTGCTCTTCCAGTGCTCCACCTGGCCTCCCCAGGTAGTGATGCCTGCCCACCACCACACACACACACACACACACACACACACACACACACACACGAGCATCCTTACACGCACACAGAGGTCACAGGAGAGCATGGGCAGAATTACAGCTTGTCGGAGATGAAAATGATTTAAGACATCATGGAAACCAACTCAATTATTTAACAAACGAGGAAACTGAGATTAAAGAAATTAAATTATTTGTGTGAGTTGATATGCTTTGGACCTACTTTAAAATTTGGTCTAGGGCTATTCTTATCAATAATCATGCTTCTTTCAATTTAACCCAGAGCCCCGAGGAAGATACATGACTGAGTGACAGACAGTTCCTGCCTTCAGAGAGATTTCAGTGTAGTTGGGAGAGAAATATAAACTTAGCTATCAATACAGGGCAGGACACGAGGGGTTCGAAGCAGTTCAGGCCCTCAAAGGAGGCAGAACTCTCGCACTGACTTCGCAGAGTCAGGACAGACTTCACACAGGAAATGATATTGAGATGAGCCTTGGCAAAAGGCTAGATGATGGACAGCTAGGGCCGGGGGCCCAGCACGTGCAATGGCACGGAGGTGGGAAAGTGCATCCTGTGTATCCGAGGAATGGTAACATGCAAATGGTAAGTCTGCCAAGCTTTGGGCTTTACCTACAGGTGCAGGATGGTAGGTGAGGCTGCGGGGGGAACTGGGGCATGCTTCTGGGTGATGAGGGCAGATAGGAAACTAAAGCATCTCCAGCTGGTATCTGGGAGGAGAGCTGCTGCTGACAAGCCCCTTGGGGGAAGTGAGCAGAAGGGACAGAGACCTGGGGGTTTAACAGGACAGTAAGAGCAAGAAAAAAGCTAAGTAACTGGGACCCAATGAGAGCAGAGTTCTTTAGGCTACAAGAGAGGGGAAGAGGGATACCATTTTAAGGCACTAACATGGCGTTTCTCTTCTGTTTCCCACTCTCCCAGGTTCACCCTAGATATCTGTTTGCTTATAGGAGGAGGGAGGACTGTGTGTGCAGTAAGGAGGGGGGAGGAGGAGGCGGGGAGAGGACATAGGGGTGGGGAGGGAAATCTGTGTGCAGATTCTTACTGATTACAGAAGGAATTCCAGAGAGATACCCAGGTACTGGGTCTTTGGTCATTCAGAATAGGATTATGCAGAAAGTTCCAGCCTTAGGAACCAGACCATTATCTCAAGAAGGGATTTTCCAGATTCTTCTTCCTCCTCTCTTAGTACATCAGGAGAAAGCCTATTATATATAAGATAGATAACCACCAAGGACCTACTGTATAGCACAGGGGATTCTATTCAGTATTCTGTGATAACCTACATGAGAAAATGATCTAAAAAAGAATGAATATATGTATATGTATAGCTGAAAGAAAATAAAAAAGAAGAAAGAAAGCCTGAAGCTTGGCGTTCTCCCATATACACAGTAAGATGCCAACGCCAGTCATTTAGGCCTCGTGGGAGTCAGAAAGGAGGAGACAGAAGTATTAGAAGAGCCCACCCTTTTTCTCTACCTGAAAATCTTAAAAAAAGAGGAAGAGGTAAACAGACCGAGAAGAGCCAGGCCATCCTGCCCGTCCCCACCTCTGGGCCAGCAGAGGGAGGGTGTTAGAGAAGTGAGTGTCACCCTTGGGACTTTGGGAGGAAGCCACTGCATATGCCCCCCCATTAGAACCCAGGGAACAGTCACTGAAAAGGAGCTCTGCATGGTCAGCATGAGTGAGGCCTGAAGTTCAGCTTCCCTGGACCACCCTCAGTCTCATGGGGGGCAGATGCAGAGCTGGAAGCCAATGGGCCCACCGAGGGGGCCTTCTGTTTGGAGACAAGGTGACCTCTCAGCTAACAGAGTGGAGAGCCCATGGAAAGAGCTGGGCCTGCAGCCCAACTGAGACCGAGACACCAAATCATCATTGGGAGCGCTACCTGGGCTGGAAGAACGGGTCACACCTTGAGTACTGGGGGCCAGGAGGTCAAATAGGACCCAACACCCCCCCAAAAAAAAAAAGTCTCCGCAAAGACCAATGGACAGCACACATCCAGGGGCCTTCATGAGAACAAAGAACTCACTGCCCCTGGTGCCATGAGGGGAGAAAGCCCCCCTCGCTCCATACTCTGGGGCCTCTAGTGTGGGGAGACAGAGGGAGCAGGGGCTATCAAAGACACAGAGTGTTTTTCCTAAAGGCCAAACATTATCCGAAGGGTTTAAAATATCAGCTCAAAGTTTAACTGGATTGACATTTAGTTTTTCCTCCCCATCCCACTAACTAGTGGGTGTGGCTCAGAGGAAAAAGACCAGATTAGTTCTAAGCAAAATAATGCTACTCTGTTTTCCCTTCACATCCGATATGTGGTGAGTTATATTTGTGCAACTGGCTACTCTGAGTCTCAGGACGTCAGGGCTAGTCTGGGCTCCCAGGCCTGGCGAGTAGCCAGCGAGCCTTGAGGACCAGCCCAGGCCCCTCTTACATGGTGGGCTCTGCATGGGCCTTCCTGGCACAGCTGCAGGCCACCTGGCTCACAGCACACAGAACAGCAGGGCCTGGTGGAGAGTGGCCCAAGCAAGAGGTGGGGTCTCTGCTTCATAAGGTGGGAACCAGGACTGGGGCTGGCCCCGTGGGAGGGGAGGAGGGAGCTATGCAGTAGTGGGCGCTAATAAGGAGAAGAAAACAGAAGGGAAGTAAGATGCAGGAAGGAGCCTTAGGAAGATGAGAAGTGCAGACTCGATGTCCGTGAGAGGACCCAAAGCTGGGCCAGGGTCTTTGCCCCACGCCCAGAGGGTGGAAAATGGCCCACCGCGGGGCTGGGAAGCCGGAGTGCCCCGCGGGGATGGGCTGGGAGATTGTGGGGAGAATCTCCAGTCTGAGCTTCCGTGGACAGAGAGGGAGCTGGGGGAGAGATGCAGAGGAAGGTCGACACTGGTGACCCTGATTGCTGAGCGCTCTGCGCACAGTCAGGGGTACAGCTTCGGCAGGTTGCCCCCAAGGGGCAGAGGCCCAGGAGGAATGCTCAGGCCCGTGCGGGCGCAGCAGAGGCAGCGGGCCGGCCGGCGGGGGGCGTCTGGGGGTGCCGAGGGGCGCTGCCCCGGCCTGGCCCGGTCCACGGTTGCCCCCGTCCACCTGCGGGGAGCAGCGGCTTTCCTCCCCAGCCCGCCGGCCTGGGAGCTCGGCTTTCGCGGGGCGCTGCTGCCCCCTCCCGGGTGCGCTCGCAGGCCCCGGGCGCCGCGGGAGCTGCTTCGCCGCCGGGAACCTCAGGGCTGGGGCGTGGCCTGCGGTCCCGCTTCCCGCAGCGATTCCCTCCCTGGTGTCCGACTCCGCTGCTCAAGCCCGGCCCCTCTAACGCATCTGCCTTCGAAATCACTTCAGTCCCTCCTCCGTCCCGGGCCGCATCCCCGTGTCTTCTGTGGCGGCTCCACTGTCTTGTGCGTCGCACGGTGGAACTTGGTGATGAAGGTGCCACCGTGGGCTCACACGCGCGTCCGGGCCCCAGGCGGTCCTTGAGTCCCTGAATCTCAGGTGCTCCCCGGGCGGAACAGGGTCCCAGGGAGGATGCTTGTCAAGGGGCTGGTGGCACCGGTCCTCCCACAGGGGAAGTTCAGGTCACTAGTGTCCACCTTCTTCTCCGTCTCCCTGCACCCCTCTCTCTCTGCCCTCCTCTGTCCACAGAAGCTCAGACTGGAGATTCTCCCCACAATCTCCCAGCCCATCCCTGCAGGGCACTCGGGCTTCCCAGCCCCGCGGTGGGCCATTTTCCACCCTCTGGGCGTGGGGCAAAGACCCTGGCCCAGCTTTGGGTCCTCTCACAGACATCAAGCCCCCACTTCTCATCTTCCTAAGGCTCTTTCTAGCATCTTACTTTCCTTGCATTTTCTTCTCTTTATTAGTTCCTACTACAGCATAACTCTTTCCTCACCTTCACGCAAACCCTCTCCCCGATCGTTCACTCTCCTTTACAGCTCCACTGACCACACTCTGCCTTCCAGCCCCATCATCACCCTGAGTTCTGATGGCCCTGCTGACCCTCAGTTAACAACCCTGGGGCCCCAGTGACTTCTTTGCTGCTCAACAGCAAGCCCAATTCTCAGACCTTATTTGATAGCTCTGCCACACTTAGGACTACTGACGCTTCTTTGTGCAAATTTTCTCTCCTTTGAATTTCCTGGGACACTCCTTCTGCTTTTCCTGTGACCGTGAACCCAGTCTTCTTCAGTTTCCTTGATGACTCCTTTTTGTCCACCAGCACCAGCCACAGGGCTCCTCCCTCTTGGCCTTCTTCTCTTTTCATTCTACCCACTCACCTGTGGGCTGTGATCTCATCCCCCATCCCAGCTCCAGCTCAGATCCTTGCCTGGCTCCACACCTACCCACGCAGGTGAACTCTGGTCATCTCCATGTGGACAGCCAGAGAGAACACCAACTCTGCAGATCCGAAACTGGAATCATTGTCTTTCTCCCCAGATTGGTTCTTCCACAGAAGTCTTTTTAATTCCTTTCTCTCTCTTGCTCACCCCTCCTACCATCCAACTGGTGTCAGCATTCTGTTGATTCCATCTTCTTCTACATTATTGCCTAGAATCTGTCTTTCACTGCCACAGACTCAGCAACAATTTAGTGGGTGCCAGGTACTGCTCTAAGCATTGTGCATGCATGGCCTCATTGATTCTCTTAACAATCTCATGGAGATAGGAAGAGACTGAGGCATTGAGAAGTCATTTGCTCAGGGTCATATAGCTAATAAGTTGCAAAGCCCAGATGGGACCCCAAGTCTTGCTGAGAGTAGAGCACTTGCTATTTTTTTTTTAGCACTGTTGTACTGCATTATTTCAGGATCATTTCATTCCTTGCAGAGACTGTCACATCAACTCTCATACTAGTTTTCCTGACTCCATTCTTTCCCCTCCTTTAAGTGTAGCTATCAAAACCTAAATTGCTTCCTAAAGCTAAAATTCAATACCGAGACTCTCCTCAAATCTTTTCAGTGGCCTCTGCTACTCTTAAGCTAAAATCTGTACTCTGGAACCTCCTCCTACCCTTTTACCGAATTCTTTCCTACTTATCCTTCATAATCTGCAGCAAATTGTCCCTGGATCTCCAAGAGTGTATCAGGTGATTTATTAGCTAGGACTACACGCAGCTATAATACGTAACAGACACCCCAATTAATGGCTTAAATGAGATAGTTAATTCCTCCCTCTTAAAGAGTTTGGAGTAGGCAATTCAGGGTTGGTATGGTGGCTCCACTTTATCACCAACGACCCAGGATCCTTGTGTCTTTCTGCTCCATCATTCCTAACATTCACTTCCCTATTTAATACCTCCTCATGGCTGCAAGATGGCTGCTGCAGCTCTAGTTATCACAATGATATTCCTAGCAGCAGGAAGGAAGAAGGGTCAAGAGCCAAAGTGTGTGCCTCCCAGGTGGCTAGGCTGTTTTAATAAGTTTTCCCAGAAGCTCTAACCAATGACTTCTGCTTATACATCTTTGGTCTCTCAAAAGAGGAATTGGAGAATGTAGTTTTTGAGTTGGGTACATTGGAAACCCTAGTAGTACAAAGGCCCAGTTAGTGAGGAAGAAGAGGAAGCTGGATATGGGATAGACAGCTAGATGTCTCTGCCCAGATTTCCTTTCTCTACATTCCCCTGGCACTCCTGCTTGCATCTGCCATTGCTCTTTCCAAGTTTCAGTGTAGATATCTGCCTATTGATTTGCTTCTCATACCAGTCTGAACACTCAGTACAGAGGATGGCACCTTGCACACAACAGGTGCTCAGTATAGGTTTGCTGTTGAAGGCCCTTGACACTTAAGGAGAGCATAGGACTCTGGATTGCAGAGCCAGTCCTGAATTTGATCATTGTACTATGGTCATGTAAGAGAATGCTCTCATTCTTAGGAAATGCATGCTGAAGTGTTTAAGGATGAAGGTTGTGTTGTCTGTAACATACTCTTAAATGGCTCGGCAATAATATGTATTATAATTAGATATGGATATTATATATGTATGTACAATGTATTGATTAATAGGTAGGTGGATGATAGAGAAAGCAAATATGGCAAAATTTTAATAATTGGTGAATCCTAGTGGAGATTTATAGGAGTTCATTATTCTATTCTTGCAATTTTTCTATAGAATTCTTTTTACAAAAATGAGAAGTTAAAAGGGTCACAAAGACTATATTTTCAGGGATCATTTCTACAGTTTATTATTAGAGAAGTTCCTCTGAACATGTCACCACCAGTACTATCTTGAAAATTTAAAAAAAAAAAGAAAAGAAGAGTATCACCAAACTCCAGAATGTGAGACTATGTAAAAGGAGGACCCTGTAAATTGCTTCGTCTATTCTCCCAGAGAGGTGACAGGCCTTTCCTGAGACACAGGCTTCCCTGGTGTTCCTCAGCCGTAATGAGAGTTAACTTCTTACATGTGCCTGCAATCCCTTCTCCACAGAGCTTTGCACATGCTGTTCCCTCAGCCTGGAACGTTCATTCTTCCCCTTGTTACCTAATGTCTTCTATTCATCCTTCAGGTCTCTGGTCAAGTGCCACTTCCTCAAGGAAGCCCTCCCCGACTCTCCTGATTATGTCAGATTCCCCCGTTACAGGCTTCCTGACATCATGTATTTCTCTGCATCAGCTCAGCACAGTTGTACATTTGTATTGGTTTCATCGACGCCTGTCTCCTCTACTCCAGTGACCGTTAGTGACAGGTCAGCGTCACACAGTGCTTGCTGTGTACCAGGCTACCTTCTAAACACTTTGTATACAGTTAACGTCCACTGCAAGTCCCAAATCCACACGTCCAGGTCGATCAGATCTCTCTCCTGAGCTTCCGACCTGTATTTCATTCTGCGAATTGGTGATGTCCACTTGGATGCTACACAGGCATCTAAAACTTGGCACGTTCACCGTTGAACTCCTTGTCTTCCTCCCAGGGCTTCTCCTCCTCCTCCTCTTCTGTTTCTACTTCAAGAAACAGCAGCACCATCCACCCAGCTGCTCCCCGCTCCCCACACACACCGGGCGCATCTTAGACTCCCCATCCTTCCCCCGCCGCCTTCAAAGCTACTTTACCGCCAAGTTCTGTTCCTTTGCCTCTAAATGTCTCAATACATCCACTTCTGTCCTTCTCTGCTCTGATTCCTCTTATTCAAATTGCCATTTATCATCTCTGCAATGGAATTAAATCAGCTCTTTCTGTCTTTGTTTTACCCCACACCTGAAACCTGAAATCCATTCTCCACACTGTAGCCAGAATTACCTTCTACTGATAAATCATCCAGTTGACCGTGCCACTCTCCTGCTGAAAATCAGCCCAGCAAACTGATGAGCTAAACTAACTTGGAAATCCATATATATATGTAAAAACACCTAGAAATTTAAATACATAACTGAGTTGATAAGAAAGAAAGATAAATGTCCTCCTGTCCAAACCAAAAAGGGACACTGAAAACGAGGGCAGCTAGCACATGAGTGGTTAGTGCATGTGGTTGGCACATGAGTTGATGCCATGGCTGTCCTGGGAGTGATCATTTGACCTTGAATGGACCCTCATGGTAAGGGGCTGGGTTTTATCAAGAGATGCAACAAAGTGCAACTTTGGCCTCCATATTTGGCTAATATCTGCTCTTCAGCTCTGGCTTTAGCTTTGGCCCTTGGAAATCCAAATATTCAAATACCTGCTTCATTGGCATCCTGGCATCCTGGAATTTGTGCATCATCAATAATCATGTGATTGTATCCACCCATTTACTCACCTATTTCACCAGTTTTCTATTTACGTCCTTTCTCTTTTCCAGGATCCAATCCAGGATACCATATTGCATGTAGATTTATTCCATTTTTAGCTACATAGTCTTTAATCACCTCTTCATGTGTGATTTTGTAATATCATTTTCTATAGATAGACCAGAAAGACAATACATTTTCCCCTCTAACATGATTAACCAAATTTGTTTTCCATTATTGATAATTTAAATTTTTTTCTTTCAGCTTTACAACTCTTTTTTTGGTAGTGTCATGTAAATATTTAGGATTGTTGTCAACTTTGGGAAAACTTCTACAAAATTTCTTTCACATACGGGGTGTAAATATGTAGTATATTTATAATTGTATACACTGTATTATAAAATATATTCTTAATGGAAGAAAACTTCCATTTTGATTAGATATTGGATAAGAATGAATCCTCTACATTTCTGATGTCAGGAGAATTTTCCACAGACTAGAAAATTATATATGGCTCTATACATCTTAAACCTTGTTTCTCAGCCATCCACATATTTTTGGTGCCGGGCATTGTAGGATTTTTTGCATCTCCATCCAACCTCTGACACTGTGTGCCAGGCAAGGCAGCATTTGGATGGTAGGAGTATTTCTGGAAGACATTCCAAAATCTGTACGCCCCGTAATAACTAAATTATACACGGAAATGACTTCAAACCACCTAACATATCCCATGAAACCCAAAATAAATGTAGGCGAACTCATCTTCCTCCTACTCAAACCCCAAAAGGCTTATGGTCTTTCCAATGCCACCATCATGAGGAGAAGTTAGAAAATATTATAGGTAATTAATAAAAAAGTTATTTTTCTGGATTTTGTACTGTTTGTCTTATTTGTCAGCTTTCTAAACTCTGTGGAGATTTCTTTTCTTGTCAATATTTACTTTCTTTTTTTTTAAGTGTGCTTCTTAAAAAAAAATTTTTTATTGCAGTGTAGTTGATTTACAATGTTGTGTTAGTTTCTGCTGTACAGCAAAGTGAGTCAGTTATACATACACATATTTCCACTCTTTTTTAGATTCTATTCCCATATAGGTCATTACAGAGTACTGAATAGAGTTCCCTGTGCTATTCAGTAGGTTC
Source organism: Balaenoptera physalus (assembly GCF_965194825.1). NCBI lineage: Eukaryota > Metazoa > Chordata > Mammalia > Artiodactyla > Balaenopteridae > Balaenoptera > Balaenoptera physalus. The sequence goes on from NC_138884.1 coordinate 98,236,231, forward strand.
TTTTCTTCCTTTTTTTGTTTTTATTAATTAATTTTTATTTTTGGCTGCATTGGGTCTTCGTTGCTGCACACGGGCTTTCTCTAGTTGCGGCGAACGGGGGCTACTCTTCGTTGCGGTGCGCGGGCTTCTCATTGCGGTGGCTTCTCTTGTTGCGGAGCACGGGCTCTAGGTGCTCGGGCTTCAGTAGCTGTGGCACGTGGGCTCAGTAGTTGTGGCTCGCGGGCTCTAGAGCACAGGCTCAGTAGTTGTGGCGCATGGGCTTTGTTGCTCTGCGGCATGTGGGATCTTCCCGAACCAGGGCTCGAACCCGCGTCCCCTGCATTGGTAGGCAGATTCTCAACCACTGCACCACCAGGGAAGCCCCTTAGCTTTGTATTTATAGTTGGCATTGTTTCTCTTAAAGAAGGACCCCAAACTGCATAAGCTCCAGGCTCCAAGAGAACTGGATCCACCCTTGACTGAGTGAGTTCACCACTCACAGTCGTCAGTGAAGAGCTACTAAAAGACGGTCTTCAGGAAGAAAGGAATTGAACGCAGAAGGAAGAGGTGGGATTCAAGAGGCAATGAAACAGATAAGTATTGATAAATGTTAACTAAATAATAACAATAACAATAATACCAGGCCATTCCCCATTGCTCTGGTATACAGCGTAAACGCTGTGAGGTGGCCGCCAAGGTCTTGTACGATCAGGTCTTTGTTGGCATCCATCTTTATCACGTATCACTGCCACTCACCACCGACTAGAGAACAGCCCCGACTCTGTACATGTGCACTGGTGCCTCCAGGCATTCTCACATTCTGCTCCTTCTCGCTGGAATACTCTTCCCCTCCCTTCTCAAGGAAGGGACACCTGACCCTACCAGCCGAGACGAGGGGCCCCTCCGGCCTGCTGCCACACTCACTTGCATTAACGCCTTGCTTGTCTGCTCCCGCCACTAGACTGCGGTCTTCCAAGGCAGAGCCAGAGCTTGGCTTGCTCCCCACTGAACCCCAGCACCAAGCACACAGCCTGACACAGGTGGGCCAGCTGTAAATATCTGCTAAGTAAATGGATGAACAGCAAACTGAGAGTGGAATCAAAGCCTTTTGCTTTTCAGCCCTTGTTGTTTCTCCTAGTGTTAACAGGTATTCATATTCGCCCACTTCCCTGACTTAGTAAACACAGTCCAGGGAGAATAGTCCCGTCTCTTTCTGATGACTGTGCCCTTCCTTATGTCACCTTAGGGTACAGCAGATGCTGTAGACACGGCTGGTGCCCCTTCCATAGCCCCTCACCCTACCCCGGAAGTGATCTCCAGAGAGTTCCACGCTGGCCTGGGGCTTCATGTCTCTCTCCTCCTGAGGACATCCTCTGGGTCCAAGAGTGGCTTGCATTCTGCTCCAGGGACCTAGCACACCAGGAGCAGACCCCAACACCAGGGGCAACTTCCTTGCCCGTCAGTGAGACGATTGGAGTCATATTGCACACAGTCTGTCACAGGGTGCCCGGCAGGACTGAGCTCCAGCTGCCCAGGGTCACCTCCTCTCTCCCTCACATGCTTCCTGGGCTCACCTCTCTGCTAAACTACTTGCACCCGCACCTTCTAAGACACAGGGCCATTGTCCCAGCGCCTCCTGTCATGGCCCAGCAGTAGAGCAGTAGCAGGTGCAGGAGATGGGGCAGAATTTCGTTTGGCCCCGGGATACAGCTCTAGAAGACAGTGGTTTGAAAAGAAATTCCTGAGATGTGTGAATTTCGATAGAACAAATCTTTCTCCTAAAAGCTTCGCGAGGTTTCAAACTTCAAACACTGAAGGAGGAGAGACTTAAAAGCGGAAGAGTTTACAGACTCATTCAGAGGGAGAGGAGCATTGAAAAACCAAATCGTGGTTAACAGCAGTTTCGCTGCAGTGACTCAGTATAAAGTGCTTCTCTGACCAGCACGCCGGCCGGTCTCCTCCATTTAACATGGGCGAGCCGAGCAGGGGAGACTGCCTCTCAGGTTCTTAGGCTGGGATCTAGCTTCCAAGGAGTTTAGGAAACCTGCTTCTGCCACCTACATAAACTCTTAGTATTTGAAAACAACCAGGACTCCTTGGGCTGTCCCTGTCCTCTGACTTATCCCACAGAGGCAGGGCTACTGGGAAGAAGCCTCCAAGAAGGGACCCTGGAGTGGTCCTCGCCGTCGTCTGGTTTGCATCTTGCTCAAAGGGGAGGGGAAAGGCTACTGCCCAGCGCCTCCAAAGGCTCTTCCCAATGCCTTGGATGTGGGTTCAACTGACCAGGAGCAATCCGTCTCCGCGGAGTCGCTCGCCTTACGCAGAGGAACCCAGCCAGGTGCTCGGCAGCTTCCCAGATGGTAAATATCTCTGCATTTCATTGGAGGTGTCAGACCCCAACCCGCGGCAGTGAAAGTGGGAAGGCTCGAAAGCTGAACAGTTTATAGGCAGAGAGAGATTCCAAAGGAAGAGTCCATCGCTGGACTCGGTCGTCTGGAGAGAAGGCGGCAGACTCACAAAGAGGTTTCCAGAGAGGACCAAGCGTGCAGATGGTAAAGCTGTCAGCGGAGGCCACGCCGGAGATCCACACAATGGGTGCCCTGTGTGCTGTTTGGGGAACTTTGTGTTTATATGTTAGCGATCCCTGTGCCCCCTGAAACCCCAGGCTGGGGTCTGCTAAGAAAAATAACCTGGTTTGCAACAGCCTTCTTCCAGCTCCACTTGAAAGTTTGAAAAACCCTTGGATAGGAAAATAACCTCAGGGAGCCAAGGCTTTCTGCACTTGGCGAAGCCTTGGACCCAAAATACACAAAAGAACACTTTGCTTTGAAAGGCCTGCAGTATTCCTATCTGAGTCATCTGAAAACAAATAAAAAGAGACCTAAACAAACAAACCTAATTGTGCACGGAAACACGGCCAGGTTTCCAGCCTGGCCCCCCCTCTGTTTTCATTAGTCAGAAGCCAATATATGCAGCTTTCCCGGTATCCAGAACAAGCAAAATATTAAAAACAAATTGCCGAGGTTTCTCCCCTCCCCTCCTTCCCTCATGGTGCACTGCACAGGCCAAGCTCCCGACTTCTCTCCGCCTTGGCTTTTGAATCTCTTTCCTTCAGTCTTGATGGGCAGCTGCCTGCTTACCGGGCTGCCTGTCATCGACCAGCAACCCCGGTTGACAGTGACCTTCATAAATGTCAGCCATTACTGGACACTCAGATGAAATTTAGGAAGAAATGTCTAGGTGTTGAGACATTATCATTTTTACTAATAGTCAATGCAACTGGTTTGAAAATCAGGCCTGCCAACCTAAATTTGCTTAGTACAGACCTATCCATTGCTCTTTGCCTGCACCCTACCAGCTGCCTTCCTTTTTCCCCATTCTAGTAATTTCACCATTAAGTAGGCATTTTATTGTAATGCACATCTCTTGGTTTTGCCCAATCATTGCCCTTTCTGGGAATATCATCTACTTTTTCTTTGGAGAATCAGTCCTCCCCCAAAGTTTAGTCCCTGTAGTTTGGTTGGGGTTTGCCTCACTCACCTTGCTTGAGGAGTGTGTGATCAAGGCCTGGCCAATCAGAGTCACCAAAACTGGTGTAGGGGTGGACATATCCCTTTAGGCTACTGAGACAGAAGGCTGAGACTTTTGCAAAGACTATTGGTAACAAAGCACGTCTATTTCTCCAGGGTTTTGAAGCTGGCAGAATTAAGTCTGAAGCTGCTGGCGGTCATAATGACACCGTGTGGGAAGAGCTTGTCTGACAAGAAGAGTAGAGCTGAGTGATCGAGAGGGAAAAAAACTCATGCAACATCATCTGGATCTAGCCATGACTGAAGGGTAATCTACCACGGACTTTTCTGTTATGTGAACAACTGAAACCCCCATTTTCAGTTGGGTTGTTTGATCTTGCAACTCAAAGAGACCTAAAAACACACGCGTGCACACACACCTTTCAAAATGCCTTGTGAAATTAAAGTTTTGCATCTTCCAAGTGGACTGTTAAACTCATGTTTTTGTTTCAGGAGATGATATTCTCAAAAGGAAGACCTTTTCCCTCTGAATTTCAGTTTCAGCTAAATGTGGCAGGGAAGTCTAGGAGACAATCTACTTTAGCCCTGAGTCCTATGAGGAAAATTGCCTCTGTCGCTCAGTGTAGTAAGAGATGAATGAATTCTTTCACCTAATTCATTTTTGACACAAAGAACCAAATAATGTAGTAATTACTGAGGAATTTCTTTGCAGTCCTTGGCTTGTTCTGATGACCAATTCCAGGCATCTTATTCTGTGAGGCCAGGGGGACATCTAAGTGCCAAGATTAGTCTAGATCCAAAGCATGTGAAAAACACCAATAAATCCCTGCCAAACAAAAACCAAAGTAACCATGACACATAGACAATTTGAAGGGAGCAATTGAAACTATAGGGCCAAGATTCTTTTCCATGTTTCATATGACATGAATAGGGAGAACTTGGGCCTCTTGTCCCCTCCTGATAACTATCTAAAAAAGGAACTCATGTTAACTCCTTTAGTCCAGTCTCTAATTAAGAGTGAATATCAGGATGGGGTGGGGGATTGCATGAAGGGATGTAACAGGGGCCTGAGGAATTAGACTAAGTAATCAGAAGGATGAACACATCTTAAAATCATTAGTTTTAAAATTACTAACTATCTTTCTCGAAGGAGTTTCATTAGAGCTTGGTTCAAATGTCACCTCCTCCAGGAAGCCTTCCTTCATGCTTTCATTAGAAAGTATCACTCTTTCCTGTTGCTCTTGCACAAAGTTCAAAATGCTTGATATTAGAAGTGGTTGTAAGAAGATGGAGAAAATTTTTACTCATAAAAGTCTCCTTGGGGAAAACACCAGAATAAATAACTCAGTAAGTCCTTTGGGATGAGGTAAGGGATAAGATCTGGAAGTGCATGGTTGAGTAGCACAGGATGGTTCCTATCCTGACTTCTAAGGTGGGTGGGTCTAATTTTGCAAATAGAAGAAGAAGAAATATTTTGATGTGGGAGAGCTGAGAGAGAGCTGTGTTACTCTGCATGACAAAGAGGAATGGCAGTTCTTCAAGAAAATCTGGGAAGAGGGGAAGGGAGCTAGTGAGGCTGCAGGCTGCTCCAGGGAAGTGTTAGGGAGGTAAGAGGATAAAACTCTCCTGGAAGTGAGCAAAAGAGGAGGAGCTTTGAAGAACAGAAACATCCAGATGGGCTGTTTAAGCTGATGACTGTGATGGGTACCAGGTGCCCCTTTTTTGGTTTCCTCAGTGAAGCCTCCAGTAAAATCGCCATTGCTCACAAACACATTTGTCTGATGTGGAACTTTGAAGGGGAAGGTTTTCTGTGTGCAGGTTGACACAGGCAAAAGCAGAGAAAACACATGCAGACAGACATAAATCTGAAGTTCAAGTGGGCTTCTGGGTTCCATTTACCTGCATGCCTCTCCCAGTGAATGATAAAGCTCCTGGGAAGAAAGGCAGGAGGCATTTGCACTCATTTTAAAATTTTCACTGGGATGAATTAATGACCTAACCCACAAGGAAACATTTGCCACAAAAATGATGGCCTGCGCATCAAAGAAATTTTTGTCAGTGACTTAACTCCTGGGGCTCAAAATATATTGTGACCTTTATTATCATTATGAGCACATGAGTACTAAGGAAAAGACCAGGAAGGTCCTAGTTGCTGGGGCTGAAGCGCCAATGGGGCTTTTATTTTATTTTATATTTCATTTCATTTTATTTTATTTTATGTACATAGGTATAGCAAGGTGAGCTATGTTGGTATTTCTCCCACACTGACTCTGGACTGGCCTTGCCTAGCCTTGACCAACGGAACATTAGCAAACAGAGGCATGAAAAGTACATTGTGGTTCCTTCCCTTGCAGCTTCCAGAACCCCATGACCGCCATCATGCGAACCAGCCTGGGCTAGCCTGCTGGATGATGGGGGATGCAGACACCAGCCGAGTCACCTCTATCACCCCAGCTGACATCAAGCCAACTGCCAGACATCTGGGGTGGCCATCCTAGGCCATCCAGCCCTGGCAGAGCCAGTCCAGACCAGAAGAGAGACCAGCCATCCCACAGAATTGCGAGAAAGCTTAAATGTTGTGCTTTCAGCAACTAAGTTTTGGGGATGGTTTATTGCCCAGTAGAAACTAATAGACCATTATCCCATTTTATTGGTTAGGAAACCAAGGCTCAGAGAGACTGAGAAAATGGCCTCAAGCCAAACCTCTAGTTAAATGGTGGAGCTGGGATTTGAACCCAGGTCGGTCTTATGCCAGCCACTAGTTCCTGATCTATGTAGTCCTAAGGCCTCCCTTCATCAGAAGGAGCTTAGTTTCAAGCCCAAGGTAAGAAAGAGCCTGCTCTCCGGCACTGGGGGACCCATGATTAGAAGGGGCCTGATGGCAGTTCTCACTTGAGGCTGAAGTGCTGGGTGTTAACCTACAATTCCTGCCTCCGGTGGTTTTCAAACTTGTCCACACGTGAGAATCATAGGGGAGTTTTTAAAAATCCTGAAGCCCAGGCCCAGATCAAATAAGTCAGACTCTCTGAGGATTAGAGTCAGTATTATTTTTAAATTAATTAATTAATTTGTTTATTTTTGCCTGCATTGGGTCTTTGTTCCTGTGCACAGGCTCTCTCTGGTTGTGGCGAGCGGGGGCTACTCTTCGTTGCGGTGCACGGGCTTCTCATTACAGCGGCTTCTCTTGTTGCGGAGCACGGGCTCTAGGTGCGTGGGCTTCAGTAGTTGCAGCACGTGGGCTCTAGAGCGCAGGCTCAGTAGTTGTGGCGCACAGGCTTAGTTGCTCTGCGGCATGTGGGATCTTCCTGGACCAGGGCTCGAACCCGTGTCCCCTACATTGGCAGGCAGATTCTTAACCAATGCAGCGCCAGGGAAGCCCCAGAGTCAGTATTTTTAAAACACCTCCATTAATTCTAAAACAGAGCCAAGGTTGATAGTCAATGTCTTCAACTCCCCTGAACAGGGAGGGTGGAGGTTGGAGAAAATTGGTGCTATTTAACCTAGAAATGTCTCCGAGGAAGTGAGGTTGGGGCCTCCTGAGAAAGAGAGATTGAGAATAACGCATAACTGATTCAACAAATATATGATCTGCACCAGGCACTGCCTTATTATTCCCGCCCTCAAGGATCGCAGAAGTGACAGTTACATAGGTGTATCATCACAATCACACTGTGACACATATCATGCTTCTATGATCTAGGTCAGGGTAGTGGCCTAGAAGAGGCAATTACTCTTCTCAGTTCAGTCCAGTTTGGTCCAGTTTGGTCAGCCCTGGAAGCTGCAGAGGAGAATCTAACACTTATAGGACAAATCAGAGTGGGTAAAGGGGAATAATGACCCCTGAAGACCCCATCCAAACATTTATCTTATGTGTCTCTCAAGGGATTGGGTACCCAAGCTTGGGGAGGGGTTCTGCTGGTGGGGGCTAAGTGGCCCAGGCAGACAGTCAGCTGCTCATTATAATGAGGGTGCTATTGGGAACCCTGTTCCTGGAAATTCCAAGTCCTGACCCCATAGCAATAGCTGCAGAGCCTTCTGTCCCTTTCCTTCTCAATGTGCGGTCCCGCTGATGCTGGGGCTTCCTGGAAATGCAGAAACTTGGGATCCACCCGAACACTGAAACACAATTGCATTTTAACAAGAGCCCTGGTAATTCCTAGGCACATTAAAGTTGAAGAAGTACTATTCTTGTGCCCTCAAGCCCCCAGTGGGATGAATATATTCCCAGCCAGTACAGGATCAAAATCCAGAGCGCCCCGTGCAAATTGAGCCAAGCCACCCCTCCCCTATCCCATCCTTGGATCCTTTTACCTAATGTTTGCAAACTATAAACATTGGCACAGCCAGCAAAACTGCAAGTATGGATCTGCCTTCAGCCACCATTTCCTCCCCCTATTGTCAGATTCAAGGACTTATGAAGTTAAAAACAAAGTTGGGGTGCCAGAGCCTCGCTCTGCCAGGACTCAGGTGGTCAAAGGGTCCTGGAAGGCCCATGTCCACCCGTACATGAGCCCCAGGATGCTCAGCTGAGAGCCGGCTGAGGGCAGATCCTTCACTCGCTAAGGCAGACAGAGGTCCCTGGGCGCACGCTGATGGTCCTGCCTGCTCATCACTTCCCCCCCTGCTCTTTCCTTCAGAATCCCCAGCAAGCTGCATTCCTGACCAGAGATGTCAGGGGGACCTCATGTGAACTGCCAGCTACTGACTCGCTTCTGAGGTTAGAGGAAATCGCTGGGAGGCTGCCTCACCTTCCAGCCTGGAACTGGGTCCAGTGCAGTCCCATTGCTCACTCACGGGTCACCGCTTGGCTCCAGTATAGCTCTGGCAAACCTTGCCCCTGGCAGGCTGGACCCACAAGAACCCTGTCTTTTCTGAGCGTGTGTCAGGGCTTGTGGAGGGAGAATGCAGTTTTGCCAAAGGGGAAGCCAAGGCCAGGGAAATGGCCCTGCATGAGGAGGGCAGGGAGATCCAGTCAACAGCAGATATGAGGGGGTTGGGAGTCAGAATTTCTGGACCCTGAAATTATCCTGGTGAGGCACTGGGAGGTCAATTCTGAGGATCATGAGATGGACTGTGGGGTCAATGGTGACCTCCAAAGCCAATTACAAGCATTTGGCTCAGTGACATAAGCTGATTGACAAGCCAGCCCAGTACCACCTCCTCCAGGAAGGCCTCTTTGGTTCCCCCCACCAGCTTCTCTGTTGGTGGCTGCTGCTAAGACCCCTAGAATAAGAGGGGATAATTCTCTGCTAAATTTTTCCCACCACCAAATTCTTCTTGTAAGGTTTTGTTGAGCTTTAGGGCAACAGAGTCATAAACCAGAGAGGGCTTTATGACCACTGCCTGAGCTCGGCATCCCCACCTCCTTGGCAGAACTCCAGGTGACATGGGACCATGGCACTCCTGTTCCCAAAATGGCTCCGGGAACTTCCCTCAGAATGTCACTTCCCAGGTGTCTTCTCCCATCGCCGTATAGGTCTAACTGCCCTTTGGCCCCTAAGAGAAGAGGAAAGTTTCCTGCTCTCTAGACTAAGACCGTGTCCTTTTCCTGGCCCAAAATGATTGGTAAACTATTGCTTGTAGGAAAAAGCCTATTGATCCATTGACTCATGGATCCATTGACCAATTAACCTATTGCTTGGAAGAGAAACCCCATCCTACACACTGGGATGCAGTCTTGTCCCCCCTGCCTCGTATAAGACACAGTCAGTACGTTTTCACAGCCTGAGTTTTTCTGTCTTAAATGATACCACCTGGTAGCCTGACTAGCCTGGCCCGGGCCAGGTCTTGGTCATAGTTTTTCCTCTGGCATCAGGAGCAGAGAAGATCAGGCTTTCTGTCCTCTAGCCATAGCTGCCTCCTAATCTCCTGTGATCAAAGGTAGGCCAAGGGGACACACAGTGCCCAAAGACGAGCAATTCTTTCCAGTTGTGATGCTGCATAAATATGGATTGAGGAAGGAAAAGGTTCTCTAACTCAGCAAGGATACAAAGCTGGGAGCATAATATTACTATTGCGTATGTATGTTACTGTTGCAAAATAAATAGAGTACAACTTCTCAGTCTTCCTTTCCGTCACTTCATGCTGTTGCGGCTCCCTGCACCCCCTCTAGTAGGGGGTAAAGCACTGGTATTAGGACTAAGAGTTCCCCCACGAAAACAAACAAAAAAAGGAGTGGAGAATGTGCCCCACCAACAAAGTGTTTCCTGCAACCGCCTCCAGCCTGGCAGATGTCCCAGCTTCAGTACTTGTACTTGCTACAAATACGTAACAGATATTTACTCTGTGCCAGGCATGGAGTTGAGTTCTTTTGCATAAGACCTTGTTTCATTCTCACAGAAATCCTGGGAAGTGGCTTTCATTGTTCTTTTCAATCAACAGATGAGAAAACAGACTCAGAGAGGTTAGATATATTGTCCGAAGTCTCATTATGAGTGGCTGAGGCAGATTCAAACCTTTGTCACCGCCAAGCCCATTCTCTCAGCCAGCACACTGTATAACCTCCAAAGTGGGGTGACATCACCACGTGCAGGAGAACCTCACGCCCTGGGATTTCCAAACGCACATACATTTCAAATATCCTGTACTTTGTTTTCATAAAAACACTTGAGTTTGTCAGATATGTCTTGATCTGGGTGTTGGCAATATGCTCACTCTAATGCCTTGTTTTCTAAACTTGCCTCATTGAAAGCCTATATCATGGTACTTTTGAAAATCCAGGTCCCAGCATCTTACCCCAAGCCTACTAAGTCAGCGTCTCCGGGAGACAAGTCATGGTATCTGTATTTCTAAAACAGATTCCCAAAGTGATGCTTATGATCAGGTAAGTATAAGAAACTATCTCCTGCCGGATGCTGAGATGGAGGGAGGGAAATAAAAGACGGGCAAGTGATGGTCCTTACCGTCAGGGAGCATATAATCCAGTTAGGAGGCAGGATGGATGGAGTCAAATCCCGCAACGTGCCACAATTAGATGATAGCTGTGTTGTTCTGATTATGGAACAACTATTATACAGAAAAAGGGTAAATTGTAGGTAAGGAGACTCAGAAAGAATCAGGGAGGGCTGTATGGAAGAGGTGGAACTTAAAGTGGGCTTTATAGGATTGGAGGTGGGAGGAAGAAGAAAGAAGGGTATTTTAGACAGGGAGGGCATCAGGTACAGAAACCTTAAGAGGAGAAAGAGTTTGGCATTTTTACGAGGCAGGGAGTGGGTCAGCCACCCAGTCTGGAGTGTGGAGAGAGAATATGCAGGAAGGAAGTTAGCCTAATTGGGGCAGTTTCTATGGGTAGCACTAGGGAACCATGATGGGCTCTGGAGTGAGTGCTCGCATGATAAAAGGGGTGATTAAGTAAGGTGGAGACCCCTGTTCCCCAACTCCTTGAACTGTGACCGCAGACAAGAGGTAACACCTCCAGCTTCAGAGAACACCCAGTGGTGCCTTAAATCCGGGGGCCCCTGGGACCTTACACAGAGTTTGCAAGCAGGGCTCCTGAACCTGCAAGACCTGTCTTCACATGAGGCATCAGGCTGAGAGGGAGGCATTCAGGGAAAGAGGTGGTGAGGCTGTGCACACCTGTGGCCTAGATGGAGAGGTAAGGAAGGAGACAGTGTTGACAAATGTATATCAATGTAGGGAAAGGCTACAGACAAAGCCAGCAAGCACTGGAAATTCTGCATAAGTGACCTTCAGCAATTTGATGTGCCTTTAAATTATTTTAGCATCAAAGCCCGATTGACTATATGGAAAAAAAAACTGCCAAAAAAGAGAGGCTTATGCTGAAAGAAACCACGATCCTGGCCTGATTGCCCCGACACAGAGCAGACATGAATCAAGGCTTTCTAGAGAAGATGTGGGACATTCAGAGGAACCAGCCTTGCTGGTTGCCATGATATGTGCCACACGACTTGTCCTGAAAATTAGAGGCTGAGTTGGTTGGACCCTTGGTTTAAGTGACAGGAACCCAAATTCAAAGTAGTTCAAGCAAAAGGGAAATTTACTGGCCCAAGTGCTAGAGTCATGTAGTCATTTGGCTTCAGGTACGGCTGAATCCAGGGCACTCTTGTGATATCATCAGGACTTTCTCTGGGCAGCTCTCAGATTTGTTTTCTTCTGTGTGGCCTCATTTTCTGGCACTGTTTTTCCATGTCATAGAAAAGGGGATGTCCATCAGCTCCAGCCAAGGTCCTTCAGAAGGAGGGAGACCCTCTCTCTCCTAGGACCCATATTGGTCCTTTGCCCACCCCTGGACCAATCACTGCCATGAACAGGGCACTCTGATTGGTCATCCTGAGTTTTATGTCCATTCATGTAGTGGGGGAATCCTGGCCCTCCTTTGACAGCGCATCAGAATCCCAAAGTGCTGGAAGGAAGGAAAGTCCCCAAAAGGAAAAAATGTGGGGCAGAAAAAAAAGAATCAGATATTCATGACAGTGCTATAGGAGTTCAGAGTCTAGAGCGGATAGTCTTGGAAGGCTTCTCCAGGGAGCACAGGCATTGGAAGAAGACAATGAGGTGTTAAGGCAGAGGGATGGCTGGGGCAAACACGTTAGCATTCCCTGCTCCAAAAAGATTCCTCCAATTTGGCATATTCAAATGTTAATTTTTGTCTCCTTTTCCTTTCTTCCTTTCTTCCTTCCTTCCTTCCTTCCTTCCTTCCTCCCTCCCTCCCTCCCTCCCTCCCTCCCTCCCTCTCTCTCTCTCTCTCTCTCTCTCTCTTTCTTTCTTTCTTTCTTTCTTTCTTTCTTTCTTTCTTTCTTTCTTTCTTTCTTTCTTTCCTTCTTTCTCATGTGTGCCTACCTAGTGATAGCTGACATACTATATAGCACAGGGAACTCTGCTCAATACTCTGTAATAACCTAAATAGGAAAAGAATTTGAAAAAGAACAGATACATGTATATGTATAACTGAATCACTTTGCTGTACACTTGAAACTAACACAACATTGTTAATCAACTATACTCCAATACAAAAAAAAAAAAAAAGAAGAAGAGCACAGGACTGAGGGGCACTAAAAAGCTGGATCACTTATTCCCCCAGGCCACAAAATGAAAGAGAATCAGTTCCCCCTCTCTCCCCAAAAATTGCTGGGCAGGAGGAAAGATTGTCCTTATTTCCCAAGAGCACAGGGCCCCACACTCCCAGAAACCAGTAGCCTTGCTGGAGGCGGCCAAGCTCAATGGGAACAGAGTTCTGAGCAGTGACCCCCCTGCACGGTGCTTTAGGTGATGGTCACATTTGTCCTCCAAAGGGGTCCCATCGATGAGGAAAGTAGTCAACTGCTACTTCTCTCCTTTCCCATTCACTCATTTGGGGCCTGGTTGGGGAGGGACTTCTGTCTCAAACTGTGGGATTCCAAGTGGCCTTGGGGAGAGAAGATGCTTCAGGCTGGCAGGTCCTGGCTTCCACTCACTCACTCGCTCATTCTTTGGTCATTTACTGAAGCTCTGTGACATGTAAGGCACAGCACTAAGCTCAGGAACTGCAGGAACAATAAAACACTTCCTTTGCCCTTAAGGAGCTCAGTTTGCTGGGGAGACAGACGGGTGGCAGATAAAAAATGCTTTTGGTACTGAAGCTTCCCATCCATTTTGAGAGAATTGCTTCTTCCTTGCCTCAGCCATGTGTAATATACCATAGACTGTCAATCACAGACCCCATCTTCCCCCAATCGCCCCACCGCCAGCATCATTGGCCAAGGCACGGGTACATGAAGAAACCCGATAAAAAATCCTTTATTGGCATTTTCCCAATTGGAGCCTGCCAGCACCATATTCTTTTCTCTTTGTTTCTCATGGTGATCTGACCCAGGGTGCTATGAATGAGATTTTGTTTTCCAATTAAAATTTTGAATTAGTTATTGGTCTTTATAAAAAAATTCATTTTTAAAATGTTGACTGCATGAAGCAACCTTGTTAAACTCATTTATACATTCTAATAATTTGACAGTGGATTTTCTTGGGGTTTTTCTTGGGGTTTCTACACAGATGATCATTCTACCTGCAAATGAAAAGAGTTTTGTCTTTTTCCTTCCAATTATTATACTGCTCATTGTTTCGGCAAGGAGCTCCAGTAAAATATTGAATAGTTAGTTGGTTGGAAGTGGGCATTCTTGTCTTATTTCTGATTTTAATGGAATGCTTCTAAAGTTTCACAATTAATACCAAGCAGCCATTTAAAACAAAAAAAAAAGAAGGAAAATCTTCAACATATATTACTAATTGAAACTTGTATATGTTCCTTATAACTTTTTTATGCCAAGGGTAGCATACTACAAACATTGTTATGCACCTTCCTAAGCCTATATGTATATGCTTGTATATGTTTTTGAATATCTATGGAAGGATCCAGAAGAAACTGGAAGTAGCTGGGGGAGTGGGACTTCCCTGGTGGTCCAGTGGTTAAGAATCCACCTTCCAATGCAGGGGACGCAGGTTCAATTTTTGGTTGGGGAACTAAGATCCCACTTGCCGTGGGGCAACAAAGCCTGCATGCCGCAACTACTGAGTCCACTTGCTCTAGAGCCCACGCTGCAACTAGAGAGAAGCCTGCACACCGCAACAAAGGATCCCGCATGCCGCAACAAAGATCCTATGTGCCGCAAATAAGACATGACGCAGCCAAATAAATAAATAAATAAATTTTTTAAAAAAGTTCCTTTCTGGCTATTTTTGTTTCACAATTTTAAATCTTACGCATTTCATATTATTCATTCACTTTCTTATTTAAAAGCCTTAAACACATTTATTTAAAATTCTTTTGCAGACTGTTTTATTATCTTAGTTTCACCTGAAGTGAACAATTTATCGATATTGATTTGTTGGTTATTATCTGAAAAGATAGATTTCTTTGTGTCTTTTGGATTTTTTGTTTGCCGAGTCGTTTTAAGCTTGAGCCCTCTCTCTCTTCTCTCTTTTCTTCTTTTTCTCTCCACTCTTCTCCTTTCCTTGTCTAGTTTCATAGCTTCCTCGATCAGCCCTCCCTCTAATCGAACCTTAGATTGATGATCGTAGCTCTTGCTAATGGACACTGTGTGTGGCTCACTCCGTGAGCAGATTGCTCAGTTCAGGTTCTGGTTCCTGTGTTGTCCCGGTCACGGCCCACCTAGACATTCGGCTTCACATAAGCTATAGCCTTGAGCACCGGTTAGGAGAAGCCTTATCAGTCTCTCACCCTAAGCAGAGAAACCATCAGTCCTATTTTCAGCCTTCAGTTCGACCCTGGCCCCTGCCTCACCTGGAATATGTTTAGTCCCTGTTTCCTGGGAGCCAGTCTAGCTTAGTTACATACAGGAGCCAGAGCCTGTTCATCTCTGCCTGCTTCTGCCCCAGAGCCAGCAGGCCCAGGGCTTAGCCTCACTCACTGCTCTGTGTTTTTCTTCTCTTTCTGGTCTGCAAAGATGCTTCTCTTCTCTGTGAGCTCAGTTATGCCTTTTTATATCTTCAGTTTTTCAAAGTTTTATTTATACTGTAACTGCTATGTGTTTATAGCAGAATGGGTGCCACAAATGGTTATTTACACCAACACCATCTTGACCAGAAGTGCTTTCCTAGTATTTTTGTTTTTAACAACGAACAATTGCTACTATGTTATGATAAATACATAGTTGGAAGGCCACATCCACTGGCTTTCATAATATGGACATCATCCATGACCTTGGTCAACACTGTTTCATCGTTCTGGAGTCTGCGGGGGGAGGCCATGGGGTGAGGAAGGGTAAGAACTGGAGACACCAAGAGCGGGCAACCTTTTCAAAGGCGTTTCCCTGGGAAGGAGAGGAAAGAAATAATGGGACATTTTTGTTTAGTTTAATCAGAGAGATTTCAATCATAGAATAAAAATAGAGAATCAGGAGTGCAGTTGGGAGGTGGTGTAGTTTAGAGAGTAAAAGCATAATCTCCTGAGTTAGTCAGACTTGGGTTTGGATCTGAGGTCTGCCACTCACTGTGAACTTAATGTCCGCATTCTGTAAAATGAGAATAACAACAGGATCTACCTCACGGCATTACTGAGAGGATTAAATAAGATATTGCATGTGGTGAGCTTAGTACAGCACACTGAGTAAACACACAATAACTGTTGACCATGGTTATGATTAATGGTATGATGGTTCATTTTTTGTGGGTCAACTTGGCCAGGTCATGGTACCCAGACATTTGGTCAAACACCAGTCCAGATGGTGCTGTGAAGATACTTTTTCCATGAGATTAGTATTTGACATGGTGGACTTGAGCAAAGATAACTCTTCATAACATGTGTGGGCCTCATCCAATCCTGCTGAAGGCCTTCAGGAAAAATGACTGAGGTCCCCCAACGAAGAGATGCCTTCAGACTTAAGCTGCAACATCAAGTCTTCCCTGGGCCTCCATCCAACCTGCTCACCCTGCAGAGTTCAGATTCAGCCCTCACAATCATGTGAGCCAATTCCTTAGTACAAACTTCATTACAGATATAGATATAGATACACCTACAGATATAGATATAAGTATAGATATAGACACACATCCTAGCGGTGGTTCTGTTTCCCTGACTGATACGGAAGGTATAGGAGGGAGAAGGGGGAGAATCATAAATAGTAGCTGGCTTTCCCGAGGAGTCAGAGCGTTAGTGCCCTAGACAGGAAGAGGACCTCCTTAAGTGGAATTCTGGGATGGAGGGGAAGCGAGGGGCGGGGGCAGAGGAGTAGGGGTGTTCCCTCTAAGGGCTATTCACTCTGGGAAGTAGAGAGTGAGATCACATCCGGGGCCTGCGGGGAGGTGGCAGGTAAAGGATGATGGGAAACCAGGGGCGCTCGTGCTCAGGAAGCTCCCTGGAATCAGGGAAGCCCTGCTGATGTCACCGACCACCATCTGTGATGTGCCACCCATGGAACAGGGAGGGGGGCCTGGCATGGGAGGAGAGAGCAGCCCGCTAAATCACGGTTGGTCTCTAAGTGGAGGGAGCTACACATCTGTGAGCACGCGGTGAGAGTGTGGACAGGAGAGCGGAGACGGGGCACTGCCTTCTTGGTAGAGTTTTCTCGAATGGCTGCCTATTCCTACAGAAGGAGAGTTAGAGAGAGGATGCCTACTGAGGGATGACCACTGCAGTTATCCTTGTCGTATACACGATATTTATTTCCCAGCTGTTTCCCTCCTATGCAACCTGGGAAGGTTGTCAATAGGTTGCTTTTAATAACACACAAGCTGAGGGGTGAAGAGCCAGTACTGCCCCCAAGGTTATACGTCCAAGGACTCACAGGAACCCAGAGTTCTTGAGCTGGAGGCATCTGGCAAAGGCCAGAGAGGTCTCACTGGCAATATTCAGGCCTCAGGAATCCCAGGCCTGCGGAATCTGGAATCTGAGTCCCAATCCCTAGGTCTGAATTTGGAGGGTCATAAATGACCCAGAAAGTTACCCAGAGACGACTTCCCCTGGGAGGGGTTGGTGGGGGGTGGGGGAGATTCCAGCCTCCGTGAGCAACTTGAGGGCACTTACCCCCCGACTCCTGGCTGCTTTGACCCTGAGGCAGCCCCCGGCTAGCGAGCAGCCAGCTGAGAGAGTCCCTTTTCTCTAGGTGTGGCCATCCCCCTTCGCCATCGACACTCAGGGCAGGCTTATCTCCCGGGTCTCACACCAACTTCAGGGTTGTCTTCACTTATCCTTGTGTCTGGCGAGGGCTTGAAGCTCAGCTGGTGGGTGTCTGAGCCTCTGTGCTCTGCTGCAACCTCCAAGGGGGCCACAGCGGGGCACCTGGTCTCCCCGGCCTGGCCTAGCAGATGGCAGTGAGGGCTGGTCAACCAGAGGTGCTGGCTGCCTGCGTTGAACCCAGGGGCCGCCCCTGTTCAGCTCTTTACCTCCAAAACCATAAGCATTTCACAGATGACTTCTCTGAGCTAAAAGAGATTGATATGCAAATACAGAAAAAGGTTAAACGCCTTTCTATAGAGATGGACATGGGTTTCAATACTGGCTCTCCTATCTCTTCCATATTTGACAACCTTGAGCAAGTTAGCATTAGTGACTGTTATTTATTATATTTAGATTTAATGTAGGAGGAATTGTGGGTTCTAGGTTGTGTTTCAAGGGATCTCATTTGGCCAGGTATGATGCCAGGCTTGGGGCTGGTGACCCAGGTGGGTTTGCATGTGCTGGTTTACTTCGGTCAGTTGTTTTTATGCAACTAAGGGAGAAGGGAGGAGTTTTATGCACAGGTATCTGAAGAAGAAAGGAAAACAGTTCATATATTAGGACACTTAGGGTTACCAAAAAGCGAAGACCATTTAAAGTGAGCATCAGCAAAAGTTGGGAGTTGCTGGGTAATTCCAGCGTGTCCTCTGAAGTCCAAGGTCAGGGATGCAGCAGAACCTCAGGAAAGACCTAGAACCAGGAACTAGATGGGAGGCTGCCAAGACTGTCTCTTCTCTCTGCTCCTTTCTGTACATCTGCTCCACCCCTGGTCCCTGCAAACCAGCTTTCTCTGCACCTCCATCTACAAGGTAACACACAGGCCATCCAATAGCTCCTGGATTTTCTTATTATAGGTATAGCCCCATGAGCTCCTGCTTAGAAATCACAATGAAAAATGAGAGTATGGAGCTTCTGAGTTGGTGAACACATGGAGATTTGGGGAGAGGAAAGCTCTGGAAGACGGTGTGGAAACTCTGTATGCTCCCCGCACACCTTACCCTATTCATCTCTTCCACCTGACTCTTCCAGAGTTCTATCCTTTTATAATAAACTGATTATATATATATATATATATATATATATATATATGCATATCTCTATTTATCTATCTATCTGTCTATCTATCTATCTATCTATCTATAGAGAGAGAAAATGAATATCTTTCTGCCCTGGTCCCAGGGATCAATACCAAGGGTTCTGAAGCGTCCTGTTTGGGTCCCATGTCACTTCACCGCTCACTGTTGTCAGGGGGAGAGGGAGCTCTGACTGGCTAGGCCTGGGTCATGGGACCTATTAGCAGAAAAAAGGAAATGGTGAAGTTTGTTGAACACCAGGGTGATTCCCTTTCCTGCTTCTCCCACTCCCATGGACCTAGCCCAGCTCTGATGCCTGGAGTTCGGGGGCGGCCACCCCAAAGGATGGCTTCACACAGAGGAGCAGTGTTTTCCCAGAGAGGCCCGGGCAGCGGTGAAATGTCTCAAGGAGGAAACCAGAGCTGAAAAATACAAGTGAGCCTGTGCTTGAACTTATGTGAGATAGCACCATGGGGACCCCCAGATATAACCATGGGGAACTCTGGGTGGAGCTGGACCACTGTGTGGGTATCATATTCTGGGCATTTACATCACTAGACGTCACTTTTTACCCACAAACTTATGAGACCTGAGGTGGTTGTACAGGTGAACAATCCCTTATAATGGGCCACCTAAGTTTTTTCCAAAAGTTTTACCGTAATAAATAATTCTGCGGTCAGTCTCCTTGTTGTTAGATCTTCACACACATTCTGACTTACTGCCATTTGTGAAAGTTAAAAGTGAGAAAAGCCAGAAGAACAAGCCGTGACGAAGGAAGCCTCTGGGTAATGAAGCAAGTCTTAGCCAGAACTCTTTGGGTTGCAAGCGGTAGAAACTCAAGTCAAGCCAATTTCAGCAGAAGGAATATTTATTGACTCCATAAACTGGGAGTTCCTGGAATGGAGTTGATCTCAGGAATGACTGGATGCAGAGACTCAGGAATATTCCCTCTCTGTGTGTCTTTGCATCCATTTCTCAGCCCTGCTTCTCTTGGGATATTGGGCTCATACGTATTGCAGAAGATGAGCTGCCATCACGTGGCTTTTGGGGGTGTCGAGGGGAGAGGGCGAGTATGATCACGGGCAGGTTCAGGTTTACATCATCCAATCTCAGCAAAAAGTAAGCTCCTCTCTCCTAGTGCCAGACGTAAAATCCCAGGAGTCTGACTGATCCTCTTAGGGTGGCATTCCTGTTCCATGAACCCATCACGACAGCCCAGGGTTAGCTACCCTCTGGGTAAGTGCGTCCTGTGATCAGTAGACCCAGCAGACCCATGTGGGATGGAGGAAGGTCAGCTGGCAAAGGAAAGAGGAGAATTATTACCAGAGTAGGTGGGTAAGGGCCAAGGACAGTTTGAAAGAAAAGACGGGTGAATGCTAAGTCCTGTAGGCTAGCCAGCAGTGTGTCCTGCTGCAAGGGGTCAGGGCTGGGACAAACAGGAAGTTCTCTCCCTAAAAACAGAATTGAAACTCACTTCTGTGCGTCATGGCACAAGTGTAAACCACACTAAGGTGTGGCTCCTGGGGGGTATACATAGGGATATGTTTTTGCCTTGTGGTCAGTGTAAATTCAGACCTTCTTTGAAAGATGGAACAATTTTAATGAGAACATCATTTTCCCCCCAGACCATCTCATGGCTCCTGATTTCCTGCAAAGCCCAACTCCAACTCCACTCTAATGTGCAATGGCACTAGGATGCCAAGGAAAGACCTTGAGCTTTCGGGCAAGCAGACCAGTGTGGACTACCTACAGTTGTGTGACCCGTGGGCAAGTTACCTTGAACTTTTTGCAGGGAAGGTTGGCAGTGTGGTGTCATGTTGGGTCCTGGCTTCTGAAGTCACCCTACCTCCATCTCTCAGCTACATGCCCTTGAGCACATGACTTAACTTCTCTGTGCCTTGGTTTCCTCATCCATAAAATGGGGATGATGATAAAACTTACTTCACAAGTTTGTTCAGTGGATTAAATGCGATGATGCATGCCAATTGCTTAGAACAGCATCTGGCACACAGTTAAGCACTCAGTAAATGTGAGCTATAGTGATTATTACTGCTGTTATCTTTGAATTTTCAGTACCTATCAGAGTACCTGGCCCAGAATGAAATATTTGTTTAATGAACCAATGGACTTAACACTTCATAACCTCATTTTCCTAATTTATAAAATGAGGACACTACTCATCTAACAGGTTCTTGTAAAGCTTAAGTGAGATAGTGTGTGCAAAGCTTCCAGCTCAATGCCTGCCCTATGGTAGGCAATTTATATCGGTTCTTCTTCATTCTCTCCCTTCCTCTGCCCCTGGCATTCAATGTCCTCCATCACTTTATGGGTCAAGTCTCTTTGAGCTGCAAAATGCTGATGTTCAACTTAAATTGGCTTGTACTAATAAAGAAAAAGTACTGGCTCAAGAAACAGAAAAGTCCAAGGGCTCAAATCCAGGGACTCAAGTGACATCAGCGGGACTTGGTCTCCTGGTAGCTAATTTTTTTCCCTTCAACGTTGACTTTACCTCAGGCAGATTGTCTTCATCTAGTGGCCTCCAGCAGCTTGAGATCCTCACCAGATCTCTTAATCTCTCTGTGCCTCAGTGTTCTCATCTGTAAAAGGGGGACTCATTAATAACAGATAATAATAATTAACATATGAGTAAATATGTGTAAAGGGCTTAGCACACTGCCCAGCACATAGTAAGCTTTCAATATCTAGTCTTCTCATTGCTGCTACTATTCTTTAGCAATTCCAGAGGAAAAGGAGCGTCTCCTTCTACCTCTGGAAAACTCCAAGGATGGAATCTCATTGGATCAACTCAGATCCCCTTCTTTGAGGCAACCACCATGAGCAAAGAGTAGAACAATCTGATTGTTCAGACCTGGGTTATGTATCCAGCCCTGGAGGTGGAGACAGACTTGGGATCAGCCTTCCACTCACATGGCTAAGAATAGGGGAATTTGGTCTCCCAAGAAAAGTCAAGGCACTAATAACAGAAGAAAAAAGTGGGCCCCGGACTGGCAGGAAGAGCAGGTGTTCCAGGGGTTAACCCCTTGTCTCCTGAGTTGAAACTGATGACCATCTTTCACTCCTGCCCCCAACCGTCCGCCGAAACGTTGAATGCCTGAAACTTGGGCCTGTTACTTAACCTCTCAAAGCCTCAGTTTCCCTACCTGTAGAAATGAGATACCATTTTTTTCACAAATGTTTGCAGTTGAGTTCTTCATTGCAGAAATTTCAGGCATATTCAAAAGTAGACACAATAGTAAAATGAATCCCCAAGTACCCATCACCCAGCTTCAATAATTATCAACACATGGCTGATCTTTTTTGATCTATATCTCCCACTTATTTTCCCCATTGGGAAATATTCCCAGAATATTTTTGAAGCAAATCCCAGATATCACATCATTTCATTCATAAATGTTTCAGTATGTATCTCTAAAAAATAGGAATTATTGGGTTTCCCTGGTGGTACAGTGGTTAAGAATCTGCCTGCCAATGCAGGGGACACGGGTTCAAGCCCCGCTCCTGGAAGATCCCACATGCCGCGGAGCAACTAAGCCCGTGCGCCACAATTACTGAGTCTGCACTCTAGAGCCCGCGAGCCACAATTACTGAGTCTGCGCTCTAGAGCCCACGAGCCACAACTACGGAGCCCACGTGCCACAACTACCGAAGCCTGTGTGCCTAGAGCCTGTGCTCCGCAACAAGAGAAGCCACCGCAATGAGAAGCCTGTGTACTGCAACAAAGAGTAGCCCCCAGTCACCGCAACTAGAGAGAGCCTGCATGCAGCAATGAAGATCCAACACAGCCAAAAATAAAATAAATAAAATAAAAATAAATTTAAAAAAAATAGGAATTATTTTTTTTCTTAAACATAACCACTATAGCTTCATCACACCTAAAAATACTAACAATATTTCCTTAATGTCAATCAAAATTTGGAGTTCAAATTTCTCTTAGTGTCACCTGGATCGTTTTCCACTCTTGATTTATTTGAATCAGGATCAGAGCAAGATCTATACATTGCACCGGGTTGATATGTCTCTTAAGTCTTGTTTCATCTCTAAGTTCCAACAATTATCAACACAAAGTCAATCTTATTTCATGTGTATCTCCCCTCTATCCCTTGCCCATCCCTCCTTCTAGAATATTTTGAAGCAAATTCTAGACACCAACATCATAAATTTCAACTCTAATTATTTCAGTTTATATCTCTAAGACTTTCACTCCATCTCTAAAACACAACCACAATACCATTAGTACACCAAAATAATAATAATAATAATAATACTTTAATATCACCAAAGATTATCTAGACATTGTTCAAACTTCCCCAATTGTTCACTTTTTTTTACATATAAATTTATTTATTTGTTTGTTTTTATTTTTGGCTGTGTTGGGTCTTCGTTGCTGTGTGCAGGCTTTCTCTAGTTGTGGTGAGCGGAGGCTACTCTTAGCTGCAGTGCACTGGCTTCTCACTGTGGTGGCTCCTCTTGTTGCAGAGCACAGGCTCTAGGTGCACAGGCTTCAGTAGTTGTGGCATGTGGGCTCAGTAGTTGTGGCTTGCGGGCTCTAGAGCACAGGCTCAGTAGTTGTGGCACAGGGGCTTAGCTGCTCCGCGGTATGTGGGATCTTCCCAGACCAGGGCTCGAACCCCTGTCCCTTGCATTGGCGGGCAGATTCTTAACCATTGCACCACCAAGGAAGCCCCTGTTCACTTTTCTCAACAGTTTTTTTTTTCTCAAATCAGAATCCAAAGAAGCCCAATCATTTAATTTGGTTGATTTGTCTGTTAAATCTCTTTTCAACTCTAGGCTGTCTTCCTTTTTTTTAAATCTTTCATTTTATATGTTGAAAGAACGGAGTCATTTGTCCTATAGTTTTCCCATTCAGCATCTTGCTGATTGCATTACTCAGATGCCACTTTACATGGGGTGGGAAGCTTATAGGCTCTGGAATCACACAGCCCTGGGAGGGAATCTGACCGTGAAAGTTACCTGTGGGCAACTGGTGGCAAATTTCGAAATTTTTCCAAGCCTCAGTTTTTTCACCTTAAAAGAAGATAATGATACTCTTAAAGTTATTGGGAAGATTAATTGAATAATGCATGTTAGAAACTGGGTACAATGCCTAGCATATAGTGACTGCTAAATTAATATTTTTTCTTAAAAATGGCTGTTGATGGAAGCAACCCAAGTGTCTATTGATAGATGACTAGATAAACAAAGCATGGTATATACATACAATGGAATATTACTCAGCCCTAAAAAGGAAGGAAATTTTGACTCAGGCTACATGAATGAACCTTGAAGACATTATGCTAGGTGAAATAAGCCAGTCAGAAAGGACAAATATTGAATGATTAGTCTTACATGAGGTACCAGGAGTAGTCAAATTCATGGAGACAGAGAGTAGATGGTAGTTGACAGGGGCTGGGGGGAAGGTAGGAATGGGGAGTTAGTGTACAGAGTTTCAGTTGGAGGAGATGAAAAAGTTCTGGAGATGGATGGTGGTGACGGTTGCACAATGTGAATGTACTTAATGCCACTGAACTGTACATTTAAAAATGGTTAAAAGAGTAAATTTGTTATGTATATTTTACCACAACTTAAAAAAAAAAAAGAGCTGTTAGGTAATTTCATACTGTCTAGAAGCATAGCCTCCAGCTGCCTCTTGGAGATGGCTGCCGCAGTGCAAATGACGGGCTATGATCATGAAAGAAGATGAATTTAACTGATCTGAAATCCTGGCCTGCATCCTCGAATCCACAAATGTTTGTTAAGCAGCAGCTCTGAGCTGGGCCTGGCTAAGGGCCATGGTTTGGGTTTAGGGGAGAAAGGAATAATGCACAGAAGTCTAAGCACAACCACCGGCTTCCAAGGCTCTTCTCATTCTCATCAAACCAGGGCAACATAAGGCAGCACAGGACTAGTGTCTCTTGATGGTAAAGGAGAGCAGGCAGGGCATCTGAGGGCTCGGTTCCTTCTTCAGTAAAATTCCAAAGAGCTGTCAGGGAGACTGTGGCCTCACCTACCCCACCTCCTTTCCCTGCTTCCCCATTGCACCACCCAGAGGCCTGGAGGCTCCACCCCGACCGCATGGGCAGCAGAGGGGGGCACTCAGATCCTCTGAGAAAGTGAACAAGGGAACCGAGAGAGGGGTAATGTCAGGGGTGGCCCGATGAGACTCAGGCTGGGGTGGGGCTGGTCCTACTGAAGCCTCCTGCAGAGAAGAGCCCATGGAGAGGGTAGGTCTTCAGGGAGAATCTGCAGCATGAAGTCGTGGCTCAGAGAGGAGCTAAGGTGAGAGAAGGTGGAGAGAGACACAGACACACGGTCAGGCGGGTAGACAGAGGCTGTTCCCTCCCAGCTTCCACTTCCCGTTTCTGCCCTGCAGGAGGCCCGTGCACTCCCTGCCCTGGAGCGTCTGCGCCGTCTCCCCGGTGCCCTCCTACAACCTCCCCGTTACGTCAGCTAGAGTGAGTGCAGGCCCAGGGTGGGCCCTCGGAAGCTGACGCTGAGATGGAGGTGAGTGGGCGCCACGCTGCCCGCGACGGCGCTGGGGACGGACACCGTGGATGGGAAGAGGAGGAGGCAGGCGTGGGCCGAGGAGGCGGCCGAGCTGGGGCGCAGCCCACGGCCTCAGCCGGCCCCTGTGGACTAGTTTGCTGGGCTGCCGTAACAGAACACACTAGGTGCCTTACACAACAGAAATGATTTCTTCACGATTCTGGAGACCAGAAGTGTCATCAGAGCTGGTTTCTTCTGAGGCCTCTCTCTCACTCGTAGATGACCGTCTTTTTTCTGTGTGTGTGTATGTCCTAATCTCCTCTTTTTATAAGGACACCTATTATACTGGATAAGGGCCCACCATAAAGTCCTCTTTAAAGGCCCTATCTGGACATTCTGAGGTGCTGGGCGTTAGGCCTTCAACATATGAATGGCAGGGGGCCACAACTTGGCCATAAAACTGTGGGAAGCTCTAGAGTTAGAAGGACCCTTCAAAATTGTTCCCGTTGGGCCCAAATGGCCAGGTCTCTACGGATCATCACTGGCTGGGGGGGGCTCTCTGGGAAGGCCATGACCTTGGGCAAAGCCACTGCAGCTGAGTCAGTCCCTAAGGGGTCTGACAGTTGAAGACGATCTGCCGACAGTGGCCCGCAGCTGGGGCAGCAGGTCCTTCACTGAAGGGGGCTCTGGGCAGTGCATCACAGGGACCATTTCTTACAGCCGCACAAACTTTAAGACAAGGTTGCCATGAGGGTTGAATAAGACAGTACTGCTTAGCTCCTGAGGGCAGGGACTGTGGGCTGGTCACCGTGTGCCCCTACCCATGACAGACACCGTTGGCCGGTTAACCCAACACTCACAGTTAATCCTCTGCTGCCTCGCCTGCCTCCACCGCAGAGGCAGGAAAAGCTCACGTCTCATATTCTCAGCCTTTCTTCCAGAGGAGATGTCTGCTGAGGCGGGTTCTGAGGAAGCTTGTGACAGCAGGGATAGATGTGACTGGTGCTGCCACCCCCGTGCAGACGTGATACAGGAGCCAAGGTGGCTGTCTTGCGTGGTGAGGGAACCACAGAGAGGTGACCGCATGAACCATGGCTGGCAGCTGCAGGCCTCCAGACTTCTTGTTTGGTGAAAAGAGTGAAGTCCTTTGTATTTAAAACACGGTGCGGTGAGTTGAATGGTGTCCCTCCAAAGATATGTCCTTGCCCAGGAACCTATGAATGCAACGTTACTTGGAAAACGTGATTAAGATGTAATTAAGTTAAGGGTCTCGAGATAAGATCATCCTGGATTGAGGTGGGCCCTAAATCCAACAGGGACAAGTGTCCCAATGAAAGAAAAAGAGAAGACATAGAGGAGAAGGTGACGTGAAGACAGAGGTGGAGATTGGAGTGATCCACCCACAGGCCGAAGAACGCCAACGATTGCGAGCAGCTCCCAGAAGCTAGGAGAAGGGCGTGAGAAGGATTCTCCCTCAGAGCCTCTGGAAGACACCAACTCTGCTGACACCTTGCTGTCAGACTTGTGGCCTCCAGATCTATGAGAGAATAAATTTCTGTTGTCTTCATCCACCAAGTTTGTCATGGCAGCCACAGGAAACTAACATACATTGTCCAATTGTTGTTTAGTTGCAGCCTGTCTTAGTCCATCTAGGCTGCTGTAACAAAACTACCCGAGACTGAGTGGCTTACGAACAACAGAAATCTATTTCTCAGCTCGGACGCTGGAAGTCCAAGGTCAGGGTGCCAGCACTGTCGGGTTTCGGTGAAGGCCTTCTTGGTTACAGGCTGATAATTTCTTGTAATATAATCTCACGTGGCAGAAGAAGTGAGGGAGCTCTGTGGGGTCCCATTTATGAGGGTTCCACCCTCGTGACCTAAGCACTTTCCAAAGGACGCATCTCCTAACACCATCACGTCGGGCCTTAGGATTTCAACACGTGAACTTGGAGGGGCTGTGGAGGACACTTCTACCATTCCACATGTGGCATTCGGCCCTTTCCCTGGAGGTAATGGCTGTCACTGCAGGGTTTTAATCCAGGAGGAACATGATAGAAAAGGTGCTTTAGGGAAATGGTTCTGTTATTAACATTGATTCCAGACCTGCTGGGACAACAGGGCATACATAAATGGTCCACATCCACCCTTGGAAGTGCAAGCAACTGTCCAAATGAGCCACACTCTGCAGTGACTGAGCCATGATTAGTGCAAATCTCCCAGTTGGAGAAGTCTCAGAGGTTTCAATTACAAATGCAATCATTTAACAACGACACAATGGGACATCCCAGTAATCACTCAGTGAAATCATATAAGGCTGCCAATTATCTGTCCTCCCACCAAGACCTTGGTCCTTTGAGCCTACACACCAGCCCTGCTCTTAGGCAAAGATTCCCAGTGTCCCCTTGGATGGTTTCAGACCTGGGGTCACTTCTCATATGCTCTTGGCTCTGACTCCATCTCAGGTTCGGCCTGTGGCCCGTTGACAACAGATTCTGGCCCTTCTCACCCGTTTCAGGCACATAGTATCAACCCAAGCTCCCTGCCATAAGTAAAAAGTGACTTCCAGTTCCATGGGCCGGGCTCCCTGCTACTGCCTTAAGAGGGGCAGTTTGGAGGAATGACCAAGCCCAGGCTTGGGTTCAGTCCTAGCTCAGCCACTGAAAGTTCCTTAATTCCTCTGAACCTCAGTTTCCTTGGCTGATGACAATGCCTAACTCTCAGGGCAGCTGCGGGGGTCAGAGGAGGGGTTCAATTAGTGAAGTAAGGCATGGACTCCACCCTTATGGAGCTTACACTGTAACAGAAGAACAGAGCCAACTTCCTTTCACTTATGGAAAGTTAAAATTCAGTCAAGTGAATTTTGCCAAGTGCCTTTAGTCCAAATCTCATTGACAAATGCTTCAAAGCATCCCCACTTTTAGGCTGACCCTAAAGGTGCCATCCTGGGTTTCAGTACACTCTCACAGCACTTACACGCAGCCATCTAATTTTGTTCTTGAATTCAACACATACCTACGAGTCCAGTCATCCCAATGCAAATAGACAGAGGATTGGAGTTGTCTTGTGTTTCCTTGGATAAAATGTGGTGGACATACACCATGGGGATGTGTGCAGTGGTTAGAAGCCGCAAACTAGATGCACATACATGTAACATGGACAGATCTTTAAAAAACAAAAAAAACAAAAAAACATGGTAGATAAGACTGAATGCTTGTGCCAGGCACCATCTAAGTACTTGACATAGATGAACTCATTTAGTTCTCACAAATCCCCCGAGGTATATATACATCATTATCATTCCCAGTGTACAGAGGAAGAAACAGAGACACAGAGTTCAGTAACTTGCCCATGTTATATAGCTAGTAAATGGAGGAGCTAAGATTTGAACTACGTAGCCTACATGCTTCACCTTAAACTGTCCTAATTACACACACACAATGGCAAGGTCTTTTACTGCGCCCCCCCCCCCATTTCTGCCCATGAACTGCCAGTGTGTTCTCAGTCCATCTCCATCCTTCTCCTGCCGGTCTCTGTACCACAGGGAAGTACAATTCCCAGGTTCCCTTGCTTCCAGCTTCCGGGTTGGTTGAGGCAATCGGAAGCTCTGGTAGAAGATTGGGGGGTAGGAGGACAGGAGAGTCAGGGTGTTTCTCCTTCTGTGTTTCCTGTGATGTCTCCCACAGCCTCTGTACCTTTTCTGTGGCTCTGGTTCCTTCTGGATAGTTCCTCCCCCAATTGTTCACATCCCACCAGTCAGTCCCCACCTTGGAGCCCCAGCCACAAGCCCTAGCTCTGGACTCTGGTGGCTTCACTCTTCCCATTGTCCCAGCCCTAGGGGTGGTGGTGGTTTCCTGTGGTGGGTAATCTCATCATCGTTTCTATCTTCTCCATGATCCCATCACTTGTCTAACCAATCCCCTATATTAAATTCCCTTTGTTTGAAAGTCCTAGAGTGGTTTCTGATTTTCTTGCTAGATCCTAACTAATAAATCATTTATGTGAATTAAAAATACATGCATGCTCTGGTAAAAGGACTGGGCTGTGAGTCAAGATGGCTGGGATGGAATCCAAGTTCTGCCCCCAACCCAATGTGAACCCTTGAGCTCTTTGTCTATTCTCCTTGGGCTTTGGATTGAAATTCACAATGTTGGTGTTGGATTAGAGGTGTGTGTGTGTGTGTGTGTAAGTACATTCCCACACAAATGCATATATATGTGTATACATATCCAAGAATACTTTTTTTTTCCATGGATAATGTGAATTCAAGGATTTCTATGAAACATACGTGGTAGGTGCCCTTGGAATGGAGGAGGATGAAAACAGGTAAACAGAGAAACAGCAAGTCCTGATACTGACCAAGAACATGAACATGACATAACTACTATCCAAACATGAGGTCTCAAACAACTAATTCTTCATGTCCCTTTGTACATGGAGACACCTCCCAAGTTTGAGGGAATTATGTCTGACCTCAGACACAGCATTCACACCATGGGTGCGATGCACGAAAGTGGGAGGTGGGCAAACCCCCTCATCTGAGCCTCTCTGCGCCTCTCCCCATCCTGTGGGTGGCGACTTCCATGTGCTGCGTGACCTCTGGCTGCTCAGAGCCCTCTAATCAAGTGGGGAAGAAGGAAAAACAAATAATTAGGGGACAACAAGCAGTTTCTCCCCAAAGAGAGGAGTAACATCTTTTAGGGAAGATCGCTGGTGGCTGGAGGAGATAGACTGTGCTGCTGAAGAGAGAAAAGCAAGATCAAAGAGTTTCAATGAGGGAACCAACCGTCCTTTGTCTAAAGAAACAACTGGAAAGCGACGCATGACCTTGCAAAGCGGTGGTTCTTAACCATTTGACCAGCCCACGTGCTACCACGCAGGACTAGACACATCACCGATCACCTTACACATCCTGGTCCCGAAGCCAGGTCAAGCGGTTCCGGGCTTGTATTCACGGTCACTTCTTCGTGGACCTCCTGCTGAGAACCGGGAGCGTGCTCTTTCTGACCCGGCCGCGCCGGGGGAGGCAGCCCAGCCCGGGAAGGCTGCTGGCGCCATCTAGTGCCCAAATGGAGAACCGGCTCAGCACGCACCTCTGAGCTGGGATTTCAAGCCACCGGGGCTCTGGGCTTTCCAAACCCCATCTGCCTTTTCAAAGACTTCACAGCTTGCAAATTTGCAAATATTGGGAAATCACTGTGCCTTGAAATCTTCAAGGAGTAAACCTCCTGAGTGCATTGCCGGTAGAGCCCGTGAAGGCTGCCAATTACCTAAGCCCCAAGGAGCTGCTGGCAAATTGGGCATTCTGGGCATTTAAAACCCACCATCCACATGCACAGAATCACAGGAAACGTGGCATCCAGATTTTATCCTCAGCATCTCTCAGGGGCTACCTGAGCTCTTCCTAAGAGAAAAATCTCTCCCCTGAGACGTGAGGACATCGGCTTTCCAGAGCTCCTCACCACCGCTATCTCCAAATAACAATTGCAAAAACAGTTGTTGGTTCACATTTAAAATTTAGAGCCATGTGTTCTTTTCTCCTTAGAGGGGAGAAGAGGGTAGCTGTTTCAGGGTTCATTAAACCCTAATTTCTTCACCAGGATTCTAGGCGTAAATGGTTTAGCTGTTCCACCCCCTTTATGTTAAGACACTCTGCAATCAGACCCAATCTTGAAAAATGAATTTTCAGCTTCAATTGCTGGAAAAGGGCCTTGATTTATTTATAATCAGCTAATGTTGCCATTCAACAGGAAAGAATAATAATAACACAAGAAATAAACTTGAGCCCTGAGTTAGGGTGCCAGATTTAGGAACCCACAGTTGTTCTTTTTTGTTATTGTTGTTCTGAAATAAGCGAGGAAGAGAACAAGCTCCCAGTGTGGACTGGAATGAATTCATAAATATCAAAACAACTTATTTTGACACTGTGCTTCCAGGGAAAGAAATAAGGTTTGGGAGGGCCTTTTTCATCAAGGACTTTACTGCTATTACAACCATTCAAAATTTGTCAGGAACATCTTTCCCTAACAACCTGGCCAGTGTTTTCATTTTGATCCAAGGCCATGGTCACTCAGCAGCTCCCGAGGTTCTCCTCCCCCTCCCCCTCCCCCAGGCAAAGGAAGGTGCAGGTAGGACGGAAGTGGGGAGACTTCCCTCTCCTCTTTTCCAGCATCAGGCTCATGCCGAAGGTGCTGGAAGGACTTGCCTTTTGTCTTTCGGTTTAGGTTGGAATTTGACAGGCCCCTTTTACTTTGCCATCAGCTTCTCAATTCAGGCAATTTCATGGCTTCTTTACTGCCGCTGAGACGAGTTTGCGGCAGCGGGGCTGTTAGATGCAGCCTCGGCTGAGGAGCAGCTCAATTGCTACGCAGCTTGGCTCTACTGGCAGCCCAGACCCACTCTGGAGGCTGTGCTGGCAACTCAGGAACAGCCCAGCGTTAACGGGCAAAGCCTGAAGAGGGACAGTGTGTCCTGGTTAATTATCCGGCAGAATTGGATGGCTGAGAGCTGTCTCTATACTTACTTTCAATGAATCAGACAATAATAAAGTAGAGCTCATTCATCCATTTAACAAGTATTTATTGAGAGCTGTGCGAAGCTTGGCTGGAAGTAATTAGCCAATTAAACAGAACTGTGCTGGAGGGGAGGAGCGATCCAGGCAGAGAGAGAGGCAAGTCCCGTGTCTAGGCCGTTTGCTTGGCCTGTTCTGGGAAGAGCAGGAAGGCGGGTAGAGTTGGAGGCAGATAGGGAGGCACAGAGGGGTGGGTGATGAAGGTAGAAGAGGAGCCCGGCCAGAAGGCCACATCATGCAACGCTGTCTAGGCCACGGTAGGGACTTGGGATTTTAGTCTAAGTAGGATAGGAAGTGACTTCCGAGCTTGAAGACCATGTTGCTTCAAGTCCCACGGGGGCCTTAAAATGCCATGACCTCTAGGTCGAGACCCCCTCCTTAGCATGGGGCCCTCCTCCTCCCCCACCCCACACCCATCTGCACACACACCAGCCCTAGAGCTCTTGTGGCAACATCCCTGCCTCTGCCCGGCAAACTCCTGCCCACCCTTTAAGACCCAGTGTGTCCGTCACTGCCCCTCACCAGCCTGCCTTGCCTTCCTCTGACTGTGAATTCCCCTCTTTGCATCATGGACACACTCCTGTTATACAGGGTCAATGCTGTCCCTTTAAGGGGCCTCCTGCCCTCCAAGCCTGAAGGTCCTAGTGGGAGGAACCCAGTGCTGGGCCTCAGTCAGAGCAAGCAGAGTAGGTGGATGGGTGAACAGATGAACCAGCGAAAGAGTAGCTGGGGGAGTGGGATTTCCCTGGTGGTCCAGTGGTAAAGAATCTGCCTTCCAATGCAGGGGATGCGGGTTTGATCCCTGGTCAGGGAAGTAAGATCCTACATGACGCAGGGCAACTAAGCCCCTGCGCCACAACTACTGAGCCTGCGTGCCTCCACTAGAGAGAGAAGAACCTGCACACCACAACTAGAGAGAAGCCAGCACACCACAACGAAGAAGATCCTGCATACCGCAACAAAAGATCCCGCATGCCGCAGCTAAGCCCCGATGCAGCCAAAAATAATAAATTAATAAATTAATTAATTAATTAAAAAAAAAAGAGCAGGCCAACTGATGGTGAACAATTAACCTCCTCAGATTAAAAAAAATAAAATTAAGAAAAAAAAAGAAAGAGTAGCTGGGAGAGTTAGCTCATTAGCTCCCTGTCTGCCATCCACCCCACAGTGGCCAGGAGTGGTCCAGAGCTGGGCTGGCCACCAGCTACTTGGGTTTACATCCAAACTCCACCAATTACTCCTTTGGGGACTCTGGGCCAATGGCTGTGCCTTCACTTCTTCAGGTAGAAAATAGAGATAATAATAATGCCACTCCCTGCCCTGTAGAGTTGTTGAGAGAAACAAATAAATCGATGAATAAAAAAACTTAGGATGGTGCCTAGCACACAGTGATTGCCTGGAAAGTGCCAGTAATATTGGGGCAGCTATTGCTGTTGCAAGGGGAGGGGCTGCAGGAGGCAAGGAGAGGGCGGTGAACTCTGCTGCCCTCTTCCCAGCTTGGCTGGGGGCAGTTCTGGACCACAGGTGCCCTTCCTGGAAACCGTGTGTCAGAGGCACTAGAGGAAAACACATGTTCATTAATCTCCTTGTAACACCAGAGTCAAAGTGGCTTTCTATTCCCAAACTCTTGTCTTGGGACCAATTGCTATGCCCTTTTCCTATGGAGGGAGCAGATTTAGGGAGGTAGGGGTGGGGTAGTTTAAAGAAGTTGGACTCGGAGCCAGCACACCGGATTGGAGTTCTCACTGTGCCCACCTGTCAGCTAAGCGGCCTGGGGCACGAGGTTTCTCCTCTGAGTCCTGATTTCCTTGGTTATTTTTTTTTTTAATTTAAGTTTATATACATATTTAGTCACATATCATATGTGTGATTTTGGTTGTTTACTTTTTAAATTTTTATTGGAGTACAGTTACTTTACACTGCTGTGTCAGTTTCTGCTGTACAGCAAAGTGAATCATCTGTACGTATACATATATCCCCTCTTTTTTGGATTTCCTTGCCACTTAGGTCACCGCAGAGCATTGAGTAGAGTTCCCTGTGCTATACAGTAGGTTCTCATTAGTGATCTACTTTAAACATAGTAGTGTATATATGTCAATCCCAATCTCCCAATTCATCCCACGTGTCCCCCTTTCCCTGCTTGGTGTCCATATGTTTGTTCTCTATGTCTGTGTCTCCATTTCTGCTTTGCAAATAAGTTCATCTGTACCAGTTGTCTAGATTCCACATATATGCGTTAATATACAATATTTAGCTTTCTCTGACTTACTTCACCCTGTATGACAGTCTCTAGGTCCATCCACGTCTCTGCAAATGGCACAGTTTCGTTCCTTCCTATGGCTGCGTAATATTCCATTGTATGTATGTACCACATCTTCTTTATCCATTCCTCTGTTGATGGGCATTTAGGTTGCTTCCATGTCCTTGGCTTTAGAAAAAGGCTGATGGCTTGAGACCTACCTCTGAGGGCCGTGGCGAGGTCTGGGCTGTGGTTCCATGTGAGGCGGCAGAGTCAGGCTATTATGGCTCAGATTCTGCCCTCTGTTAGCTGTGGACCTGGGTGAGTTACCCAGTCTCTCTGTGCCTCAGTTTCCTCAACTAAAAAATGGGATGATAATAATAGCTCTTACCCTGTCTTGGGTGTCCCCCCAAATCCATTTAAGTCCTAACAATTCATTAAGTCCTAACCCCCCATACATCAGAATGTGACTGTATTTGGAGACGGGGTCTTTAAAGAGGTAATCAAGGTAAAATGAGGTCATTGGGGTAAGCCCTTGTCCAACGTGACTGGTGTCGTTATAAGAAGACGAGATGACACAGACACACAGAGGGAAGATCATGTGAGGACACAAGGAGAAGGTGACCATCTACAAGCTAAGGAGAGAGACTGCAGCGGAAACCCACCCTGACGACATCTTGATCTTGGACTTCCAGCCTCCTGAATTGTGAGAAAATACATTTCTGTTGTTTAAAGTACCAGTCCGTGATACTTTGTCATGGCAGCCCCTGCAGATTCAGATACCCCAGAAGGGGTTGTGAGGATTAAATGAGAAGATTGCTGCACATCGGGTGCTTTGAAGAAGGCCAGGCAGGCAGCAAGGGCTCCACACGTGCTCCTCCTGGGAAAGGGCCTGGTGCACACAGGGCTCAGGGAGAGGTGTCACATCTGAAGGGGACCCCGTCTCCTAGTTGTCCTCAGACCCCATGGCACTTTCGGTACCGACTGCAGGCCACGTTGCCAGGCATCGCCGGGGGTGGGTGCGACACAGACAGAGGCGCAGCAGGTGTTCTCCTGCCTTCATGAGGAAGGCGGCCTCACAGTCTGATCTGCGGAAAGAGAGAGAGAAAGGAACCGTGGAAGAAATAAATCCTCACCGCAGGAACCAGAGCAAAAACAGCAGCATGATAGAGAAATAGGGGTCCAGCGCGGGGCTGAGAAGGGGACCCAGAACAAGCTGAGGTGGACCTGGGGAGAGCAAGCAGGCGCCAGCAGCAGCATTTTAAAAGCCTGAGGTGGAATCTAAACAAAAGATACAAATGAACTTACTTACAAAACAGAAATAGACTCACAGACATAGAAAACAAATTTATGGTTACCAAAGAGGAAAGTGGCGGGAGATGGGGGGGATAAATTAGGAGTTTGGGATTAAAATATATACACTACTATATATAAAATAGGTAACCAACAAAGACCTACTGGATAGCACAGGGAACTCTACTCAATATCTTGTAATAACCTAAATGGAAAAGAATCTTAAAAGAATATATACATATATATACATACACATATATATATATATATATATATATATATGTATAACTGACTCACTTTGCTGTACACCTGAAACTAACACAACATTGTAAAGCAACTATATTTCAATAACAATTTTTTAAAAAAGCCTGTGGTGGGAAGGAGCCGGGAAGCTGGGGAAACAAGAGGCCAGCAGTTGGTAAGGAGTCAGGACCCCCTCCTTCCTCCTTTTTTAAGGGCATAGACAGGGGTGCAGCAGGCTGGGATTGTGCCCCAAATGGACCTCAGTTTCCTTATCAATAAAATGGGGGGGGGGGCGTAATTACAGTGTCCTCGTAGAGTTGTGAGGATAAAAGAGTTTATATATGAAGAGTACTTGGTACAGCACCTACACATAGGAAGAGCTCTAAGTGTGATCTTGTATCGTTATTATCCTCCAATGAGGATAACAAGCAGCAGTTACTGAGCACTTACTATGTGCCAGGCATCTAAAAGCTTTACCCGGAACATTTCCTTTAGTCTTCAGAGCTGCCCTTGGAGACCAGAACCGTCATAATTTCCATTTTACAGGCGAGGACCTAAGCCCTATGAACATAGTGTCCAAGTGCCGAGTATGTGGCCAAGCCAGGACATTACCCAGGACAGCTGGACCTGGGAGTGGCCCCAGGAGTGGGCCCCCGGCAGCTGAGGCCGACACCATCCTGGCAGAAAACACCACCTCTGTCGGTGCCCTCATGCAAGTGGTCTCACAGCCTCTGCCAGGTGGTGCCACTCCCAGGGCTCCCCACCCCTCTCGGCATCTGCAGAGGAATCCAGTCTTCTCCTCCAGAAGCCCAGGAGGAAGCAAAGCTGAATTCTAAATTTCTAGCAGGTTCAGAGGCTCTGTGCTCTGCCTTGTCAGTCTCTGTTGAAGAGACCGACGTGTTTTATTCTTGTACTGCTGAGGGGGCAAAGCCCAGAGGAGCAGAACAGAAGGTGTTTCCTCTTCACAGTCGCTGAGATGAGAACCCAGGGTTTCAGAGATTTCCTCGTTACAGTTTGGTGATGTGCCGTTTCTCTCCACCTAGAGGAGGAGAGACCATGGGTGCCTGTGTGGAGCCGTCATGTCTCTGCAGGCAACTACAAAGGATGCCGTAAAACGGATGGGCGGGCAGGAGTGGCAGAAGACCCAGGGGCAAGTCAGGGCGAGTGGTGGTTGGCAGCACTCGTTCAGTATCTATCTCCCCGACAGCTCCAACTGCCGGGCTCTCCAGGGCCCTTCTGGTTGGTTCTAAGAATCAAGGCCGTCCCTGGGCACTTCTGTGAAGAAGGCCAACATTGCCTCTGAGGGTCCCTCTCCACTTTCTTTGTGCTGTATCAGGATTACTTTTGGTTGCAAGCAATAGAGATCCGAAAAAAAAAAAAAAAAAATTGGCTTACATAAGACAGCTGTTTATTGCTCCCTCACACAAAATCTGGGAAGTCAGAAGTCTAGGGCTGGTGTAGTACTTGGCCAAGCCTCCAGGGACTCAAGCTCCTTCCAGCTCATTCCTCTAACTTCCCCAGGGCCAGGATCATCCCCATTGTACAGGATGGCAGCTAGAGCTCCAGACATCACACCCGTGTTCCTGGTAGGTGGGTGGAGGAAGGCATAGAGAAAAAAGTGCTCAACTATCTTTTAAGGGAAGTTCCTAAAAGAGCCACATGACAATTCTGCTTACTTCCCATTGGCCAAAATTTAATCATATGGCCACGTGCAGCTGCAAAGCAGACTGGGAAATGTAATCTTTATTAGGGATGATCAGGGCCCACTTAAAAATTGTGGGATCTATTATTATGGAAGAAGGGAAACGGATGCAATTTCATGGGGTTACCTACCAATCTCAACCACACCTCCTCACCACTAAACTGTCCAATGGGAGAGAAATTAATATTTTCTGTAATGTGTGGGGCATGATTGACTTGCCCATAAGCTCAGTCACTTCGTCATTGAGGGGTAGGTAAGTGCGGGGCTTCTAATCCTGACTTAGCCGTGTACAAACAGTGATACCTTGGACAAGTAACTAATTCTCTCTTTTCTAATAAACAAAATGGATGGGGTTGTCTGGAGGATTAAACAAGAGGTTGGGTAAAGTTCCTGGCACAAGATATGTGTCCCTGGCTTTGCCGAGCTGCTAAGCCTCTCTGAGCCCTAGACCCTTCATCAATAAAATAAAGATCTGCTTTATTAGGTCGTGACAAGGATTCAATGAGAGGATGGATTAAAGCATTTAGCACAATGCTTAGCTCTTAAGAAAACACAGCAGTTGGGGAATGGTATTATTTAAGCCTCACAAAATTCCTGCAAGATGTCAAAATATAATTTTTAAAAAGTTAAAAACACGGCTGTTTAAAAAAAATGGCCCTTATAAAATATAAAATGAATACAAGTCAAAGTCTTATTGAAGACTTGTTAAATAGTGAGGGAACCAGTAGGATGGCAAAGCTGATTAATAGACTATTTGAAGTACTGATAGGCAAGAAAAAAAAAAAAAAAAAGAATGTTAGAATAAGATCCACAGGCTAGGTATGAAACTGGTTAATATTCTACATGGCAATAAAGTCACAGGTTATCTTTTCTACCAGGAAGAAATCAGCAAGTTAACATGTAATATTCAGTGCCGGGGCTCTATTCGATAATAAACAATATAGTCAAACACAGGTAGGTTCTCCTAGAGGATTAAATAACCCTTGGTGAAGCTGGCTGCTTCAGCATGCCATTGAAAGGGTATGCAGTCACTTTCTTGCTTTATTTCCACGTTTCGGAAAATTTTTCTTAGAGGTAATTCTCAATTATTGAAGAGATATTTGCCGATTCTTTAATGGGCACCTGGAGGAGGACAAGAAATGACCGCTGCCCTCTAGGTTCTTCCTGTCTGGCGTGTGTGTGGTGGGCAGGAAGGAGAGTGGGCTTGACTTTACTATGTGAACACAGTGTTCGCTGGCCATCCAACCCTGGGAAGACGTCCAGGGAGTCAGAAAGATGAGGAGTCAGGTGGAAAAGGGAAGAGGAAGTTTCCAGGCCAAAGAAATGCCCAGAGTTAGGGCTGGGGACTGCCTGGCATGCGATGGGAGCCACAGGCAGCTCGGTCTGGCCGCAGCAGAGAGCTGGTGTTTTTACAGATGAGAGGGAAAAGAACTTGTTTTAAATCCCTCGGGTAGTAAGCGGAAGAACTGGGCTTGCACGAAGTCCACCCTTTCTCACAACCCCACCTCTCCTCTCATTGCTTTTTAAAATCTGCCCTCGAGGGACCAAAGGTCTGCGCTTAGTCATTTGCGCTTTGGCATTCATCTAAACCAGCCTGTTGCTTCTCGTGGGCTGTCTGAATTTTAGGCCTTGTTCTTCTAAAGTGAGATGGAAAGCATCGACCTGTGACCTGCGTTAAGGGAATTCCTGGCATCCCAGCGCTGGAGGGGAGGGAGCTTCCCCCCTCCCTGAAACCCCAGGACCCCCTGAGGGGCCGGCTGGGGCTGCTCAGCAGCCAGTAATCAGACAGGAGCAGGGAGACATCGCGTCTGCTTTATCACCCGGACGACGGCTCCTCTTACAAGCCCGTGAGGTTTGATGAGAATACGGCCTCTGGGCCCAAAGATGGAGGTAACAAGATCCTTTGACATATTCGGACTTATAAAATTGGAGGTAGTTTAATTGCCTGAGAAGCAGTTACTTCTAAACTCGCCCTGGCCTTTGCTGAGACCGAGATCATCGGTGAGACTGCAGGGGGTGGAGGGGGAGAAGCCCAGCGACACAGCCCTCGTCATTCCACACTTCTAATCGTTTCTTGTGAAGTCCCTGATGCACAGTGCTGGGAGAAAATATACGTTTCACTTCACCTGGCATTTGGGTAATTCATGATCAGACGCAACCACTCTGCCTCTCTGCCTTCCAGGCCAACCTTGTTCTCATCCGGTCTCCTGACTTTGCAGACGAGCCTTGCCCATTGCCACCCACCTGCTGGAACACTGTCCCTTCACCGTCCAACCGTCCTTTCTGCCCCTGTGAGCTAGAAGGCGCCTCTTCCTTTCCCCCTCCTTCCAAAATCCTTGAAGGTCCAGCTCTGTCCCAGCCGCAGCCTTCCCTAGCTTCTCACTCCCCGGAGGCCAGAACAGCGTGGCTTCTGGCTGTCCGGCAGCCTTTTTCCTCATCCATTCATCTCACAGATATTGATCAAGGACCTTGTTTTTTGTTCCAGGCACTGGGACTCTAGCAGTGAATCATACGGCCATGGTTTCCTGCTCTCATGGAGCTTAGGTTCTAGGGGAAAAACTGTCCTTCTTCTACTCCAATCATGTAATTGAGAAGGAGCTGCCACTTTACGTTAAGCTATTCATTTTTTCAATCAACAGATATTTTGGAGTCCTGCTATGTGCCAGGCACTGTTGTGGGCACTGGGGCTGCAGTGGTGAACAAAATAGACAAAGCTGTTGCCCCCTTGGAGTTTACATTCTAAAACAGGTAAGACAGACCATAAACAAATACATATGTCAGATAGAAATTTAGGTGAAGAGATAAATGGGGATGGTAAGGTGGATGGCTCTAGTTTCGATACAGTGGCTGGGGAAGCTCCAAGAGGGTAGTGGCATTTGAGCAAAGACCTGAAGGCAGCAAGGGCCAGGGACATGGGTGTCCTAACGCATTTCTATGGGGCTTCCAGGAAGCCAGCGCAAGTCTTGGTATTGATCCCCCTAGCCGTTCTCTGAGCTGGGTCAGGCAGCATCTGTGATCTTGTCTTATGGATGGAGAAACTGGGTTTCAGAGAAACGATCTGACATGAAGGAAAGGAGTGTGAAACCAGGGCATCCAACACGGAGCCAGTGCTTCCCTCAGTAGGGAAGCCTCGGTCTCAACGGGTCCAAAGCTCTTAACACAACGGGGCTTAGCCTTCCTTTCCCGGCTCATCGTAAGCTGAGAACGGTGCTGCTCAGTCCTGGTGAAATGCCGAGTCTGTCCCCTGCTGTGGTCTCAGGGCTGCTCTTGGTAGCTGCGTGTGACTTTGGACAAGCTGCTTAACCTCTCTGGTCCCCTGCTTCCTCATGTGTAAGGTGGAGATGATAATAGAACCTGCTTCACTGTGTAAGTCCTGGTGAGGTTAACACAGTGAGTGAGTCGGCACACAGGAAATGCTGTCTAAGGGTCCCCAGCAGTATACTCACTGACTGAGTTTTGGGTGATGTTGTGGGTTGAATTGTGTCCCTCCCAAAAGATATGCTGAAGTGCTAACTTCTGGTACCTGTCAATGTGACCTGATTTGGAAATAAGGTCTTTGCAGATGTAGTAAATTTAAGATGAGGGGTGGACCTAATGCAGGATGACTAATGTCCATAGAAGAGGCAACAGACAGAGACAAACAGCATGAACCCATGTGATCACAAGGCAGAGACTGAAGTGATATGTCTACAAGTCAAGGGACAACAAGGATTGCTGGCCACCAGAACCTAAGAGGAAGGCATGGAGCAGATACTCCCCCAGAGCCTTCAGAGACAGCACAGCCTTGCTGACACGTTGATTTTGGCCTTCTGGCCTCCAGAGCTGCAACAGGGTCCATTTCTCTTATTTTAAGCCACAAAGCTGGTGGGACTTTGCTACACCAGCCACAGGAAACTAATACAGGTGACACAACTGGTCTTTGGAAGACCTGAGTATCTAGACGGTAACCAGAGATCTGTGTCTTGGGACCTGTTTTTTCGGATCAGATCCTTAGAGATTTGCTGGTGCCTGCAGTTCTGGGACCAGATGACAGAATCCTTGGGGGCTGCTTTGGAAATGGAGAGAGAAAACTGGGGAAAGCTCTAGTTTAATCCTAAACCAGAGCCCTTCAATCTGGGCCTTTAGCCCTGAGTACAGAGGCTGAGAACAGGGGCTGCCACACACTTCCTGGCTCAGAGAAAGAGTTCTCTAGCTTTTTTGGACAGTATGACAGAACTCATGAAGCTGTCTGTTTAAGTAAGGATGAAATCGGAAGCACGGGCCTTCACCGGAGCTTACCGGAAACCCAGATTGTAAAATGCGAAGGAGAAAGAATCAGAACGATCTGGCCAGGGTTTGGGCCAACATTCCAGAGGACTGATTCAAGACAGGGAACAGATTCCTGGGCCCCCAGCAGTCTCAAAGCTCTCAGTTAAAATATCAACACAGGCTAAAATGAAATCTCATGGGTGGATGCAGAATGATTTCCCAGTGGAGATTTAGAATTACAGCGTCTTGGGGGTGGGAGGGACCTTAAAAGTCAGCCTATATCATACAGCTGTTGGAAGCAAGACCTTTGGAGGCAGGCAGGTTTGGGTTCAAGTCCAGCTCCTTGACACTGGGGAGTGACAGCTCCAAGCTCTGTGACCCTTGGGCTTCTTTCCTTCTGTAACATGGGGACCAGGTACCAACATCCGGGCTTTAAAGATGTTTGTAAAGCACTTGGCGCAGTGCCTGACTCATCACAACTACTGAGAGAGTGCTAACTCTTGTTATTAGAATTGCTGTTATTTAATCCAACTCCCCAGTGAGGGGAGGCC
Source organism: Balaenoptera physalus (assembly GCF_965194825.1). Lineage (NCBI taxonomy): Eukaryota > Metazoa > Chordata > Mammalia > Artiodactyla > Balaenopteridae > Balaenoptera > Balaenoptera physalus. The sequence continues at coordinate 98,277,829 of NC_138884.1, forward strand.
AGGGTTCCCTTGATAAAGGGCCCTCTGCCTTCAAATGTCTCCAGCCCACGCCTCTCTGAACACCTCTGTCAGAAGCCTCTTTTTACAGTAGGAGAGTTCCTTGTAAGGAAGATCCACTTGGCTGAGCTGTGCTCCAGTGTTTACAGACAGGCAGTGTTGTCAAATGGTTAGGGGCATGGGCCCTGGGCCACATTCTAATCCCAACTCTCCCACTTAAGAGCTTTATGCCCTTGAGCAAATTACTCAACCCGTAAGTTAACTCATGGTCACAGTGGTCAAGTAACCATTTCCATTTTGGTTACATAATGGTTTTATATTCATTTCAGTACCTCGGCTTTCTCATCTGGGAAATGCTGCTGCTGCTGCTGCTGATGATGATGTTGATGATGATGATGATGATGATGTTGATGATGATGATGATGTTGATGATGATGATGATGATGATGATGATGTTGATGATGATGATGTTGATGATGATGATGTTGATGATGATGATGATGATGATGATGATGATGTTGATGATGATGATGTTGATGATGATTATAGCGCCTCTCCCCTACAGTTGTCATCAGATTAAATTGGATAACATACAGAAGGCACTTAGAAGAGGGCCTGAGATACAGCAGGTGCACAATAATGAGCTGTTATCGATGTAACTTCCGTCCCTCAGCTTAACCTATCATGTCCCTCCCCCAGTTTTTTTTTTTTTTTAATTATTTATTTATTTATTTTTGGCTGTGTTGGGTCTTCGTTTCTGTGCGAGGGCTTTCTCTAGTTAAGGCAAGCGGGGGCCACTCTTTATCGCGGTGCGCGGGCCTCTCACTATCGCGGCCTCTCTTGTCACGCAGCACAGGCTCCAGACGCGCAGGCTCAGTAATTGTGGCTCACGGGCCTAGTTGCTCTGCAGCATGTGGGATCTTCCCAGACCAGGGCTCGAACCCGTGTCCCCTGCATTGGCAGGCAGATTCTCAACCACTGCGCCACCAGGGAAGCCCCCCCAGTTTGTTTTTAATCTTAATCAACGACATCTCCATCAGCCCGGTGACCCATCAAAACCCCAGTCTCAGCACTGGACTCGCTCGCGCGGGACCTCACACTTATTTTCCGGCTTTGCAGTCACCATCTTGAAGTTCTTAATTTTTGAACAAGGGGTCCCACAATTTTATTTTGCACCAGGCCCCACAAATTATGTAGCTGTTCCTGTCTGGAAAACTGGCCCCGCTGGCTTCTTGGCTTCATGCATAAGCCGAGCCAGGCAGGGCAGCCCTCAGTCGAGCTTGGTTCTCCCCGTGGCACCGTTGGCTACTGCATGCAGCAGGATTGGCAAGTCTGGGGCTTGGGTGTCCAGCGCACCCCCTCTCTTGTCTCTTCATTCACCCCTCCTCTCCCTGTCCCTTGGTCTCCACCCTCCCCTCCAACTTTCCCTGCTTCTGCTTGGCAGCCAAGCTCAGAACCATTGGCCCCTCCAGAGGCGTCTCTCTCCTTTCCCCGCAGCGATGGTGGAAGCACTCTACATTTGTGGGCTTGCAGTGGTGAAAGTGGATACTGTCTTTGGCAGAGTGGAAATCACGGTGGACTTTCTAAATCCAAAGAGATTATCGAGTAAGAATTCTGGTTTCCTAGCCTGGAGGTGGGGTGTGAGAGTTAGCAAAGAGTTCCCGACAGCGAGGATGCTTGAGTGAAGGATTCGTAGGCATCGGGCTTTGCTCCCAATCAAGGAAATCATTAATGATCTATTATCGTTATTAAACAGGAGAGTCTGTCCACCCGTCATTTCCCCAGGGTCAGTCACTGTCTTACTTATCTGGTTTCTAAGACGGTAAGAAAACTGGGTTGGTTTTCGGCAAACACGGCAGCCAGCAGGAGTTTTTCGGTCTTGTTTGCCACATAAGAAAATCTGCAGGGGAAGAAAGTGGATTGAAGATGAAACAGGGCGACGTGTGCTTTAAGACGCAGAAAAAGAGCTAAAGGGGTCTACACTTGGAGAAGGCTCACATTCACCAAATGTTTCCCCCTGGAAGAAAGACACCGGCTAGACAATGGGGTAAAGCAGCCTGGTGTCTAAAGCAGAGCTATGGGAGGGAAGGAAACGCCTGGCTGCCAGGATGAGAGTGGGTGCCCTGCCTCTGCTTTAGGCCTGGGCCCTGGGGGATCCCCGAGGCTGGGTCCCTGGTTCAGTAATGGGGGAAAATAAGGCCTCGGGATTCCATTCATGCTGCTTAAATATTAGGCCCCAGGGCTCTGTAATCAGGCGGGAGCCCAGGACTCCTCAGGATGGCAGATGGGGTGCTGGGATAATCCCTCTTTCATTTCATACTGAGTGAGCTGGCTTTCAGCTGGAAGAACCGCTCCCTGAGGCAAACTCTCTCTTCACACAGGGGCAAAGCCTCCCTCAGATTCCCCTGGTAATGACAATGCAGCTAGAAGGGCAGGGCTGTCTTGGACTCCTGGGGCCTGCTCCAACCACTGCAATCTGCTCCATGACTCAGAGAGCTTGGAGGCCTGGAGCAGGTCTTTGTGGCTTAGTGACAGTCTGCAAAGCTGCTGGCTCCTTCTCTGTTGCTTCTCCAGAGCCCAGACACTTCCCCAGCATAGGCCCTAGAGACAGGAAGGCCTGTTGCTGCTGGAATGTTTACTCAGCCTCAAGGCATGGCCACCGCAGACAGCCAGAAAAGCAGCTGTTCCAACCACACCACACCCAGGGATGTGAAACCAGGACTTGATCCAGAAGGAGGCTGGGTTGGGGGGGGGGGCGGGGGGGGCAGGGGGCAGCCACATCCCCCAAGGTTGATCCTTGGGCTGGGGATTTAGGTTTGCAAACTCCATCCCGGGTTTGAGAATGCCATGAGACCTCGTCCTGCAGGGAGGATGGGCCCAAGAGGAGAACCCCAACTCCCGACAGGCATTGGGGTCACAGCAAGAAGAGACTGGGCTTGGCCACAGGGACACAAGCTTGAGTCTTCACCTTGCCCCCTGCTCCCTGGCCGAGTGTGGGCACGTCACTTCCCCTCTCTCGGCCTGGTTCCTTGTTTCTAATTTAGGAGACTGGAGCAGTCTCCTAAGGGAGCTTCCAGCTCTGAGTTTTTGATGATTTGAGTTTACGGAGCCCTGAGCTGGCTTTGCAGAGAGCATGTGGGGAATGAGGAAGCTGTAGAGGGCTGACTGGTGATTTCCCTGGTGAGTCTGGGGCCCTTGGGGAAGCTCCCGCCATAGCAGACAGACCAGGCCCCATAGGGCAGCTATCCACATAGGTTTAGTTGAAATCTGTAGCAGGAAGAAAGATGAGCTCATTAGATTTAGCTGTGTAAATCAGTGCCTTTCACAGCTGAGTGTCCTGGGGAAGGGAGGGCTGAGAATTCATCTCATCAGGGCAGGAAGCCCGGTGTCTGAAGGCCGGCTGACCTAAAATGAGGCCGTACGAGCATATTTAATGTCACGGAAAAATGTTCAGTGATAAGGTGAAAAAAGCAGGTTATAAAAAGCAGCATATGTAGGACGGTCTTCTTATTATGGGAAGAAATATTTCCCTCTAAATGTAGAGACACACACAGAAGGAAAGGCCCTAAAATGCAAGGAGTGATTATCTCAGTGCTGGGATTTCCTGTAGCTTTTATTTTCTTCCTTTGTGCTTTTCTGTATTTTCCAAGCTCTTTTGTAACCATTAAAACAAATTTTTTTTTCACAGAGAGCTGGGACTACTAACCCTGTCAAATACGTTGGCCTCACGTACACAGCCTTTTCCCAGAAAAGGTCCTGCCCACAGCCTGGCTGAGGGCCAGTTCCTAGGCCATGTCTTAATTTATACAAACCCACGGTGGCTTCAGAATTTCAGCACTGGAGTGACCTAGTGGGACACTCTGATTGGGAAGGAGAAGTTGAAGTTACATTTTAAATAAAATTGAGAGGGAATTCCCCAGTGGTCCAGTGGTTAGGACTCTGTGCTTCCACTGCAGGGGGCACGGGATCGATCCTTGGTTGGGGAGCTAAGATCCCGCATGATGGGGCGGCACAGCCAAAAAAAAAAAAAAGAAAGAAAGAAAAGGTAAGAAAAGAGTATACTAGAATTGAGAAAGCATCAACTGTCCATATAAAAGATTCCTGTGCCATCTCCCTCCTCCGGCACTGCTGATTGGACCAGCTGTGAACAGCTGAGCCGAGCACAGCCAATCCATGGGTCAGCTAGTGCCCTATGCAACAAAGATGAGCTGGGCCATCAAATTCCCTCTTGTGGGATTTGAACTGAGAAATTAGAAGAGCGAGGCAGTTAGCAGTGGGAATAGTAAATGAAAGGAGATGTAAGGAGACATAGCACGTGGTAAAGCGAGGGCCATGAGGTGCAGATGGTGCAAGTTATGAGAAAGTAGAAATAATTATTAAAATGTGTAAGCAAAAGACATGAAAGAGCAGAGCTATGAAGTTTTCTAAAAAGGTTCCAGAGATTAGAAGAAAGGATAAGTCAAATTGTAACAAGAGAACAGAGCAAAACTTCTAGAGATCAGAGTTGTCATGTTTCTTAGTTCGGGTTCCCTCAGAAGCAGACTCTGAGACAAAAATTTGAGCACAAATTTGCACTCAAGATATTTGGGCAGTAGTCCCAGGACATTCCAGAAGAGGAGTCGGGAAGGGATAAGGGTGAGGAAAGGTAGTCAATAAATGGTGCACGGATGTGGGCGACTGGAGCTTCATCCGGGGGGAAATTGGAATATGCACACCTCAGATTTATCCCCAGCCAAGAGGGAAGGAGGTTGGGGCATCTATACAGCAACTCCTGGGAGTCACTGGTTGAGGGCTGCACCCAGAGAGGTTGATTTTCTAGCATTCCGACCTGCTGCTTGTGGAAGAAGCTGCCTTCCATGGCTCCAGAATAACATTCCGTAGGCACAGAGACGCACATACTGGCATTTGGAATGATCAGAGGCACACTGCAAGGTCTGAGGGCTCTGGGCAGGGCCCTGGGCGTGTCTACTTCACCAAGAGAGGAGCGACAGACAGACAGATGGACGCTGCAGCCTGTGTAAGAGAGATGATGAGGGAAGAGTCAGCCCCTTGAGCTCTGCATTTTTTATAACTGCCTGGTTCTTGAGCTTCATTACAATAAGCCCCTGAGATCTGAGCTGCCTGGAGTGAGGCTAAGACACTGAAGGGGAAAATAGAAGGAGTCACTTCCCTTCTCCAGGACTCCACACCCTCCCCAGCTTCCTCTAAGGAAAGGACTGTCCTATATTGCCTAGGGTTTAGAAGCCATAAAAGATTAAGTTGCCTTGGATTGATTTGTAAGTAATAGAGTTTGGATTACTTACATAAACCCCCATTCCCTCCTCTAATTCCCAATTACCATGCTGAGAAATTATGCGGAAGCTCCTCAGGTATGGGTTGAGAAGCCCTAAAAGGCTTCTATGCCTGTTTGCTGTCAATGCCACCATCATGACCTCATTGGAGAAACATAATGATGTCTACTCTTTGCCAGACACTGTGCTTAGTAGACATGACAGGACCTCACAGTGTAGCTCAGGGTGGACACAGACACTCCAAATTCCCTCACAATGTGGCAAGTGTTAAAATGGAGCTGTGCTCACAATGGTGGGGATCAGCCAGGCAGAAGAGATGAATTCTGCTTATGGGAATAAAAAGAGACTTCACAGAGAAAGGGGTTTTTGGACTGGGTTTTGAGGGGTGAGTAGAAGTTCACTGGGAGATAGGGAAGGGAGACCAATTCAGGCAGGGAGTGTGGCCAAGCAAAAACACTGAGCTAGTGAAGAGCCCGGTTGGTTTGGAGAATGGAGACAGCAAAGGATAAATGGGAGAAAAGACTAGAAAAGCCCCCAGACTTATTGTGAAGCGCTTACATGTCAGGCTGAGTTTTGATTTTATTCAGCAAACACTGGGGACCCACTGAAGGTTGTCCATGGGAACTATTAAAACGCAGAAGCTCTGGGAGTGTAATAATCATCAGATCACTTTCCCACTCAAGAGCCAGATAAACCAGGGCACTGGGCAAACATGAGAGCCAAGTTTATTTCCTAATATTTATTAATGTTAAAAGATAAACTGAAGCATATTAAAAATGTTTACAGTTTACTTGAGCAAAAATCAATTTGAATAGGGGAACATCCTATCTCATAGATAGAAAGGAGTTCTGAGGAGCTGTACAAAATGAAAGACTTTTATAGGCAGAAGGGAGTAGGAACAATAAAGTCACACTAGGCAAACAAGGGATTTGGTTATTGCAAAGTTACTTTCCTTTAGATAATGGCAGGGGTCTATCAGGCAGATGACCTAATTAGTGCTAGTCAGGTGATTCCTGATTGACTGGTTTAAGACTCCATTTCTGGGAGAGCTCAGTTTAGTGATGTGGGGCTTAGCATAAGCAACTCTATTCTGGGCCTGTTGTCTTGTTTTTAACAATTAGCACCTACTATGGGCATGGCACTGAGCTAAGGACTGTGGGAACATACAGGGTCATCATATACAATCCCAGGCGAAATGTCACTTCAGAACAATTGGGGAAACAAAACTGGTAGCCCTAAGAAATTAAAGAATTATGGTAGTGAGGAGAAAAAATATATTATTTTTAGAGCGAAAAGAGGAGTTCCTTTTAGGGAGAGAACTAGTCTTTGCTCAGCAAAAAAAAAACACTTAAAAACCATTTGTACTGGGTCGAATAGTGTCTCCTGAAAGTTCCTGTCCACTAATCAAGAAAAGACAAAGTCATACTGGGTTAGGGCAGGTCCTAAATCCAACAAGACTGGAGTCCTTATCAGGAGAGGGAGATTTGGAAATACACAGATGCATACAGAGGGAACGGGGCCATGTGATGTTGGAAGCAGAGATTGGAATGATGCAGCTGATGGCCAAGGAGTGACAGGATTGCCAGCCACCACTGGAAGCTGGGAATAGGCAAGGAGAAAGTCTTCCCCATCCTTCAGAGAGAGTACAGCCCTACTGACACCTGGATTTTGGACTTTGATTCTCCAGAACTGTGAGAGAATAAATATCTGTTGCTTTAAGTCACCCAGTTTGTGGAATTTGTTACAGCAGCTCTAGGAGCTAATACACCATTTGAGTGAAGAAAGATTCTTGGACAAAATCGGAAAGAAGAGGAATGAATAACGAGAAGCCTGAACTTCTCTGCAGGAGGAAAGGAAAATAAGAAAAGTGGAGAGGTGGTGTGGGGGGAGATAAGGAATGCAGGGGGAGAAAAGGCCAGCAGGAAGCAGCATATGAGGGGAAGACATGGCAAACGTGGAATTCCCACTGGCAGAGATGGCAGAGGGGCTTTGAGAAAAGCATGCTTAATGTGTTTGCTAAATTTTAGGGTGGCAGGATAAGTGACAGTTTCAATCTCTTCTTGTACCAAAATCAACCTCAAACAACAAGGAAGGTGAAAACAGATAACTTTGTGATGTACCTTTGTAACCTTAAACTATAATATGTGAAAATGAAAAACAGATGAAGGAAATAGAAGGAGGAATGGCCAACCACTTGGCAGAACAAAGGAGGGTAAACCTGAGTGTCTGAGATGGGGACACTGAAAAGGATCCCGTCCATTTGCCCACTCTGAGGTGGGAGTCATTGGATGCAGGAAGGGAGGGTGCGACTGTGGGTTAAAATAGGAGACACCTTTGAAAGCCAGAATAAGGAGCAGTTAGAACTTCCAGGTCCCCACTTCTGCCTTACCTGTCAGGCAAACAAATCCAGTCCCCCCTCCAGCATAGATATGAGATATAAATTCTAGAAAAAATTAATCAGAGAGGCCCAGGAAACCACCCCCAGCCCCACCTGCAGTGTAGACATGAGATATAAATTCTAGAAAAAATTAATCAGTGAAGCCCTGGATTCAAGGACACCAGGCATAGAGGGCAGGGCTGAGATGCTGAACTAAAACCAGGGAGAAAGTGAAAATCTGTTGAATGGTGATACCCTCAGCACCTTTTCTTGCTCAGTTTCCAAACAGGTCTACAGTTACTGACATTAGGGATTCTCCAGGAAATAATCAGCTAGCCCCTTAAATTACCAATGAGTTGAACCCACAAATAGACAAGTGCTCTTGCCTCGTTTCAGAAATTCTAATCATCTTTGAGCTTCCAATCAGCTTTGAGATTCCCAATCTTAAGTAAAAACAGGTAGTCAAGGATCATCAGAATATTCAGAGGAAAAAGTAAAAAAGGAGCTCTAGGAAATTAAAACTATGAGAGCCAAAATCTAAAATTAATTTTTAAAATTGTAAGAGAAAGACAAATATGTTTATCAGAAAGTAGAGAAAAGGCAACATGATAAATAGGAGAAAAAAATTTAAAAATTAGGAAACTCACCTAGAAGGATCATCTTCCAAAGAATAAGAATTCCAGATAAAGAGGAAATAGTGAATACAGTACAGTGACAATTACTAAAGCAATTATACAAGAAAATGTCCCCAAACTGAAGTGCATTCCCTAAACTAATAAGCTTCCTGATTAAAAGGACCCATGGAATGACCAACAAAATGAATGAAAATAAACAGATCTTTGTGAAATGGCAAAACACCCCAAGACACTAAAAGCTTCCTGAGAGATGGAGGGGGGAAAAAGTCATACATTAAAGATAAGGACTAACAAAGGCATCTGACAGCAACACCAGGAACTTAAACACAGTAGGATACGTCTTCAGAATTGTGAGTTAAAAAAAGTATTTGCAACCTAGAATTCTATACCCAGCCAAACTATCAAGTGTGAACATACATACATACATACATACATAAAGACATTTTCAGACATCCAAAATCTCAAGAAAGTTATCAGGAAACTACTGGAAGATATTTCTTAGTCACAATTAGGAAGTAAACAAAAAAGAAGAAAGTCAGGAAATAAGATTCACAGGAGAGAGTTAAAAGGAATCCCTGGGAGGATGGTGAAGAAAGATCCCAGATTTATATTTGGGCAGTTGGAAAATAGAGGATATCTGAGGGGAGAGGTGTGGTGTTATGGACCGAATGTTTGTCCTCCCAAAATTCATCCATTGGAATCCTAACCCCCAATATGATGGCATTTGGAGGTGGAGCCTTTGGGAGGTAATTAAGTCATGAGGGTGAAGCCCCCATGAATGGGATTAGTGCCCTTACGAGCAGACATGAGCACTTGCTTTCATTCTCTCTGTTTTCTGCCATGTGAGGATACAATGAGAAGACAGCCATCTGCAAACCAGGAAGCAGGATCTCACCAGACCCAGATCTGCTGGCACCCTGATCATGTACTTCCCAGCCTCCAGAGCTGTGATAAAAATATTTGTCATTTAAGATATCCAGTCTATGGTAATTTGTTATAGCAGCCCAAACCAACTAAGACTGGTGGAAAATGACAACAATAAGTTATCTGATTGCTATAACCAAGTGGAAGATTGTGTGGAAAGACATTTTGTACAGAGCTGTGATAGGATGCAGGAAACTTAATCATAGGTTCAAAGAAAAGTGATCAAATGATGCAATTATTAACTACAGAAAAATTAAAATTTACACAAAAGTGAATATGTAATGTGGGACACTGGACGTCTCTGCAGTGGGTAAGATTAATACAAAAATAATAAGATGAGTGAATAAACACTCCAGAGATGGAGGAAATAGAGAATTCAGTACAGAGGATGAAATTATTAAAGAAATAATATGAGAAAATTTGCCCAAACAGAAAGGCATGTTCTTGATTGCAGGGATAACTTGAGTATTGAAAACACCAAATAATTGGTTTGACCAAAAATTGGGATAAAACTATATTTGGAAAATGGACAAAGGAATGGATTTTTAAAAAGCTAAATCCTCATGTATCAAAATAGGAAGCCAAGAGAAAAAAGTTTAAAATGATTGAATTAAGAAATGGAGGTATATGGAGGTTTCCACCTGAAGAAAAACCTAAAAGAATGTTTGACATTCCAGAGGGAGATGGGGATGGAGGTGAACAGGGCATTACTGTTTTTTAGTTTTGTTTTTGTATTTTTTAGTCTTCATTGACTTTTTAAACTCTGATGTGATACTTTGATTAAAAATATAATTTAGGGAATTCCCTGGCAGTCCAGTGGTTAGGACTCGGTGCTTTTGCAGCGGCCCAGGTTCAATCCTTGGTTGGGGGACTAAGATCTTGCAAGCCATGTGGCACAGCCAAAAATATATATATATATATATATATATATATATATATATATATATAAAATTTAAAGTATATATATATATATTTTTTTTCTGTGCTGCAATGTAATAGCCCAGGCCTTCAGTAGAGGTTATATGTGCTGCCATGGGAAATTCAAGGAAGAGGGTGTGCTCTCAAGAATGGTAGAGCAGAAAGAGGACAGGTGATGCAGAGATTGAAAGTGTGAGATGAACTCCAATCCCGTGTCCCAAAACACAATAATAAGAGGGCCATTCTCTGGGCACAGCTGGTGAAGGCAGTTTCAGATGGTTGGCAAGGACCACGGGAGAGCAGTCAGAAGAGGAATCAGTCATGTAGGTCAGTGTCTCTCAAACTGCAACATGCAAATAAGTTACATAGGGGATCTTATTAAAATTCAAATTCTGTTCAATAGGATCCTGCATTTCTAACAGGCTTTCAGGAGGTGCAAGGCTGCTGACCACACTTTGAGTAAAAACGCTGCAGGCTGAAGGGGTCTAAGTGGGGAGGAAGGACTTGGCCTGGGGACTTGATGGTTTGGGAGAGGAAGGAACAGGTTTGAGGCAGCCACGGCCTGAGTTCATGGGACTAAGACCCTAGACTTGTGGGGCTAAGACCAGACAAGCTGGATATCGGGGCAGGGATGGGGGGGATACACATCAAAGATGAACCCACCTCCCGTGGGGTTACCTCTGACCAGGCCTGACAAAGTGTTTTGTTCCGGGCAAAGCTACCCCAGATATGGGCCAAATGAAAAGATGCTGGGAGTACCCTGGCCAGCTGGCCTCACCCACCCTTTACTGCCCGCACCAAGGAATGACACATACTTGATCTGTACTGGAGCCCTGATCCAGGGCGTGGCATGGGGACAAGTTCTCAGTCTGGCGTTCCATACCCCTCAAATCTGCCTCCCCCAACTCTCGAACCCCAACCCAAGCTTGGTCTCCTATCTTCCCTACCCCATCAGCCCTTCAACAAGGGCTCCTGTGGGCAGGAAACAAGCTCCCTCCTGCCTTTCCCACAGAAACAGTCTGAAAGGTGGTAACACTGCTGCTCTAAGACTATTTAAAATAACAGACCGATAAGAACGATGACGAGGACTCCTATTTAAAAGAATACTTCTTATGTGCAATCACTCACCTAAGCACTTTATGTATGTCGACTCATTTATTTCTCCTAAGGGTATTATTATTCCTATTTTATGGATGAGGAGACTGAGGCAAAGAGAAGTAACGTGGTCAAGGATACACAGAACGTGGAGCTGGGATTCAGACCAGGCATTCTGGTTCCAGCATGTGTTCTCCTAAGAGGCTATGCTCCTTGCAAATAGTAAAATTGCATCATATGTAAATTTTCATAACTACGTGATCAGAGAGAGAGAAAGAAAGAGAGAATAACAATTTAAATGCGTAGACGATTGCCTGCCATTCTTCTCAATTAGCCATGCCCCAGAGAGAGTGCAATACCTGTGAGACGTAAACCTGGAGATCCCTTGGTGCATCTCAATTCCTTCTAGCTTCTTAGGCTAATGGTGCAAACATCTTGGTGCACTGAATCCCATTCTAGTTTAAAGACGTGTATTTTTTTTCATGCAGCACAAATCCTCAGATGCAAGCCAAATGTTTCATCTTGTGTTCCGCTAAAGAAACAGCTATCTGTTCTCACTCTGGAAGAAAAACTGGTGCGTGGGACTCACTGAAAGATGCCGTGGATGCGACTCTACTATAGTATTATTGCTACTGTTATTCTTCATAAATGTATAGTATTTCAGGTCCATATTAAATTGCATGGGCTAGCCTGGGCACCTAATCATCATTTAAAGCATCATCTTGCGATCCCTCACCTTTCTGCCTTTCCCTGGCTGGTCTCTCTTCTTGGCTTGCCCTGAATACTTTTTTGACTGGCTAATATCTACTCATCTTTCAAAATTCAGCTCAGGCAGGCATTACCCCTCCTGGAAGCCTTCTTTTATCCACTCTGGTTGAATTGAACATCCTATCCTGTACCCCAGCGAATGCATTGCTCTGCGTGGTCAAGGCCCCCTAACATGTCTGGTTCCTTCCCTGTTAGGGTCAATTCCTTGAGGGTAGGATAATGATTTTATCTCCATAGTCCCTGAAGGCTAACCCATGCCTGGTTCCTAATAGACTTTGAATGGATATGGAGAGTACTTGAGCATGTGCTGCCTCTCTACCTGGGATGATGTTCCCTTCTCCAATATATACAGGTTCTCGCTCTCACCCACCCCCACCCCTGCAATCTAAATTGTATTCATCCTTCAGTCTTCAGGTAGAGTCTCCACTCCAGGTCCTCCAGCTACACATGCCGACACCCATACTTCCGCTTCTCTAAGACTCATCGCTCAAGTTACTATTTTCTCAACATTTGTCTTCCTGGCCAGACTATCAGCCCCATAGGGACCAGACTTCATCTGCTGCCCCTTCCAGCGCCAAAGACAACATCGGGCACCCTGTAGGCACCCTATCACTGTTTGTTTAATAAATGAACAAACAAAGGAGTCAGTGGACAATTATATTTTTGAGTGCCCCAAAGTCAAGACTTCCATTTGTGGCCAAATACTGGGATTTCTACCCAGGGCCAGGAAGAGTGAGGAAAAAGAAGTGCCAGGGGCACCAAATTTAAGAAGGGGCTCACATAAGATGCCAGCTGTGCAATTTCAGGAGCCGGAGCGAGGCCTTGTTGCACTGTGGGCCGGGGTGCCTCGCTCGCTCGCCCCAACCCTGCCCTGTTCCCCTCCCTCCTTATATAGCTCAGGCCTCTCTTGATGTAGGCAACAGAAATCTAATATACTCATATCAAGCAAAATGCTGGAATTGATTGGCTCACATAATAAAATCAGAGGAGGAGAGGGTTTAGGCGTTCCTGGAACCAGGAATTCCAATGTTATTGGAATGCTGTTTATTTCTCTTCTTCACTTTCTTCTGTTCCTGTGTCTCATTCTCTCAGACCAACTTATTTTATACGTGTAAAATCTCCTCTTGGTTCTGTTTCTCGGGAGAGCTCTGACAATACAATGCCAGTAGAAGTTTTTGGAGAGAATGGATTCATACTCCCTCCTACTTAGCCACCCCTTCTCCTGCCTCACTGTGCATTCGGTGTGTGGAGAAAGTGGCAGGCAGCTTCCCGGGCCTCCCTGCGCTCCTAGGTGCTTCCTTCTGTATTTCTCATATCATGGTGCTAAGACCATCCAGAGGGCAAAGGGGGCCCTGAACCTCACGAGGGAGTGCAGAGTCTGTGGCTCTCAGAACGCCTGCTCCAAATAATTCAGAGAAGCTACAGGGCTGGGAGGGAAATTGCGGCTGAGATGAGATGGAACGGCTGGCCCTCTTCCCATCGGGAAGAAGCGGGACAGTTTAGCCCTTCTTAGCAACCCGCCCAGAGCCTCCCCGAGTCATGCTGCTTTTTAAAGACCACAGGGGCTTGAGGAGAAGACAGAACCTACCAACGCACAGCCGTTCCATCCCCTCCTCTCCTTGCATCATCACTTACGGGGGGTGTTTCCAGATTGTTAGAGAGAAATAAAGTCCCTGCCTCAGAGAGTGGCTGGGACCATCGGAGCTCTGTGCAGTCAGAACCCAGCCCCTGCTGCTATGATTATCGCTCCAGAAGGAGGGCCAGTCTGCGCAGAGGAGAAGCAGATAGACGGGTGGTCGTTTCTGCCACCAAAATGCGGTGGTTCTCGCACTTCGGTGTGCGTGAGGATCACCTGGAGGACTTGTCGAAACAGTTCATTGGGTCCCACCCCCAGAGTTTCTGGGGCAATAGGGCAGGGCAGGGCCTGCGAATCTGCATTCCCACCAAGTTCCCAGGTGCTGCTGCTGGCCTGGGGGCCACATTCTGAGAACCGCTGGTGTCACGTGGCCGCGCTCGGGCCTGGCGGCACGCGAGACTCACCAGGGAGCGCTCTACACACCCTCGCTGCCATTCTGATTGAAGTGGTTTGGGGTGTGGCCTAGGCACCACATCTTCTAACGCTCCCCACCTTTTCTGCATGCGCACCGCTGGGGACCCCTGGCTGTGGTGGCTGTGCGGGGGCAGTGGCCGTGCACACGACGTCTCGGTTAGGAGACTGGGGGCTCTGCCAGCTTAGCCTCGAGTCTTCCCGTGGAGGATATGGTCCAGATCCCACACTCAGTTGAAAACTTTCCTCTCCTGGTGCCTTCACCCAGCCTCGCCTCCCTTCCTCCACATTGGCATCTCCCGCTGCCCATGTCTGGGTCCTGTGAGGTCACCACCCAGGTCCTGGGCCCCGAGACCCAGGCCAAGGCTGACTGAGGTGGCAGGTCCTGCTGACAGCCTTCTGTCTCTGGGTTTGAATCTCTCTTGAGCTTCCAGGGCCAGGAGCCCCGCCACTGACCACCGGGTACCCCCTGGACTCTGGGCTCTGACCTGATGCGGGCCGAGCTCTCCTATCCCTGGGCCCGGCTGGGCACTCGCCCCCTGGACTTGCCCTGGGGCCTGCTCCCTTTGGGTCCAGCTCATGCATCAGGGCTTCTGCTTCCTTTGTGAAGCCTGTGATGTTCTAGGCATTAATTTAAAACAGCAGCAAGGGACTTCCCTTGTGGTCCAGTGGTTAAGAATCCGCCTTCCAATGCAGGGGATGCGGGTTCAATCCCTGGTCAGGGAACTAAGATCCCACATGCTGTGAGGCAACTAAGCCCCCATGCTCTGGAGCCCACATGCCACAACTAGAGAGAAGCCCGTGTGCCGCAATGAAAGATCACGCATGCCACAATGAAGATCCCGTGTGCCACATCTAAGACCCAATGTAACCAAATAAATAATAAATAAATATTAAGAAAAAAAACAGCAGCAAGACAGGTAAAGCCTTACATTTAAATTTCAGAAGGCGACCCTCCTTACCCTTTGATGGTCCTGGTACAAACCGATCTTCAAAGGGTATAATATTTACCTCAGCACCTCAGCTCCTTAAAAGAAAAAAATGCTTTATTGTTGAAACACTTCATTTCTAATTAGAGCCTCGGCCAGGCTGAGGACACAGGGGAAGTGCCCCTCCCACCTCCTGCCTCAATCCTCCACACCCGGGAGCCTCAGACCCTGGTCCACACCCCAGCACACACTGCACCTTCAGTCTCATCTCCCCACTCCCTGCCCCCAAGCTCTCCTTCTTGAGACCTGCTCACTAAGAGGACACTGTTAGCACCCTAGGAACCAGTCAACTTCCAGCCACCTTCTGGGATGGAGGTGGGTGGGGTGATTTTTTTCTTTTTAACTATTTCCAACATATTTCCAAGTCTCAGCAGGGACTTCTTCTCCACTGCCTAGGGCACCTCCTGGCCTGGGTCATCTCCTTCCGTGTCAGTGAGGATGTAATAGGTTATGCCCTATCCCCAAATCTCAGAGGCTTACCCCACTCCTGGGGTTTCTTCTCACTTAGGCTAAATCTGATATAAGCTGGGCTTTCCTCTTCCATCTTGAAGCTGCCCTGTCTTGAAACTGTGGCCTCCACAGTTTCACTGTGTGACAGCAAGAGAGGGATGGAGGAGGTACACTGGCTCCTAACCGTTTGGGCCAGTACGTGACACATGTCACCTCTGCTCCCAGACCATTGGCCCAAAGTAGTGGTGTGGCCCTGAGCTGACCATAGGACACATGTGGAATTTGGGGTGAGCACCAGCTGCTACATCTTCTCTCCCAGTCGGTGTGACTCAGGGAGTATCTACCGCTTTCAATATGTTGCCCTGGATTCCCCAGTAAGAAACAGTCTTTGGGGGGCAGGGGGCTGTGGATTTTGCATTTACCTTTCTAGATCCATCCTCTGTCCTTCTAGGCCCTGGAATCTGCTGGATTCCTCTGTCCTTTGACTTCCAGGTGGGTTCAGTCAGGGGAAAATGCATGCTGGGAAATCACCAGCGGGAATGGGAAGTTACCAGCAGGAAACCGGGAAGCTGGAGGAGAGGGAAGGCAGAAGGCACTGTTCCTCCCACTCCCTCCCTGCCAGCCTTGGTTTGGCAGCGCTGCTTCTCCCCACAGCTACAGAGCCTGTAAGGCAGCCTGGGTCCCTACGACAATGCTGGTCGGATTCCACTAACCCCCCTTGCTCTTCCTGACATCTTGCTGTTGCTGGGCCCTGGATGCTTCATCATTCTTTCTTGGCTCCCTTAACTCCACCTAAGCCTCTGAAAATATAGCGTCTTCGTCTTCATTAACCTCTTTTCAACTTCCATTTGAATTAACCATCTTTCCACATGGAAAGGATCATCTTTCCCAGCCCTACCCCAGGAACAACATCCACGAACATGTGGGGGGCAGTGACGAGGGGCCAGGCACTATTCTAAGCTCTTCTTCTGGATAGACAGATATAATCCTCATGATAACCCTTTGAGATGGATTATATTATTTTCCTCAATTTTTGGATAAAGAAACCAAGAAACAGAGAGGATAAGTAACTTGCCTAAGATCACACAGCACTTGAATTTGAACCTAAATAGTCCTTGCTCCTAACACCTACCCTACTATCCCACACTTCAATCCACAGGTTAAAGAATAGGCTCTGGTGCATGTTGGAACAGTGGATCCCACCCGTATAGGTGGGATCGTGTGGCCCCAGTGTACCTCCTCCATCCCCTGTGGCCTTGCCAAGTGTTCCTTTGGCCTCCATCCCCTGGTTTCATTGATTACTCTGGATCCCAGATCCTTAAACTTCTAGGCTCCAGGGAGGCTGCAGTTGTATGGTCTCTGGGCCTCTATCCAGTGTGAGGCTTCTGCTATCTTATGGTTAAATAATGCATTTTGTTTCAGCTCCCCAGTTCAGCAAAGTATTGCCCTTTGTTATGAGCTGAACTGTGTCCCCCAAAAAGATTTGTTGAAGCCCCAACCCCAGTAACTCAGAATGTGCCCTTATTTAGACATGGGGTGGCTACAGATGTAATTACTTAAGATGAGGTCATACTGGAGTAGGGAGGGCCCTTAACCCAATATGACTAGTGTCTTTATAAGAAGAGGGAAATTTGGGCACAGACACGCATAGGAAGGGTGCCATGTAGAGACAGGGGCAGACACTGGAGCAGTGTATCTACAAGCCAGGGAATGCTGAGGATTGCCCACAACCACCAGAAGCTAGGTGAGAAGCCTGGGATGGATTCTCCCTCACAGCCGCCAGAAGGAAATGACCTTGCCAACACCTTGATGTTGGTCATCTAACCTCCAGAACTATGAGACAACAAATCTCTTTGCTGTTTGAAGCCACCCAGTTTGTGGTACTTTGTCATGGTGACCTTAGTAAAGGAATACACCTTTTACCACCACGGTTACTGCTTCTGTCTCCATCTCACACCACTGCCCTCTCTCTCAGCAGTGCTCCAGCCCCACTGGCCTCCTTGCTGTGGTCAGGAGACTCCAGGCAATTTCCTGCCTTAGGGTCTTTGCACTCACTGTGCTCTCCTCCTGGAGTGATTTACCTCAGATGTTCACAGGACGCCTTCCTTCATAAAACATTCTGAGGAGGTGGAAAGTTTTAAAGACAACCACCCACACTTCAGGCACTTGGAGCCTCTTGGAAAATACAAACATCTGCCAATACTATAAAAAGCAATACCTAAAATCTCAAAAAATATTCACTAAAAGAACGCAAACCTATTGCAAATATATCTCTGAGGAGCAGACATTCTAGAGCTAAATTGAATCAGCTTTCCCACCTTCGCTCTTCTGAATCAACTATTCTACTGCTTCATGTCAGAAACTGACTCTCTAAATGGAAACTTTACAACATGTCTGTCAGAAAAGTCTTTGGCCTCTGAAATCTGTAGAGACACAAATAATAAATGCCTTGGTACATTTGGAAAACAAAAACCCTCAAGAAACTGACAGACTTGTTAAGGACTATAGCAACAGAGTAGGATTGAAGACAAGGGATCAAGTCAAGAAAAAGAAACTGACATCAGGGAAATGCACAACGAAACCACCTCACACCCATGAGTATGGCTACTACAAATAAATAGCCAATGACAAGTACTGGCAGGTATGTGAAGAAACTGGAACACTCGTGCACTGTTTATAAGAATGTAAGATGGTGTCGCTGCTATGAAAAATGGTATGCAGTTTCCTCAAAACCTTAAACATAGAATTACCATAAAATTCAGCAATTTTACTTCTGGGTATATACCAAAAAGAACTTAAAGAGGGTCTTGAGGAGATATTTGCACACCCGTGTTCATAAGCAGCATTATTCGCAATAGCTAAAAGCAACCCAAGGGTCCATCAACAGATGAATGGGAAAACAAAATGTGGTATAGACACACAATGGAATATCATTCAGCTTTAAATAGGAAGGAACTTCTGACATAAGCATGGGTGAATCTTGAAGACATTATGCTAAGTAAAATAAGCCAGTCACAAAAAGACAAATACTCTATGATTCTACTTATAGGAGCTACTTAGAGAAGTCAATTTCATGAAGACAGAAAGTAGAATGGTGGCTGCCAGGGGCTCTGGGAAGGAGGGAATGGGGAGTTACTGTTTAATGTACTCAGTTTCATGGTGGGAATGTAAATTGGTGCAGCCACTATGGAGAACAGTATGGAGGTTCCTCAAAAAACTAAAAAAACATAGTTGCCATATGATCTAGCAATCTCACTCCTGGACATATATCCAGACGAGGCTAAAATTCAAAAAGATAACATGTATCCCTATGTTCATAGCAGCACTATTCACAATAGCCAAGACCTGAAAGCAACCTAAACATCCATCAACAGATGAATGGATAAAGAAGATGTGGTGTATATATAGAATGGAATACTATTCAGCCATAAAAAAGGATGAAATAATGCCAGTTGCAGCAACATGGTTGCAATTAGAGATTATCATACTAAGTGAAGTAAGTCAGAAAAAGAAAGACAAATACCATATGATAATGCTTATATGTGGAATCTAAAATATGACACAAATGAACTTACTTATGAAACAGAAACAGATTCACAGACATAGAGAACAGACTTGTGGTTGTGGGGGAAGGATGGATTGGGAGTTCGGGATTAGTGGAATGTTCGGGAATTAGAAGAAGTTGTGGTACATATATACAATGGGATATTACTCAGCCATAAAAAGGAACGAAATTGGGTCATTTGTTGAGACGTGGATGGATCTAGAGACTGTCATACAGAGTGAAGTAAGTCAGAAAGAGAAAAACAAATATCGTATATTAACGCATATATGTGGAACCTAGAAAAATGGTACAGATGAACCGGTTTGCAGAGCAGAAATTGAGACACAGATGTAGAGAACAAACGTATGGACACCAAGGGGGGAAAGCAGCGAGGGGGTGGGGCTGGTGGTGGGATGAATTGGGTGATTGGGAATGACATGTATACACTGATGTGTATAAAATTGATGACTGATTAAAATTTAAAAATAATAATAAAAAAAGAAAATGCAGAGTTACAAGAGAACAATTACTTATAATCTTAATACCCAGACATAATCACTGTTCATTTTGGTATATATACTTTCAGTCTTTTTTTTTTTCTATGAATATATTTTGTACACTTAGGGATAACAAAAATAAAATTGTAGTATACTTGCAAAAAAAAAAAAATTGATGACTAATAAGAACCTGCTGTAAAAAAATAAAATAAAATTCAAGAATTAAAAAAATAAAAAAAAAGAAATGTACACAGTTCCAGGTTTTTTTTGAATTTTTGAATTTTATTTTATTTTATTTTTTATACAGCAGGTTCTAATTAGTTACCCATTTTATACATATTAGTGTATATATGTCAATCCCAATTGCCCAATTCATCACACCACCCCACCCCCCTGTTACTTTCCCCCCTTGGTGTCCATATGTTTGTTCTCTACATCTGTGTCCCAATTTCTGCCCTGCAAACTGGTTCATCTGTATCACTTTTCTAGGTTCCACATATATGCGTTAATGTATGATATTTGTTTTTCTCTTTCTGACTTAACTTCACTCTGTATGACAGTCTCTAGATCCATCCATGTCCCTACAAATGACCCAATTTTGTCCCTTTTTATGGCTGAGTAATATTCCATTGTATATATGTACCACATCTTCTTTATCCATTCGTCTGTTGATGGGCATTTAGGTTGCTTCCATGTTCTGGCTATTGTAAACAGTGCTGAAATGAAAATTGGGGTGCATGTGTATTTTTGAATTATGGTTTTCTCTGGGTATATGCCCAGGAGTGGGGTTGCTGGGTCATATGGTAATTCTATTTTTAGTTTTTTAAGGAACCTCCATACTGTTCTGCATAGTGGCTGTATCAATTTACATTCCCACCAACAGTGCAAGAGGGTTCTGTTTTCTCCACACCCTCTCCAGCATTTGTTGTTTGCAGATTTTCTGGTGATGCCCATTCTAACTGGTGTGGTGATACCTCATTGTAATTTTGATTTACATTTCTCTAATAATTAGTGATGTTGAGCAGCTTTTCATGTGCTTCTTGGCCATCTGTATGTCCTCTTTGGAGAAATGTCTATTTAGGTCTTCTGCCCGTTTTTGGATTAGGTTGTTTGTTTTTTTAATACTGAGCTGCATGAGCTGTTTATATATTTTGGTGATTAATCCTTTGTCCATTGATTCATTGGCAAATATTTTCTCCCATTCTGAGGGTTGTCTTTTCGTCTTGTTTATAGTTTCCTTTGTTGTGCAAAAGCTTTTAAGTTTCATTAGGTCCCATTTGTTTATTTTTGTTTTTATTTCCATTACTCTAGGAGGTGGATCAAAAAAGATCTTTCTGTGATTTATTTCATAGAGTGTTCTTCCTATGTTTCCCTCTAAGAGTTTTATAGTGTCCGGTCTTACATTTAGGTCTCAAATCCATTTTGAGTTTAATTTTGTGTATGGTGTTAGGGAGTGTTCTAATTTCATTCTTTTACATGTAGCTGTCCAGTTTTCCCAGCACCACTTATGGAAGAGACTGTCTTTTCTCCATTGTATATCCTTGCCTCCTTTGTCATAGATTAGTTGACCATAGGTGCATTGGTTTATCTCTGGGCTTTCTATCCTGTTCCATTGATCTGTATTTTTGTTATTGTGCAAGTACCATATTGTCTTGATTACTGTAGCTTTGTAGTATAGTCGGAAGTCAGGGAGTCTGATTCCTCCAGCTCTGTTTTTTTCCCTCAAGACCAGTTTGGCTATTTGGGGTCTTTTGTGTCTCCATAAAAATTTTAAGATTTTTGTTCTAGTTCTGTAAAAAATGCCATTGGTAATTTGATAGGGATTGCATTGAATCCGTAGATTGCTTTGGGTAGTATAGTCATTTTCACAATATTGATTCTTCCAATCCAAGAACATGGTATATCTCTCCATCTCGTTGTTTCATCTTTAATTTCTTTCATCAGTGTCTTATAGTTTTCTGCATACACCTCTTTTGTCTCCCTAGGTAGGTTTATTCTTAGGTATTTTATTCTTTTTGTTGCAATTGTAAATGGGAGTGTTTCCTTAATTTCTCTTTCAGAATTTTCATCCTTAGTGTATAGGAATGCAAAAGATTTCTGTGCATTAATTTTGTATCCTGCAACTTTACCAAATTCATTGATTAGTTCTAGTAGTTTTCTGGTGGCATCTTTAGGATTCTCTATATATAGTATTGTGTCATCTGCAAACAGTGACAGTTTTACTTCTTCTTTTCCAATTTGTATTTCTTTTTCTTCTCTTATTGCTGTGGCTAGGACTTCCAAAACTATGTTGAATAATAGTGGTGAGAGTGGACATCCTTGTCTTGTTCTTGATTTTAGAGGAAATGCTTTCAGTTTTTCACCATTGAGAATGATGTTTGCTGTGGGTTTGTCATATATGACCTTTATTATGTTGAGGTAGGTTCTCTCTGTGCTCATTATCTGGAGAGTGTTTATCATAAATTGGTGTTGAATTTTGTCAAAAGATTTTTCTGCATCTATTGAGATGATCACATCATTTTTATTCTTCAATTTGTTAATACGGTGTATCACATTGGTTGATTTGCATATATTGAAGAATCCGTGCATCCCTGGGATAAATCCAACTTGATCACGTTGTATGACCCTTTTAATGTGTTGTTGGATTCTGTTTGCTAGTATTTTGTTGAGGACTTTTGCATCTATATTCATGAGTAATATTGGTCTGTAATTTTCTTTTTCTGTAGTATCTTTGTCTGGTTTTGGTATCAGGGTGATGGTGGCCTCATAGAATGAGTTTGGGAATGTTCCTCCGTCTGCAATTTTTTGGAAGCGTTTGAGAAGGTTGGGTGTTAACTCTTCTCTAAACGTTTGATAGAATTCACCTGTGAAGCCATCTGGTCCTGGACTTTTGTTTGTTGGAAGATTTTTAATCACAGTTTCAATTTCATTACTTGTGATTGGTCTGATCATGTTTTCTATTTCTTCCTGGTTCAGTCTTGGAAGGTTATACCTTTCTAAGAATTTGTCCATTTCTTCCAGGTTGTCCATTTTATTGGCATAGAGTTGCTTGTAGTAGTCTCTTAGGATGCTTTGTATTTCTGTGGTGTCTGTTGAAACTTCTCCTTTTTCATTTCTAATTTTATTGATTTGAGTCCTCTCCCTCTTTTTCTTGATGAGTCTCGCCAATGGTTTATGAATTTTGTTTATATTCTCAAAGAACAAGCTTTTAGTTTTATTGATCTTTGCTATTGTTTTCTTTGTTTCTATTTTATTTATTTCTGGTCTGATCTTTATGATTTCTTTCCTTCTGCTAATTTTGGGTTTTGTTTGTTGTTTTTTCTCTAGTTCCTTTAGGTGTAAAGTTAGATTGTTTATTTGAGATTTTTCTTGTTTCTTGAGGTAGGATTGTATTGTTACAAACTTCCCTCTTAGAGCTGTTTTTGCTTCATCCGATAGGTTTTGGATCGTCGTGTTTTCATTGTCATTTGTCTCTAGGTATTTCTTTATTTCCTCTGTCATTTCTTCAGTGATCTCTTAGTTATTTAGTAACATATTGTTTAACCTCCATGTGTTTGTGGTTTTTACGTTTTTTTCCTGTAATTGATTTCTAATCTCATAGCATTGTGGTCAGAAAAGATGCTTGATATGATTTCAATTTTCTTAAATTTACTGAGGCTTCATTTGTGACCAAAGATGTGATATATCCTGGAGATTGTTCCATGAACAGTTGAGAAGAAAGTTTAATCTGTTTTTTTTGGGTGGAATGTCCTATAAATACCAATTAAATCTATGTGGTCTATTGTGTCATTTAAAGCTTGTGTTTCCTTAATTTTCTGTTTGGATGGTCTGTCCACTGGTGTAACTGAGGTGTTAAAGTCCCCCACTATAATTGTGTTACTGTCGATTTTCTCTTTTATAGCTGTTAGCAGTTGCTTTATGTATTGAGGTGCTCCTATGTTGGGTGCATATATATTTATAATTGTTATATCTTCTTGGATTGAGCCCTTGATCATTATGTAGTGTCCTTCCTTGTCTCTTGTAACATTCTTTATTTTAAAGTCTATTTTATCTGACATGAGTATAACTACTCCAGCTTTCTTTTGATTTCCATTTGCATGGAATATCTTTTTCCATCCCCTAACTTTCAGTCTGTATGTGTCCCTAGGTCTGAAGTGGGTCTCTTGTAGACAGCATATAGATGGGTCTTGTTTTCGTATCCATTCAGCGATCCTGTGTCTTTTGGTTGGAGCATTTAATACAGTCACATTTAAGGTAATTATCAATATGTATGTTCATATTACCATTTTCTTAATTGTTCTGGGTTTGTTTTTGTAGGTCCTTTCCTTCTCTTGTGTTTCCCAATTAGAGAAGTTACTTTAGCATTTGTTGTAGAGGCTGGTTTGGTGGTGCTGAATTCTCTTAGCTTTTGCTTGTGTGTAAAGCTTTTGATTTCTCCATCGAATCTGAATGAGATCCTTGCCAGGTGGAGTAATATTGGTTGTAGGTTCTTCCCTTTCATCACTTTAAATATGTCATGCCACTCCCTTCTGGCTTGTAGAGTTTCTGCTGAGAAATCAGCTGTTAACCTTATGGGAGTTCCCTTGTATGTTATTTTTCATTTTTCCGTTGCTGCTTTCCATAATTTTTCTTTGTCTTTAATTTTTACCAATTTGATTATTATGTGTTTGGCGTGTTTGTCCTTGGGTATATCCTGTATGGGACTCTCTGCGCTTCCTGGACTTGGGTGGCTATTTCCTTTCCCATGTTAGGGAAATTTTCGATTATAATCTCTTCAAATATTTTCTCGGGTCCTTTCTCTCTCTCTTCTCCTTCTGAGACCCCTATAATGTGAATGTTGTTGCGTTTAATGTTGTCCCAGAGGTCTCTTAGGCAGTCTTCATTTCTTTTCATTCTTTTTTCTTTATTCTTTTCTGCAGCAGTGAATTCCACCATTCTGTCTTCCAGGTCACTTATCAGTTCTTTTGCCTCAGTTATTCTTCTACTGATTCCTTCTAGTGTATTTTTCATTTCAGTTATTGTATTGTTCATCTCTGTTTGTTTGTTCTTTAATTCTTCAAGGTGTTTGTTAAACATTTCTTGCATCTTCTTGATCTTTGCCTCCATTCTTTTTCTGAGGTCCTAGATCATCTTCACTTTCATTATTCTGAATTCTTTTTCTGGAAGCTTGCCTATCTCCACTTCATTTAGTTGTTTTTCTGGGGTTTTATCTTGTTCTTTCATTTGGTACATAGCCCTCTGCCTTTTCATCTTGTCTATCTTTCTGTGAATGTGGTTTTTGTTCCACAAGCTGCAGGATTGTAGTTCTTCTTGCTTCTGCTGTGTGCCCTCTTGTGGATGAGGCTATGTAAGAGGCTTGTGGATGTTTCCTGATGGGAGGGACTGGTGGTGGGTAGAGCTGGGTGTTGCTCTGGTGGGTAGAGCTCAGTAAAACTTTAATCCTCTTGTCTGCTGATTGGTGGGGCTGAGTTCCCTCCCTGTTGGCTGTTTGGCCTGAGGTGACCCAACGCTGGAGCCTACCCCAGGCTCTTTGGTGGGGCTAATGGCAGCCTCTGGGAGGGCTCATGCCAAGGAGTACTTCCCAGAATTTCTGCTGCCAGTGTCCTTGTCCTCACAGTGAGACACAGCCACCCCCCGCCTCTGCAGGAGACCCTCCAACTGTAGCAGGTAGGTCTGGTTCAGTCTCCTATGGGGTCACTGCTCCTTCCCCTGGGTCCCGATGCACACACTACTTTGTGTGTGCCCTCCAAGAGTGGAGTCTCTGTTTCCCCCAGTCCTGTCGAAGTCCTGCAATCAAATCCTGCTTGCCTTCAAAGTATGATTCTCTAGGAATTCCTTCTCCTGTTGCAGGACCCCCAGGTTGGGAAGCCTGACGTAGGGCTCAGAACCTTCACTCTAATGGGTGGACTTCTGTGGTATAAGTGTTCTCCAGTTTGTGAGTCACCCACCCAGCAGTTATAGGATTGGATTTTATTGTGATTGCGTCCCTCCTACCGTCTCATTGTGGCTTCTCCTTTGTCTTTGGATGTGGGGTATCTTTTTGGGTGAGTTCCAGTGTCTTCCTGTCAATGATTGTTCAGCAGTTAGTTGTGATTCCGGTGCTCTCGCAAGAGGGAGTGAGAGCACATCCTTCTACTCTGCTATCTTGAACCAATCACACATGTAATTTTTATTTTGTATAAATTTATATGCCATCTATGCAACTCTTAGTATACTAGAATGTACTTCCTTAAAATGGCTAGTGGAATATTCCAGCCTCAGGTTAGAACTGGTAGAAGTGGTTGGGCTAAGCTCTTCCCTCAAAACCCACAGTTCCAGTTTTGCAAAAGGAAAAGAGTTTGGTTACACAATAATGTGGATGTGCTAACTACTGAATTCTACACTTAAAAATGGTTAAGATAGTAAATTTTATGTTATGTACATTTTACCAAAAGTAATAAATTTTGTTTTAATTAAAAGAGGAAAGAGAAGAAGGAGAAGGGGAAGGGGAAAGAGAAGAGGAAGAAGAAGAAGAAGAAGAAAGACGAGGAGGAGGGGAGGAGGAGGAGGAGGAGAAGAAATAAAACTGATGAGACAGAGTGAGAGTGAGAGCGAGCATGCATGCACGATCGCAAGGCCGAGGGTGGGGGTGGGGTTCCTGTTCAGCTGTGGTCAGTGAGCTGCAGCTGCCCTGTAAATGGTGTAGCCCAGGCCATTCCTTCAGCACATTCTGGGGGAGGAGTTTCTTGAAGAAGAGAGGCATAAATGAAGCGGATATCTCCCCAAACTTAAAATCCCTCAAAGGTTAAGACCCGCTCTAGACTAGAAATGCCTTGCTTAAAATAGAGGGATAAATGCAATGTTCTTTTTTGGTTGTTTTTCTTTTCAATTGTAATTTTGAATGGGTAATACATGCATGCTGTACAAAATCCAAAAAGTACAGAAGGTACATGATGTACAAGTAAATTTTCCTTCTCCCCTGGCCCAGCCACCAGTTTCTCTTCTTTGAAGCAACAACCATTGATTTTCTTTGCATCCTTCCAGAGGAAGATAGATTTATGCCCCGCCACCAAGGTCCCCCCTTTTTTTTAACCCAAATGATAGCATTCTAAGCCCATTATTCTATCTCTTGCTTTATCACTAAAAATATATCTTGGCGATCATTATATCCTGTATATGCAGATATGCCTCCTTCTTCTCCTTGCCCCTCCCTCCTCCTTTTCTTCTCCTCTTTCCCTTGTAAAGAAATATGTTTAATTAATTAACATGGAAGGGACCACAGAGAGCCTGTGGTCTGATCCCCACACTTAGAAAGACAAGCTTTTGAAAGTCACCCCCACTTCCTCCTCCCAGTGTTTATTTTTTAAAATTTTAAACAAAAATAAGGAAACTAGTACAATGGAGCCCCATACACCCATCATTCAGATGCAATAATTATTAAAATTCTGTGGCATTTACTTTATCCATTTAAAAGTTCTCTGTCTTTTGTTCTCGGTTGATGTAGGCCAAAGCAAAGCTGGCATCGGGTCATTTCACTTCTATGTTCTTCACTGTGCAGCTCTAAAACATGTCAACACAGTTTCACAAAGTTATGACTGCGCTGAACAAAATTAACAATAATTATCTGATATGGCCTTATATGCAGTCCATAAGCAAATTACCCCAATTGTTGTAAAACTGTCCCCTTTATAGTTGGTTTGTTCAAAATGATTCATACATTTGGTTCTTATATCTCTTCACTCTTTTAATCTTTTTTTCCCCCCGTTCTCTTTTAACCTTAAATACTCCCACCACCATCTTTAGGTCCCACCACTAACTTGCAGAAATTGGACCAGTTGCCCTAAAAAATGACCCACATTCTGGATTTGTTTCTTTGCCTTCTTGTAGTGTCATTTAAGTCATCTTACTTGTTCTAATCCTCCATAAGTCCTGTAAATGGAAACGAGCTCTAGGGGCACAACTGGCATTTGTGGCAGGAACCCCTTTTGGTGATACCGCATGCTACATATCACATCACATTGGGAAACACACAATGTCCTCCTTTCAGTAAC
Source organism: Balaenoptera physalus (assembly GCF_965194825.1). Lineage (NCBI taxonomy): Eukaryota > Metazoa > Chordata > Mammalia > Artiodactyla > Balaenopteridae > Balaenoptera > Balaenoptera physalus. The sequence goes on from NC_138884.1 coordinate 98,305,391, forward strand.
GCTAAGATTAATCATTGGTTCAGGAAGTGACAGGCTGATCCCTCTGTGGTCAACTTTCCACCAATCTTTCATCTAACGAGTTCATGCATTGATGACCATTGTCTGGATCAATGATTTCCCTAGGAGTTACAAAATGATGATTTTCTAAGTCTCTCATGCCTTCCACATTCATCAGGCAGAATTCTGCCTGTTTTTAAAGAGCTGGAGAATCCACCTTACCCACAAGTCTTGCTCTGAATTACATAAGGCTATGTAAACTCAAAATCACTCCTAAAATACTTTGTTTCTCTACCATTGAGGAAATTCCAGAGACTGTGACTTCGACTCAGAGAGCAAGAATGAAAAGGGAATTGTCAAAATTGTTTCCCCAGCGGTAGCATCGTTGGGATAAGTACATGGCTGTTCAAGGTGCCTGACTTTTGGGGCATATAACTTCTAAAAGTTCTCTTTAGAACAGAAATCAGTCGCATTACTTAACTACCACACCCTCATGCACACTCATACACACACACACACACACACACACAAATATTGCAAACAGATCAGGAATTAAATCCTAATGCAAAATTTATTTTATGCAGTGTTTTTTTTCAAAAACCTATGTTTCTGGGACTTCCCTGGTGGTCCAGTGGTTAAGAATCCACCTTCCAATGCAGGGGAGGCGGGTTCGATCCCTGGTCGGGGAACTAAGATCCGACCTGCCGCGGGGCAACTAAGACAGTGTGCCACAACTACTGAGCCTGCACGCTCTGGAGCCCACGCCGCACCTAGAGAGAAGCCCACGCACCGCAACAAAATATCCTACATGCCACAAGGAAGATCCCACATGCCGCAACTAAGACATGATGCAGCCCAATAAATAAATACATAAATATTTTTTAAAAAATTGAAACAAACAAAAAAACCTATGTTTCTGCTCCTGGAGCACTCACCATCCCACCATGAGAGAGGTCGGGTTGGGGTAGAGACATGAAATCCTGCTAAGAGTTCTGGGAAGATCATGATCAGGAACGAGACACCCCCTGAAGCAGTCTGCTGTCTTCAAATAGGAATCTAAAAACAAGGCTTTGAGGAAATCCATATTTTAACAACCCTCTTGCTCATAACCTTGCCTGGGCTTTATCAGAGTAAGGCCTCTGGCCTTCCTTTCCTACCAGCTAGCACACTGGTGAGAGTAATTGCCTAACGATCACCTTTGGCAGAAAGGAGACAGGTTTCAGAACACCCCTGCTGCGATTGCCCTCACTTCCATTTGTCTACTTGACACTTCTTTGCTCATCTCTGAGCTACTTGCTTGGGATTAGCCCGACTGAAGGGGAGGTGTCATTTCATTTTTACTCAGGCTAAAAAAAATCAATCTCAGAAACAAATCAATTCTAAATCCAATAAAAGCAGAGATTGTGAGAGTTGGAAAGGGATGTGTGAGGACATTGAGGCCATCAGACTCAGAATTTTTGAGCTAAAAGACATGCTAGAGAGCTTATAATCGATTCTCTATTTGCAGATGTGGAGATTGAGGCTCAGAGGGATGGCGTGATTCATGCAGGATCCCATGACAAAGTTAAGACTGGAAACCAGGTCTTCCCAGTATATCATGAACTCTCCCTCCCCACATTTTCCGCATTAGGAGAAAGAGGTCTGGAGGGGGTCATATCACTTGTCCAAGGTCAAAGAGTTAAGCACTAATTGCCTACTATGTGCCAGGTACGTGCCAGGCATGTAATTACACCACACTGCTTCTGGAATGAGTGAATGTGTTTTTAGTACTATTCTTCGGATGCCATGCAGCTGTTTCCCACAGAGAAGCTCATTTGCTGTCGTAAATATTCAGCATTTTGTCATTGTGGCTAATTTATCTCCCAGTGGGTAAAATTCATTCACTGTGCTTTTTAAGGAAAATTTTGGTTCTGTCAAAATATTCTCCAGATGAAACAACAATCCCAGATTCTCCGCAGTATGCCATTCTCTTCCTGTGTGAAGTGAGGAGTGTGAAAATAGGAGTCTAGAGGCCCACTTGTAGCCCTGGCCCTTCATCTTGAGCTGAGTGACCTTGGCCAAGCCCCTTGGTCTCCCCTGGCCTCAGATGCCTCCTGTGTAGAACATGGGGGTTGGGTTAATTTAGTGGTTTCCAACTGTGCTCACACCAAAAGCCTCTGCTTAGAAAAATCCCTTCAAACACCAATGCCCTTGATGAATTGATAAGGTGTTTCCCCTCTTTGTAGAAATTAATCACAGATCCATTACTGTAATCACTTTTGATCAGCATAATACTGCATGCTGTAAGAAGGTGAGAGGCCTCCAGACCCCAATAGTGAATGTAAATGTTTACCTGCATGGTTTGGTCATTGGTAAATGGATGATTTCTCTCAGGCTATCAGAATGTTGAGTGCAGTTCATAGATCTTCCCTCCTACCTTGATGGAACTCCATCTCTAACCCATCCCAGGAAGTCTTGGGATCCACTGGGTTAAAACTTTCTTTAGTCCTCTGGCTCTAAAATTATTACAGGGGTGAATCCTGTGATCTTCCTCGGGGGTTAATATTTGAGTTTTCATCTACTGGTCAAGCTCAAAGCTTGTTTTTAAGAAGATGGCTTGCAACCTTAATACTTCAAACAAAGAAACTGGTTTAGGTTCCTTTAGGCTAAAGGCAGATCCTGAAATAAGGGATTAAAGACATGCCATTTATTTGGAAGGTGATGTGAGAAGAGAGAAATGGGACAAGGAAAAGAAGGATGCCAGTTAAGTGGTGTCAGTGAGTGGACTGCTGCTATGTACATCTGGGGCTCAGTCCCATGGCGGGGTAAGAAAGCTGGGGTGTTTCTCCACCAACTGCCATCCCCTTCTACTGGGGGCTGCTCCTTGGGGTCAGCTCCCTGACAATTCTGACTTGCCCCGTGACTCAGGATGCATCTGCTTGCTGGGAACTATCCGTAGGTGACCTCTAGGGTGGGTGGAGGACCATCAACAGTGGGCCATCAACAGCTTTTCCAGGGAGACTAAGCAGAAAGCATCCCACTGTTAAAAGTCACAACAATATCCATCCATTCTTTCAATAAGTATTGATTGAAAAGTATTGATTGATGTTAGATGCTGTTCTAGGTGCTTGGATATATCAGTGAGCAAAAGGGACGTGGATCCCTACTTGTGTGGAGTGTATATTTCAACAGGAGAAGAAGCAAACACATACTGTATGTGATAAATAAGTGAATTATATGCAGAATGTTACAGAATAATATACACATGTAAACATGTAAAGTATACAGTGTCAGTGGAGCGTGGAAGGGATTGGGAGTGCTGGGTTCTGTGAGGAGAGGTTGCAGTTTTAAGTGTGGGGGACGAGGAGACCCTCTCTGAGACAAGGTTTGAAGGAGGTCATGGGAGGAGCCATGGGGAAATCTGGAGGGAGAGAATTTGAAGTGGAGAGAACAGACCCATTAAGGTGGAAACATGAGCAGGCCCAGTGTGCTCCCCGAGTAGTGAGGAGGCTGTTGTGCCTGGAGCAGAGAGAAGATGAGAGAAAATAAGAAGACACAAGGTTGGAGGCGGGGAGAGTCCAGATCATGGAGGGTGTCCTGTGGCTTTTATTTCAAGGGCAACAGGAGACATCAGAGGCTCCTGAGAGAAAGAGGGACACGCTTTGCCTTGTGTCCCAAGAGGATCCCTCACTCTGACCAGTGTGGGGAGAATAGACTGAAGTGGGGTGTATCAGTTATCCATTCTGCATAAGTAATGACCACACACTTAGCAGCTTAAAACAACACAGATTTATTGTCTCTGTTTCCTGGGTCAGCAGTAGTCCAGTTTTGGGTCAGCTGGGTCCTCTGCCAAGGGTCTCACCAGGCTGAAATCAACGTGTCAGCTGGGGCTATGGTCTCAGGATCCTGAGCTCAGTGTCCTCTCCCAGGCTCACTGGTTGTTGGCAGAATTTACATCCTTGTGGTTGCAGGACTGAAATCTCATTTTCTTGCCAGCTGTTGGCTGGGGGTGGCTCTTAGAGGCCATTCTCAAGTCCTTGCCGTGTGGTCCCCTCTGCAGACAGTTAACAACATAGCTGTTTGCTTCTTCAAGGCCAGAGGGGAATCTCTCTTACACTTCAAATCTCTTCCTTCAGGAAGGACCCAGACCCCAAAGGGCTCACCTGTCTAGGTAAGGACCAACCAAGATATCCCTCAAAGTCAACTCATCAGTAACCTAATCACAGCCTGACATCCATCACATCTACAAGTCCCACCCGTGCTCAGGGGAGGGGAGTATGCAGGCCCAGTGTAGAATTCTGCCTACCACGGGGGACGAGGGTAGAAGCCGAAGGTGCTGTTAGGAGGCAGTTGCCATAATCCAGGCAAGAGCAGATTGCGGCTTAGACGTTGGTGATGTAACAGTGGAGGGGATGAGACGGTTCAGAGTCGGGAGGTTTTGGATGGGTGAGTCCATTGGTTTCTTGTCCAACTGACTGTTAAGTGTGAGAGAAAGAGAGGAGGCAAGGACGATGCCAAGGATTTTATCCTGAGCTGAAGGTGGGAGGGAGTTGCCATCTGCTGGTAATAAAATCACAGCCCAAGGTAGCCATGCCACTTTATGCTAAATGAATGGTGTGAACCAATAAGACAAAGGAGAAAGTAGTCTCTCCAGACTGGTAAGGTCAGGGAAGCCTTGGGGGTGGGGACAAATTTAAAATAGGTCTGGAAACAACTGCGGTGCTTAGATGGGTGAAGAGAAGGGAGGAGGGGTTGCACAAGGACTTAAGGTGAGCAGAGGGGTGGAGGGGGCAGGAGGGCACTAATGGTATTTTGAGGGTCATGAATAGATTTAGGGGGGCTAAACTGGAGGGTCCCGTGTGTGAGCAATATGGGAAGGGAGGCAGGGTAAACCTTGGAGGAAATTCAGCCTCAAACTAAGTCCATGATTCTGTAGGACAAAGAGATTTTATTCTAGAGAACTATTCACAAGAGATGATAAAACAACATCCAACAAGTGTTTACGGGCCAACTACTGTATTAGTTTCCTGGGGCGGCCATAACAAAGTACCATAGACTGGCTGGCTTAAACAGCAGAAATTTATTTCCTTGAAGTTCTGGAGGCTGGAAGTCCAAGATCAAGATTATCGCAGGGTTTGTTTCTTCCGACGCCTCTCTCCTTGGCTTGTAGATGGCTGTCTTCTCCCTGCGTCCTCACATGGTCCTGCCTCTGTGTGGGTCTATGTCTTAATCTCCTCTTCTTATTAGGATGCCAGTCATATTGGGTCAGGGCACACACATATGACCTCATTTTATTTTAATCATCTCTCTAAAGACCCCGTCTCCATACACAGTCACTTCCTAAGGTGCTGGGGGTTAGGACTTCAACCTATGAATTTTGAGGGGATGCAATTGAGCCCATCATACCTACTAGTCCGTGTAATCGTGTTAGGCATCTAGAGACTAGAGAAGCAACCACCGTCCTTGTCTTCCCATCCCTTTACTGGAAACACAGCCAGGAAGCCAGGGCCTTGGGAACTGGCTGTCCCGTGTTCTCTGACACTCGCTCACTGCAATCACTCTCATCATCACTGAAATCTACTGTGTTTCGCAAGAGCTGGTGCAAACGTTAACGGGGAGCCCCAACAGGCTGAGGAGTCACATGTTCAGTTAGTGAAGAACAGGAGTCACCCTTCTGGAGTCTCAGTCTGCTGCCTAACTTGTTCTGCAAAGCCGCAGACCGAATGTTCAAAAGGCAGGGACTGGCAAAAATTAAGTCCTGCTCTCTTCGTTACAGAAACCAAATAATGGTTTTGTGCTTGGGTATTTTATGTCTGTAATGTGAGTCCACATCAAGTGGCAGCACAAATAAAAATAAAAATAGCCATTTTAGAAAGCAGATTTTGCTTATTCCGCAAGATAAATCACCAGAGCTGCCATTTTCCTAGTAATTTCAAAACCAGACATTGGTTATATTTTTTTCTAAACGCAATTGTCTTCATTTGAACTTCTCAGAGGGAGTGTGCCCCTTGGAGTTTTCACTCAACTTTGCAAGGGCAGCGAGTTGCGTGCCCCCTACACATGTTTACCCTGTATTCCAGCACCACATTTATGAGGCTTAAGTGACTCCGATGTATTCCAGGGCACATGTACTTAGCAGCAAAGTTCAGAGGCTGGCAACTCACATTTGCCCAAATTGATTCCACATCTGCTTTAAGTAAACCTGCTCCTTCTGATACAAACATGCTTGCTTTTTTTTTTCCTCCCCTCGCAAGTCAGTGTATGCTATTAGAGGTTGAAAATAAGGAGGCTACTTTAGAAAAGAAGAAAAACAAGTTAAAAGTCAGCCTGAGGTTCAGAATATTGCTGTGTATTTCTGTTCCCTCTTCGAAGAAACTAAGTAACTGTGCTAAGTTATAAGACATTTCAACCCTAGCTCATTTGCTCACATGGCACAATCCTTTAGTGTGATAATTTTGTTATGGGAAAATTCTCAACCAACAGAAACATCAAGAAACCTTATCCATTCAGAACAATGCAGAAACAGAAAGCAAATACTATTAAAAAGAAAGAGAGAAAGAGAAGAAAGAAAGAAAGAAAGACGGAAAGAGAAGAAAGAAAGAAAGAAAGAAAGAAAGAAAGAAAGAAAGAAAGAAAGAAAGAAAGAAAGAAAGAAAGGAAGGAAGGAAGGAAGGAAGGAAGGAAGGAAGGAAGGAAGGAAGGAAGGAAGGAAGGAAGGAAGGAAGGAAAGGAAGGAAGGAAGGAAGGAAGGAAGGAAGGAAGGAAGGAAGGGGAAGGAAGGAAGGAAGGAAGGAAGAAAGAAAGAAAGGAAGAAAAAGAAAGAAAGAAAGAAAGGAAGGAAGGAAGGAAGGAAGGAAGGAAGGAAGGAAGGAAGGAAGAAGGAAGGAAGGAAGGAAAGGAAGGAAGGAAGGAAGGGAAGGAAGGAAGGAAGGAAGGAAGGAAGGAAGAAAGAAAGAAAGAAAGAAAGAAAGAAAGAAAGAAAGAAAGAAAGAAAGAAAGAAAGAAAGAAAGAAAGAAAGAAAGAAAGAAACACCTCAGGGCAGCCAAAATGTCACAAGGCCTTGCCATTATCCTTACCAGAGCCTCTAAATCCACATTAAAGTCATTTACTTTCATTTGATGCCAGATTCCTGAATTTTGGCTAATGCTTTCCAATCTCACTACAGACTACAAGCAGCAAATTCAAGATGAAGCCAGAGCCTGCTCCTTATAGCTGTGAGGCAGGGCAGAGATAAGAAAAACAGAAAAGCCAGAAATCTCACAAGCACAGCAGGTAAATGTCTGACCCACCCCAATAACCCCTTAGGGACAACTCTATAATAATAATAAGCCCAAGTCATAAAGGGAGGCTGACTTATGTTCAACATGCTTTATTTAAGGTGGAAATGACATGTGGAATACATTTTAGAAAAAATGATTAAAATATGAAGTTGAGATGCCTTGTCAAGATTCTCTTGGTTGCATGTGACAAAACCCAACCTAAACTGGCGCAGAAAGGGAATTTACTAACATTATTTATTAATCCAGAGATATCCTTGCTTCAGACACAAGTGAACTCAGGAGGTGTGAACAACATCATTAGGACCTGGTTTCCATCTCCTGTTGTCTCCTTCTACGATGGTGTTAGTCTCAGATCAGCCCTCATGGTGGCAAGGTGGCTGCCAATAGCTCCAAATGTGGTGAAAGAGATACCCTCCTCTAGTTTGACCACACAAGCCAACAGGCAAGATTAACTCTACTAGCTTGATTAAGCTGACTAGCTTGGTTTGGGCCCCATGCTCATCTCAGATCCAATCTCTGTGGCCAGGAGTTTGCCCAATGTTCCGATTGGCCAAACCTGGACCAGACGCCTGTTCCTGGTGCATGGGGTGAAGTCAGCTCCACCCAAAGCAGGGAGACAGATTGGGAGGAATATGAACAAAACTTAGAGTTGGGAGTAAATGTCCCCATGAGAGAGGGAGTAAGATGTTGGGCAGAGAGAGCAGCTAATGTCAGAGAGAGAAAACCTGTAACTACGGAAGATATCTAGCATGACTCTTTCTTGAGGGCGTTGGATATAATTACATTTTACATTCACAAATGATTGTGACTTAATGACCTTTACAGTTTAAGAAATGATCGTGACAATAGAAAATAATTGTGACACTGGAGTTTTCAATTACATGACTGAATTCTCTTTTTGCACTCTTTGGAGCTTGGTTTTCTGTCACTTGCAACCAAAAAGGTCTGGACAAAGCGTCCCCTTTTTTTTGGCATTTATTTTAATCACATAAGGTGACACACAGAACCCCAGGCAGAGACTGTGGCACACCGTTGCCTGACTCTTATGAGAAGCAGTGACTCCTCGTTTCTCCCCATCGTGTTCAGATGATCGGAGTCTGGGAAACACCACTTAGCAGAAGTGAGGAGTGAAAGGCACCCTGCTGCTTCCAGTCAGCTGGGGGACCCTCGGGGAGGGCGACCTACTGCCACTGGCTGGCTGTCCTGCTCCAGGGAAGACGGCGGCGGAGTTAATGTCCCTCTTCAGGCCACATTCAGTGGAGCCACAGGCCCCCCAGTGCCCCTGCTACCTTCCCACGCACAAGGGTTGCCAGTGAACTGTGTATTTTGTTACCAACGGGCTAGAATGAACTGCAGGAGGCCTCCCACACTCAGCAGGTGCTAGTGAAGTCCGGGAGAGTGAAATCACTTGTCCGTGGAGGCCGGCTCTGGGCTAAGAAGCCAGGGTGTTTCATCTGCTGATGCCTCAGAACCCAGAGCCGCCAGCAGGCAGGGGGTTCTTTCACCAGCTGGGCGCTCAGGCTTCCGAACCTCAGGGCCAGACCCGAGAACACCCTCTCAGATCCGTCCTCCAGGTCAGTGCTTTTCAAACTACCTGGGGTGAAGCCCAGTTGTTTGCTTCTAACCACCAATCTACTGAAGACCTATAAAATTAATTTTATTAGAAAATTTTAAAAAGCCAAAAAAGTACAAAAGGAAAGCCCAATTTTTAAAAAAATTGAAGTATAGTTGATTTACAATATTGTGTTAGTTTCAGGTATGCAGCAAAGTGATTCAGTTATACAGATATACATGGATGTATCTATATTCTTTTTTTGGATTGTCTTCTATTATAGGTTATGACAAGATATTGAATATAATTCCCTGTGCTATACAGTCAATCCTTGTTAAGGAAAGCCCCATTTTTAAAAATCAGATTCAAAAGATAAAAACTACTCTGTCAAACTGCTATTGATGTTTCTCACTACTTATTCTTTGTTTCTGTACCTTCCTCACGCGGACAGGTAACAGTCTTGCACTACTCTGGGGAGAGAACTCTGGCTTTGTTGGAAAGTTTTCAGACCACTGCCTGCTTCCAGTACTCCATGTCTGTAAATTAAGTAAAGCTTGTCAGCTTGACATTTACGGGTGCCCACCACGTGGTCTTAAACACCATTCCCTTCATTTGTTCCCTCAGTCTTTCTTTCGATTACTCATTCGATCCATCCAAATACTGACGAGTGCCTGCTATATGTCAAGCCCGGGCCGGTGGTGCACAGGACGGGCAAAGCTCCTGGGTCAGTGGTCTCCCCACACACCGCCACATCCCAGCCAAGCCATCCCTCAAATGCTTAGCTTTGCTGCCTCTGCACCTGTGTCTCTCACCGCATGTCTGAGTCCCAGGCATTTTTTCATAGCTCTGTTTAACTGTCAGCTACTCCATCAATGATAATAGCTATCATTAATCTGACCTCTGCCAGGTCCAGGTATTTGCTAGGCATCTCACATACAGTATTCCTAATTTCCCCAACAACCCTGAGGGGTACGTTTTATCATCCCTCCTGAAACCCATGCTCCTCCCACCGGACAACGAGCTTCTCTGGAAAGTTTCCTGATTCCACAATCTTTGCATCTCTTTTTAAAAATTTTACTGAAGGACAACATACATTTAGAGAAGTACGTGAACTTGTGCAGCTCAAGGAAGTACTCAAAAACTCAGTACACCTGTGTACCCTGCATCCGGATCAAAAAATAGCGTATCAGCGCCTTGAAGACCCCTGTATCCCTTGCCAGTCGCTATAGCAACGCCTCTTCCTAAGAGTAGTCACTACCCTGACTTCCAACTCTATGGCTTCATTTACCATTTGTATTCTTTCTCTAAATGGAATCTAAAAGTACTCTTGCAACTTGCTTTTGTTCATTCTGTATTGTTTGTGAGATTCACTGCATTGTTGTCCATTTTCATCGCCATGTTGTATTCTATTGTGTGAAATATATCACAGTTTATTTAGTCATTGTACTGTTGATGGGCATTTGGGGAGTTTCCAGAGCTGCTGGGAACATTCTAGTCCATGTCTTTTGGTGGACTTATGGATGCATTTCTGCTGCATAAATAACTAGTAGAACTGCAGGGACACAGGGTTTGCATGTGCCCAGGGTCAGTAGGCACTCCGAACCTCCTTAAAGGTCCTTCTAATACTCCACATTATTTTAATCTTATCTGTGAATTTACATCATTTCCCTTACTAGATTATAAGTGGGTTTTCAATTGAATAAATACTGTTTGTGCCCTGGCTTATTTTTAAATGATGGGTCTAACATACAATATAAGATAGGAAACTGAAGTGAGAAAGCAGAAAGGAAAATAAGGTCAGGGGAAAAAAAGAATGAAGGTAATGTAATGGCCCAAATTCATTCCACAGGTATTTTTAAAAAATCTGGACCACAAATGTGGTTGAGCTTCCTATCAGCCAATACAAAGAAGGAAACAAGTTACGCAAATCAATGTTCACGGGATAAATGTACCAACTGTTCAGCAGTGTGGCTATTTCTGGTGCTGAGATTAAAATAAAGTCAACCAGAGTCTTCCTAAAGAGGATATTGAAAATAAAGGATCCAACAACTTCATTTTGGCAATAAGGACAGGAAATTTTGTCAGTTTCTCCCCTCCTCTTGTAATTTCCCTCAACAGGTAACTCTGAGGGAACTAATGCAAACAGACACACATTTCTCAAAAGGTGTAAGTCCAAGAAAAAAATAAACTAGACTCAAATTGTGGTACCTGGAGGTACCTGGAGGGGTCTCTGGAATCTATTTAGGGGGGTTGCATGATCAAAAGTATTTTTATAATACTGTACTATCAAAGGCTTTTTGCCTTTTACTCTCTTCTTATGAGGGTGTACAGTAGTTTTCCAGAGGCCACATGACATGTGATACAGCAACAGATCAAATGCAGAGGTAGATATGAGAATCTAGCATCTTCTATTAAGCCAGACATTAAAGAAATTTGCAAATTATGTTTCATCTTGGTAAATAAATTTTTCACACAAAAATATGTCATAGTAACCTATGGGTTTATTATTGATATTCTTAAATGAAAAATTTGTTTTAATTTCTAATACAGTAAGCATCTATAGATATAACCCACCTAAGAAGAAACACTTCGGAGTTCTCAAAAATTTTTGAGTGTTAAAGGGTCCTGAGACTATTTGGAGAATGTTCCCAAAAGGATGTTGTTGGCCACTAGGCCCAGAAGATAATCGGTAAAAAAATGTTCTGTGGGGGCTTCCCTGGTGGCGCAGTGGTTGAGCGTCTGCCTGCCAATGCAGGGGACACGGGTTCGAGCCCTGGTCTGGGAAGATCCCACATGCCACGGAGCAACTAGGTCCGTGAGCCACAATTACTGAGCCTGCGCATCTGGAGCTTGTGCCCCGCGACGGGAGGGGCCGCGACAGTGAGAGACCCGCGCACCGCGATGAAGAGTGGCCCCTACTTGCCACAACCAGAGAAAGCCCTCGCACAGAAACGAAGACCCAACACAGCCATAAATAAATAAATAAATGGATCATCACGTTTAAAAAAAAAAAATGTTCTGTGATCAAATACACTTGGGAAATGTTATGTCTCTCTTGGAAATTGTCAAATTAGACGCAAATAAACCTAATTAACTTGAACTCTATGTTTCCTAACTGTACTTGACTAAGATCCCCTCTTTCGCGTGCTTCCCTCATCATCCTGGAGGCACACCTGGGAGGAGTGTGGCTGAACCACCAGGCCCTCCGGCAGTCCTCACAAGTAGCATCTCTTACAACCTGGCTTTTGTCAAGCGTGGGCAGCACAGACTGACACTACAGCTCTGATAACATCAAGAGCAATCCTTCTGTAAGCATCAAGGCAGCTGAGAGGGACAGAAAGCCTCTTTATCTCTGCAAAGAGGTAGACCAAGGGTAGGGTCAAGGCCAGGACATAGGTCTCACTCAGGAGACTAAACTGAGTCTGTTCGAGCCGACAAACAGGCCATCGAGGCCCCAAAGTTCTTGTCTATGACACGCAGACACAGTCATTTCAGCCTGGATATCTTCCAAAGCAGATGTATAGGCACTGGCCTCACTCACAGAGGAATCTCAATTAAGCACCCACAAGAGGCTTGACTCCTAAGTCACACAACCTTCTGGTGCCCCCTCCATGGAAAAGAGTGGTCAAATGTACCCCAAATGAGGCAGTTCTTTTATCGGGCTGTTAACTGTAAGTCAATTAAATGTTAGGGAATGCCTACCAAAAACGATGACTTTGGTTTTGGAACTATCAATCTTTTTTTTTGACAGTAATTAACATAATTATGCCAGTTGTCTGTTAAGCCATCTCCCAGTTCACAATAATAAAATTATGTCATCAGGCAGCTCATCTAAAAGACAGCATACAGTAATGTGCAAGGCACTCTGGGAAATCTAAAAATGAAAAAGATGTGTCTTTCAAAAGCACATAATCTATTAAGGGGCCAGACAGAGCACTAGAGAAAGAAATTCGTATTCTCATGTTCATCTTTGCAGCACCTGGTGAGGTATCTGGTAGAGAATCACATTCAATAAATATTTGTCTCAACACATTTGCTATTTACCTTTAAGATTTTTACTTGTATACAATCTGACAAACACCAAACAGTCAAATACCTAGTCAAGTATAATCTAGTCAAATAATACTTCTGGGTATCATTTAATGCGCTTACAAAAAAGGATTTACAAAAAAATCTTACACCATTGTGAAGGAAAAAGAAATCATTTTAATATACACATTTTCACTTCAGTTAATTCAACATGATTTCTACTAGGCAGGCATACCCATTTAGTTTGGTTTGCTTCATAGTTATTTATTTTTCAACATGCAGCAACCCTCCCAATGAGACAGTTGAGTTGAACCGTTTATTCTTAAAGAGTACAATGTACCTTGTCCTCAAAGAGTTTTATCAACTTTAACATTTCCAAAGAGCCCTATGAGGCTGCTCAATATGGTGGTTTTTCACTAAACTTCTTATTTGGAAGATGGCAAAACAGACTAGGATCTTCCCAAGTCTACTGGTTGCTTGTATTCATATCACAGCTCAGGTGGGTAAGCGGTAGAGACTGAATAATAAGTAGATCACCTCCAAATGCAGCTGGGTGGGAAAGCTTCATTTTTAGAAAGGAAACCAAATCATGAAAACCTTCGTAATGGTGTGATTTGTTTCAGGGTTCTTTTGATACTTAAGAAGGGAATTAATCCTGGTGCACAGTACTCTTCTTTACAGCCTTCTAGAGTTTTCTTCTCCAGCCATCGTTCTTTAGCCAGGTGATTTATTGTACTTGCTGCAGAACTGAAAGCATGAAGACTCTGTCTACTTTCATATTCAGAGGTGGTGATAGCCTTTTCATTTCCTGCCAAATGGATCCGACCACACTTTTAACCCTATAGAAAGAAACACGAATAAAAACAGGATTCGTTTTTAAATTTCCTACCACTTCCCTCAACCCCAAACAAATAAGATGACATCAGAATGAAGGTGTGCAATTTCCATGTAGTTGGAGTTAGTGCGGGCAAGCTGCCAGAACCTCAGAACAGGACGGCTGGGAAGCCAGGGCAGCTGACAAGAGACTTTTAAACGGCTCAGAAATTGCCCCACAGCAGGGAGGTATGTATCTGGCCTAGTTAAAAAATAAATGAATAAAAAAAAGACCGCTGCCACAGATTACAAGAGTTTTGGCTAATAAGCTAGAAACCTCTCATTCTCAGCCAACTTGGATCGTCTCAAAGTAACTAACCATTCAGCCATACAGGGAACTTTTGAGCTTCTGTATAAAGCAGAATCCTGCATCGATTAAAATAGCTCATAAGTAAACAGTATTTTCCCATGAGGGTGGTGTTTAAATAGGTGCTTGGTAAATATGTCTGCAAAACATCTACTTATGCTTCATAGCTAATTGCGCACTTGTTAACACATTTATGCCCACTTATCAAATGCAGAAGAGAAACGTGCAAACTTGCAAAAACTCTTCTGGAGTGACATATTAAGAGGAAGTCTTGGGGTGGCAACCTCTAAAATGGCAACTGCTGGGAAATAACAGCACAATTACAATCTAGCCTCGAAGCAAAGATTTCTCCCGCTGCAAAGCACCACTCCCAACGACAACACACTAGTACACGTGAGCCTTTGTTTTGATTTTTACGTTTACCTGGGGGCTGCACGTCTTCCTGGACAATACCAGCTCGATTTACGGCTTGTTCCTTCTCTGAGAAACACAACAGAAAAATTACTCATTAGAGAGGGGACTGCGGGGCAGGGCAGTGGAAATCTTTGTATCTACGTGGAACAACGACACGGGACAATTAGGAGACAATATATCTGAGTGCTATTAAATTCAGAGCTGCCATTGCCCAAAGCTTTTAGGTTACAGGAGTTAGATCCTAACAAACAAAAAGACTGGATATTTTCAGTGAAAGAAAGAAAGCTGTACTTCAGAAGAAAAGCTCCTAATGAACATTTTTTCTGGGTGATCTCAGCAGTTTGGAAAGGCAACAAAAACAATAGAAAAAGAACAATTTTGAAAGAACTGGTGGTGGTGGTGGGTGTGATATGAGGAGGGCAAGGCTGCTGAACTGCAGGAACAAGTACAATTCACGAGAAAATGATGCAGTTTAGGTGTCTAAAATGTACTCCACTGAGGGCCTAGACCCAGAGCTAAATATGCTGTGTTTTTGATAGGAAATAGAGCAGAAAATTAATCTTTGAGTGGGTGGCTTTGGTTTGGATAATTGAAGCTTCCCTAATTGACTGCAGGTGTTACGCCAATCAGTAAGCGCGTTTTAGCGACAGCAGCTTAGCCAGTCTCTTTGGAGATGTCCCACAGGCGAAGGCCAAGAGAAACTGGGCATTTTATGTCTGTGGGCTTCAAGCCCTCTGACACATCTTTCTAAGTGTTGTGGAATAAACCTAAGGCCTGTGAAAACAAAGACATTATTTTAAGTATCTTGAAAAACAAATGGTGGCTTTTCAGCAGAAAGACTTGCAGCCAAAGGATGTTTACTACTATATTATAGTAATTAAGTGTTGTAATCAAGCCTTTGTTTTTTTAAAAATTTTATTTATTTATTTATTTATTTATGGCTGTGTTGGGTCTTCGTTTCTGTGCAAGGGCTTTCTCTAGTTGCGGCGAGCGGGGGGCCACTCTTCATCGCAGTGCGCGGGCCTCTCACTGTCGCGGCCTCTCTTGTTGCGGAGCACAAGCTCCAGACGCGCAGGCTCAGTAGTTGTGGCTCACGGGCTTAGTTGCTCCGCGGCACGTGGGATCTTCCCAGACCAGGGCCCAAACCATGTCCCCTGCATTGGCAGGCAGATTCTCAACCACTACGCCACCAGGGAAGCCCCCAAGCCTTTGTTTTAATCAGGCTGACAGTGTTTCTTTAAATCCACGTTTAGCTCTTCTTTAATATTAGGCAGTTTTCTTTATTCTCATAAAGATACACAAGCATAAAGGTATAGGAAACAGGGCTTTTCCAAGTCAAATATTCACTGAACTTGCTTCTCCGGTGCTGTGACCGAAAGTCAATCCTAAGTGACCTGTCTGAGAGTTTTATCAACGCTAAGTTTTGCTTTGGCAAATAAAACACTGGGCAACAGGGATAATCTGAATCTTGACATCCAATTCTAAGCAAGACAGAGAAAACACAGCACAAGGAAGCTGCTTATACAGAATGGTCTGATGGCTCCACTGGGCCTCTCTGAAAAGTAGCAGGTAAACAACAACCAAGACCCTATGGACCAAGAGATGCCAAAAGAGTGGGTGACAATGGGACCTCTGAGGTGTCAGACTTTCTAAAATAACACAAAAGGCGATCTCATTTCCTAAGAAGTTAAATTCCTGTAGGACTGAGCCCTACCATGCTGTCACCATGTAAGTCTCCAAGTATGGATGTGTCTCAAACATGCTCTTAGAAAATGCCAACTAGTAAAAGACTACACTGTCATCAATCGTGCCAGGAACAAAAACAGATATCGTTTTTCACACCTAAAAGGTCTATTCTCCAGTATCATGGAAGAAGGAAGAGATGAATTTTTAACACATGCTTGATTGCCAGAAAGCATTCTAGATGTCCAGGTTTGAGAGAATCAGACATCCTGGTGAACGGAACACATTCTCCAAGAGGCAGGTCCTGCAAAGCCAAAGAAGCTGGCAGGCTGCCGAGCATCAAAGGAAGTTGACTTCTGGTGGCAAAAGAATGCCTAATTGTGTTCTCACCTCTTACAGTGAAATGGAGAACCAAGTGAAGAGAAAAGAATCCCTGTCTTCACACTTCCTTGCTAATTGCTAATGAGGTTGGAGAGAGGCCGAGGATTTATTTTAAATAGACCATAATCTCTTTATAATCCTTGTCCTTATGCAACCACCTCTTTTTTTGGCTTGGACGGGCAATTTAAACCGATTTGCAGAACGAGTTCCTACCAAGTGATAATACCAAGTGATAACCGGTATTAGCATCCTATCTACATCCCCTGGTTCTTTAATCCATTAATGTTTTATAAATACTCTAAGGCCAAAGCAGTCTTATATAAATTCATGATATGACACACTTTATTTGTGAATGCGAGATATGCTAAAGGGAAAACAAACTGGTCCCTCGGGACTGAGCAAGCACATCTTGATGAGGCTGACAGTAGGTTTCTGTTTTGCTATCATTAGAGAAACAGCAAATGTCTCTCAACCTCTGGAAAAAAGGGCAACACAGAAGTCAGGGGTTTAACTATGTGGGCAAATCAGGATAAGCTAATTACTGACCTTTTAGTAGTGAGCATGCTTCTATCAGGAGTGAAATGATTGAAACGCAAATATGCAGCATGGGGCCTGGAGCTTTGCGATGTCCGTTAGAAGTTCCCTCTCCAGTGTCTCAGCAAGCCCGACTCTGCCCCCTGGTGCTAAGGCAGGGAGCTGATTTGCAGTTGTTGTTTTTTTTTTTTTTTTAAAGTATTTGTTTTTATCTATTTATTTATGGCTGTGTTGGGTCTTCGTTTCTGTGTGAGGACTTTCTCTAGTTGTGGCAAGCAGGGGCCACTCTTCATCGCGATGCACGGGCCTCTCACTATCGCGGCCTCTCTTGTTGCGGCGCACAGGCTCCAGACGCGCAGGCTCAGTAGTTGTGGCTCACGGGCCCAGCTGCTCCGCGGCACGTGGGATCTTCCCAGACCAGGGCTCGAACCCGTGTCCCCTGCATTGGCAGGCAGATTCTCAACCACTGCGCCACCAGGGAAGCCCTGATTTGCAGTTTTAATTGAGGATCCTTAGCTCTGCTCAAAGGGCCAAGGTATATTATTTAAAACTTAGTAATACATGCAGACGGGCTCATTTTTGTATGGTAGCAAAAGAATCTACCTCGTAATTTTTAAGTCTTTGAACATGAAACCTATCCTTATAGTAAATGTCCATACTGTGAAATCTGTGTGACTTGCTACTTTATTTAACATTCACAGCAAATTGATACAGCATGCCCAAACGCCAGCCCCTCAGGGGTCTTGCTACTGACTACTTGAGGGTGCTCTTGGGAGGGCCAGCAGATAAAAACCTAACGGCAGGTGCAGAATCTGACCTCGGGGCCCTACACAGTGAAACCACCACCTCGGGAACACCCCCTCCATCGCCTCCTGCCAATGAACAGTTAAAATAAAAGCAACTCACAACCTGAGGTAATTGGACAAATGTCAACATTTGAATATGGACTGTATATTACATAATAACATTGTGTCACTATTAAATTTCCTGGATTGGATAATTGTGATTATGTAAGAGAATGTCCTTGTGCTCAGAAAATACATGCTGAAGTGTTTAGGCATCAAAGCTCACAAGGTCTTCAACCCACTCTCAAATGGTTCAGCAAAATAGTAGTAATGATTATAATATATAATTATATATGTAATATAATTATATATGAACATATGCGTGTCCATATGTATGTATGCATGTATAGATGTGTAACATATATAGCGAGAGAAAGCAAATGTGGCAAAATGTTAACAACTGGTAAATCTAGGTGAAGGACATAAAGGGATTTATTGTACTATTCTTAGATCTTCTCTGTCGGTTTGGATTTTTTTTTTTAACAACAAAAATACACAACTGCAAAACAAGTACAAGGAAGTCCAACAGCACTGTGACTATTCCATGATGATTAATTCAAAGTCTCTTTTAAAAATAGCAAAAATAAAATAATACTTTTTCTAGTGCTCCCACTTTGCTGCAGTCTGACCTCGGGGTGATCCAGAACTAGATGTGTGTATTGGGGGTGAGTGTGAGCCAGCGGCTGAGGGGACCAAAGGGCCATTGGAAGCGTGGACTCCTTCCAATACCATGAACACTTTAGTTTCTCACCAGGGTGTGTGGTAGAATCCAGGCAGCTTTGTAAGGCCTGTTGGAAAATAAGACTTTAGTCTGTGCATTTCATTCGACTCTAAGGTGAAAGGAATAAAAAGCATATTCTGAGCACTTGCCATATAATCGGGAAAATGCCCTTCCAAGGTAAGAAGCATTTCTGAATCAAGTGATTTCTCGCAGGCCTGCTCTGACTCTGTACCACACACTTGAGGTTGGGGGTGGAAGGGGAACGGGAGGAGAAGTGAGGTATCACAGCTCTCCCATGTAACCTTTGGCTTTACTGGCAGACACTCTCCCCTGTCCTAAAAGCAGGTGAAACAGGGCATCATTAAGCAGCAGACAAGGCTGGGGAGTTAGGGTCTAGTGTCTATCCAGCAATAAATGTGCTAACTGACCTTGGACAAGTCACCTAAATGAGGGGACTGAATGAACACAAGATTTCTGGCAAATCCCTATGGTTTTATGTTTCTGCACATCTAACTAAAGTTAAAAATGAACAGGATCACAGAAAATGATCTTATTCTGTCTCATTTCACAGGTTGCCCTGAAATGCTGTTATTTTTTAAAGCCACATTCAGGATCACTGTCTGGTTCTAGGATGCAGAGACAAAAGGCAGACCAGGCTTCAAGTTACAGCGCCTGAATGTGTGCTATATGTATAGCTTCAAGTATGCTTCCCTGAATGTGGGCTCTTCCCACGAACCATGCCGTGCCGATCGGCTGAAAGCTAATAAGCAACGTCTGGATTCCCTCCAGAAGCACAGCAGAACTGTCCCCATACTTCTGGTGTGGGACTGACAACTGCCAATGCCAACTGCCATCTCCCCAGTGCTCATTTCAGTACTCAGGTATCACGTGTGGAACTGACCTTGTATTCCCCCTAATACTTCGTAAAGTCTGGCTGAGTTAGTGAAAGAGCTAGAGATCACACTGAATGTCAAAATGAAATTCAATACAGCAGTCTTGTGATAATGGCCTGTCTGCTTTTAAATCACAGATCTCCTTGGCTTTATTTTACCTAAGCAGCCTTGTGCCTCTTTTCTACTGCCTTGAGGCTTATTCCAGCAGGGGCCCTAGAGCCTACCTCTCCCCATACCCAGGCCGGCCAGCATCAGTCAGGCTGGCCTAGATGAAGGGTCAGCAATGTCTCGACACTTGGGCCCTACGTGGCCTGGGCTCCTTGCTAGCCTCTGGCTCCCCTTCTCAAGGACTGGGTGTCTGCCCGGCCCTTCCAAGGACTGTGGGCTTCTCCTCGGTCTGCCCAGAATTCTGGGGACCGTAAATGTATGAAGAATGCTCAGAAGAGAAACAGCCAACAAGAGAGGCTAAGGAGTGGATGAAAGGCAGGAGAAAAAGCGCAAAGCCAGGAGTGCTGGGGGAGGGGCAGTCACGAAGCCCAGGGAAGAGAGTGTCTCAAGGAGGGAGAGTCTGGCTGGGGCTTGTGCCTCTCACGCATAGTCACCTGACCTCCTGCGTCACAAAGAGAACAGAAGCCACAACAAACAGGGAGCATCTACAACCTCCCAACATCACACCTACATCTAGCAGTACCCACACCTGCCCTTCCTCCTCAGTTGCTGGAAGAGGGGTCCTGCCTTTGGTCCAAGTCTCCCTCCTCCATCTGATCTCAAGATCCCACGCCACTTCCTGCTCTATGGATTGTCTTCTCGCTCCAGCAGTCTTCTTTGTCCAGAGGCTCTCTTGGCTCTCCCACTGCTCCCAGGCAAAACGAAAACACAACAGCCCCCTTGACCAGCTGCAAAATAATTCGTCATTCTCCTCTCCATACAGCTCAACATCTTTAAACAGTCAACCTAATGTACTATTTACTCTTCAATCCACTGCTATCTGCTTTCTGCCATCAAACCATTGAAAGCACTTCTAACAAAACAACCAATGAGCTTTACCTTCTTTTTGCTAAATCCAATGGATATTTTCACTTTTTATCTTTCTTACCGTCTTCAAGCAGCCTAGCCCTGCTGACCACACCCTTTTCATGAAGAGCTATCTTCTTGGGGCTTGTGACTGCAGCCTCTTCTGGTTTTAATCCTCTCGCTCTGGCCACTCCTTTGAGGGCCCTTCCTCCTCTGACCACTTGCTCTTCAGACCTTCAAATGCTAGTGTTCACCTGCATTCTGCCCTGGACCAGCTTGTCTTTTTCAATCTCTGAATACTGCCTGGGAGCCCCACCTACTGCAATGACTCTGCTTCCCATCCGATGTCAATGACGTGCCATCTCTAGCTCCAGCTCAGACCCTGTGGCTCAGCTCCCATCGCCTATAGGAAATCTCCAAGAGCACATCCAGGTACCTGAAACTCAATACATCCCAAACCGAACTAGCATGTCCTCTCGTCCTCCAAACAGACTTCCTGTATTTCATAATGCCTAGTACCATATCTCCTCAGCTGCTGGACCCAGAAAGCTGGGTATCAATCTCTTTCCTCTGCCTCCCTCACCCCTGAGCTAATCAGTCACAAATCCCTGTAGAGGATTTATTTCTTAAATCTGGCTCTGGAATTCAGTCCTTCTCCCCAGTCCCATAACCACCACCACTCTGGTTAAGGCTACAGTCACCTCTCCCTGAGGTCACAGGAAGCACAGCCTTCCCGTACCTGGCCTTCTTACCTCCAACCTTGACCCTCCCAGCCCCTCCGTCACACACAGTCAGAGATTCCTGGAAAGAGTGAATCAGATCACCTTGCACTCCAGATTAAAATTCTTCAGTGATTTTCCACCGGCTGGACTCCGAGGACAGCAGGGTTACTGAAGTATTTTGACTAAGCAAGTGAGAGGATCGAATTCAAAAAGCAAACAGCACAATAGACTTTTCGACAGCCACAATGGAAGACCTGCAGTTCTATACACTCTCTGACACACAAGAATGGATATTCCCAGTTACAAATTCTCACCAAAGAAACACAAAGATGTATTTCAGAATGAAGAAAACTGAAACTAGAAAGATGTGAGATGAAAGAAGGATCAGTGAGTAAAGAATGAGGGTAAACAGAAACAATCAGTGACTGTATAAAACACTGATGGTACTAAGTGATCTGGGGAGTAATAAACACAAGGCAAGACGGGCGGTGTGTCTGGGACAGGAGCTAAGGCATTCTAAGGTCTTTGTATATTTCATAGGAGGTAAAGATACTGACTAACTTTAAACTGTCACCACAAAAGAAAAAGAGAATGTAAAACTTTCAAAAGAGTAGAGGGGAAGAGAATTAAATAAAGAAGCCTTGAAGGCAGAAAAGGAGAAAAAAGGGAAGTAGAGAAACAGAAGAATAAATAGAAAACATAAGATAGGAAAAATAAATGTATATATATCAGTAAACATAAGTGAAAATGATCTCAATCCAACAGTTTAGAAAGATTATCAGATTGGATTTTTTAAAAACCCCAGTTTAGGCTGGTTATAAGAATTAAGGACAAATAAAGGCTAAATATAAGAGTATATCTATATCTATATCTCTATATATATATATACATATAGATATACACACACACACACCAGGAAAACACTAACCAAAAGAAAGCTGGTAACTATGATAATATCAGATAAAACAGAGTTCGGGAGAAATATTAGGGGTAAAGAGGACTCATATAATAATAATTGAACCCCCCCCAGAATATTCTAGATTGTGTGCACAGAATAATATGGCCTCAAGATATCTAAGAAACAGAATTAAGAATGATCTGGAACCATCATATACAGAACTCTGTACTCCTAAACAAGAGAATATACATCATTCCCAGCACACAGTGAACATTTGCAAAAACTGACTTGTACCAAGTCACAAAGCAAATCTTGACCTATCAAAAAATCAAAATCATACAGTCTGAATTCTTTGACCACAAATGCAAAGAAGGTAGATCAGCAGCAACACACTAACCAGAAAGACCACAGTGGCTGCTGGGTAAAGAATGGGTGGTCCTGGGGACCAGTGGGGCAGGGAGAACGGCTCAGAGTGCAGGGAGTGGGTGGGGGACTAGACACGGGTGAGGACAGTGACATGAGAGAAGAGCTCTGACCGTCTCGTCCGGTCACATACATCCGGCACCTAACACAGTGCCTGACACACAGTAATTGCTAAAATCCAGGTTTAAAAAAATGAAACGGAAGCTAACTAAATGCTAGCTGAATGCGCCGAAATGAACTGAAGCTCCGTCCTCACAGCGGGTCCCCATGACCCGGTCACGAATGCCTCACCTGGGTCGGTCCACCTGCTTAAATCTCCTTGTCTCACTTCCCTGCCCTTGTGGTTCCTTATTTTTGAAATGTTTTTATGGGATGCCTAGTGTACAAATATACTATGTGTTTCCACACCTGTTATCTCATTTAATTCACCCCAAAACATGTAAATTCAGTACTGCAGATTCCACTGTTACAGATGAGGAAACAGGCCAGGCTCAGAGAGGTTAAGTAACGCACCTTAAGGTCCTCCTCTAGTAAGGGATTTAGACCCTCATCTGACTTACTTCTCTCACCCTCTTAGAGAGGCAGTATGGTGCCCTGATGTAACGATTAAGGGCACTGGTGCAAATCCCAGATCTGCAACTCATCGGTTGTGGGTCCTTGTACAAGTTAACTGTTCCATACCTCAGTCTGTCCACATATAAAATGGGGATGATGGTCACACAGCAGCTACAATGAAGGGTTGTTATGAGCACCAAATGGATTGATATACAAGAAGTGCTTAGAAGAGTGTCAGACATATAATAAGCTTTCAATAAATATTAGCTATTTAGTATCATTACCTGTTTAAGGAATCAGTTATGACTCTCAGATAAGAGTGTCCAAATTAATTAAAACTGAACCAGGAAAGCGGGCAGGTGTTGACTGCCTTACAGTTAAAAATGCAGATATTGTAGCCACACACACTAAATGTTCACTTAAAAGGCTTAATCTGTCTGTCTCAAGGCGACTCAGACAACCATAGACTCCAGACTACCCCTATAAGACTGTTGTTGGGAGACACAGCGCAAACCCACACCCTGAGCATCTGACCCAGAGGAAGGTTTCTCAGCCTTGGCACCATGCGCATTTTGGGCTGGATAACTCTTTGCTAGGGGTGGCTGTCCTGTGCATTGCACAGTTTAGCAGCACCCCTGGCCTCTATGCACTAGATGCCAGTGGCACACTCACACTACCCCACCCCATGCCGCCCATTTTGTGACAAGCAAAAATGTCTCCAGATAGAACCAATTGTCCCTAGGAGGACAAAAATCATCCCCAGTTAAAAACCACTGCGCTAGTCTTCGTGACTGAAACCTTTCTAGTGGGATCCAAAGCAGACCCCCTTGTCCCAAGTTCAACTCTAGAGGCTGTCATAAAACAGCATGGGGCAAGGATGCAGTAAGGAGGGATAATGCAGATAGATTATGCAGGGCTTCACACAGCCCCATGTTCACCCTCACGCATGGTGCATGGAGATAGGCTGGAAGGCAGAATGCAGAGGCCATTTCAATCTTGGCTGATGAAAAGAAGCCACAAGGAAATCTGTGTACTTAAAACACTCTTAACTCAGAAACCAAATGTTGTAGCATTTGTAATGGGCAGAGCATTTACACGGAGCTTTCGCCTTCAAACCGCCAAGCTTTCAGCCTTCGCTATTATTGTCAAGGGGCACAGTTGGCCCTCTTCCATCTTCAAGACGATTCAGGTTTCCTGGAGAACAAAATGAGCCTCTAATGCCTAATATTTTCTCTCTGACAGATGGTTTCAGACATATCAAAGTGCTAATCCTTGCTGAGGTATAGGTCTCAAGGAAGGAGAGCTTGGCTTTTAGAATGATAGGACTTGAATGATTAAGGAAGAAAATTACTCCCAGGATATTGACCATTGTCATGTGAGCAACCAGCTTAAAATGAAGGAAGACAGCAGAATCTGGAAAAATATTTGAGGAGAAAGGAGAGGAAAAACTCAAAAACCCAGGTTAACAGTTTACGTTTGAAACATATCCACTCAGAGACATCTTTGGGAGTGGAAATGAAGTGCAATAAAAACACCTTCAAGCTCAGGGTAATTAGGGGCCATCTCCCTCCCCTCAACATTATCATTCCCAGCTTCAGTGTCTGGAAGGTCTGGAAACAGAGGCGGGAGTAGGAATACTTGTCTTGCCACTTACTAGCTGTGTGTCCTGGGGCATGTTGAACAACCTCGCTGAGCCTCAGTTTCCCCATCTGTAAAACAGATAATAATACCTACCTCAAAGTGAGGGTGTGTAAATTAAATGGTCCAATGTGTGCCTAATGAGATACATAAAAAGACTTCAGTGAATATAACTATGAGTATGAACTACTATTTAGTGTCGACCTACTATGTGCAGATTGCTTTCACTACCACCTTTGAGTCTCACCGGAGGCTAGATGATTTTATTATACAAACAGATAACTACTAAAGGGGTTGCTGAGATTCTGAGAGGTTGAGTCACTTGTCCACTGTCACAAAGCTGCACACAGCAAGATTCGAACCCGGGTCTTCCTGACTGGCAAACCAAGCTCTGACCATGGCCCCACGTGGGGAAGGGAGGGGAGTTACTGAGGCCAGGCCACCGCGTGGGGTCAGAGTTCACTCTCAGTTACTAGGCCCAGGCCACCGCGTTGGGTCAGAGGTCACTCTCGGTTACTGGGCCCTGGCCACCGCGTGGGGTCAGAGGTCACTCACGGTAATCCTCCAGCCGCATTAGGGGCCGGAAGTAGATGGGGTAGAAGGCGGCGCCGATCAGGGAGATGAAGCCGCCGAAAATCAGCGCGGTGCGCAAGTTCGGGGTCATGGCTCCAGCCGGTGGCCGCCCTGACCCGCCGAGCAGCCCTCACTCTCGGAAACACAGATCCCGCCGGCGGTATCGTGACCCCGCCCGGAAGAGGAGGAGTTGCTTTCGCTTCCGGGCCTTGGGGGCGGGGCTAGGAGGCGGGCCGGGGCCGGGGGCGGGGTGGGGTTGGAGGCAGGGGTGGGACCAAAGGCGGGGCCTAGGACTGGGTGGAGCTAGGGCAGGGTGGGGCGGGGCCAGGGACCCGGCGCACCGCCTCTCGGGCGCTCCCTGGCAGCGCGTAGCGCGGGGCGAGCGCGAGCCGCGGCTAGAGACTGGAGCTTTAATTGATTTCCTGTTCTGCCCCCGACCCCCCAGCCTGGTTCTTCTCTCAGCCGCTCCACCCACCCATCTTCTGACCTCGTTTACCACTCCCTCCTTTACCAACCACGTTTTTTCGTTCTTCCCCCATTGATTTGATTTTTGTGACTATACCAGGAGGTGGATGCTCTCTATGGCTCGTTGATTTAATCCTTGTATTTTTTACAGGTGAGGGAATCCTGGCTTGGCTGCGCGGATTTGGACAAGTCACTTGGCCTAAAGGGCGGTTTGAGGGGATTATAGACAAAGGTGCAAATCGCCTGGCCCAGGATGGCCCGCAGGGGATTCTGAAATCGGAGCCACAGGGGCTTATGAACCACCTGGGAGGACGGTTTCAACATCCAAGCTACATCTGACTCTTGATTTTCCATGCCCTCCTCTTTCGTTCTTCCCTTTGCTGGATGTCAGGGTTACGAATGAGGATGGGGAGTAGAGATCAGCACAGGGCGGGGAGCCAGCAGCCAGTCCCACTGATGGGACCTTGGGGCTCTGCCTTGTGGCCTGAGGTGGGAGCCACTGAGGACAGACTTCTGCTTCCTCTTCCTGAGATTGCCATCCTCCATGCTTCCAGGTGGGCTGTGCCGGCATATGACCCACCCAAGGGTACTGGGCAGCTGAGACTAAGATTCCTTGGGCCTTCATTCAGTCCTTTATTAAAAAGAATGATACCAGTGGCTGGGGGCTGCAGAGGAAAAAAGACCCCAGCACATCTTGACCCCAGCATCATTAGTTAGTCCAGAAAAGATCTACGATCTTTCAGAAATGGTGTAGAGGACACAGGTTTCCTCTTTCTTTGTCGTTTTGTAGTTGAGTCAAGCTATTTACTTCCGTAGTTCCAGAAGCATATAAACCAGGTGTTTGATCTGTCAGCAGATTTAGGGACTGTCTGCTATGCCCCAAACATCAGGCAAAGTGCTTTGGGGGACACAAAGATGAATAAGACGTGACCCTTGTTCTCCAGGATCCTGCTATATGGATGAAGAGACAGGACATGCACAGAAAAAGATAACTAATGACCCAATGCCACCTGTTGCTGGTGAGTGATACGGTCCTGTGGGCTACCAAGTTCAGAGGAGGAAGACAGATGACTGTAGGGTGAGACAGCTGCTCCTCAGGCGCTTGCAGGAGCTTGTTAGGGGGAAGACAAAAGACTTCATAGCAGAGAGGGAAGCTGCAATGCATGCTTTATATCCCGTGATATAAAAATCCCAGGTGTAGGGCACATTTGTTGTTTTAGCCACCCAGCATCCACTTCTCTTTCTGGTAATAGTACCCCAAATATCTTTTGGCAAACCACTCCTCTCCCAATCTGTGAGGTAAACTGGGGCTTCTCCCTGCAACCCCAGTCCTTACTCTTTCCCAGCTCTGAAGGTTAAGCATATAACCAGGCCTGACCAAGCTCCCTCACTCATCATGGGGATGGTGGGCACTGGACCCAGGCCTGATTGTCCAGGGTGGCTGCATCCAGATTGTCCAGCCTGGCCACATTACCCATGTTGAGCCAACCATAGTCTATCCCAGCTGCTGGGAGGCTGGATTTGAACTTGAAGGGATGAGACTCTGGAACTGCTGGGGACCATGGTTTAGAGACTGAAAATGAGGACAGTATAGCAGAAGGAGAGCTGAGAGATGGAGAGAAATCAGATGCTGACACTACATTTGAGCCCCTGAAGCCAACTGTGCCCCAAACTGGATTTCTCAGTAACATGAACCAGTAAAGTCTCCTCTTCACTGAAGCCAGTTTGAGTTGGGTTCTTTTTTTTTTTTTAATAGATCTTTATTGGAGTATAATTGCTTCACAATACCGTGTTAGTTTCTGTTGCACAGCAAGGCAAATCAGCCATATGCATACACATGTCCTCATATCCCCTCCCTCTTGAGCCTCCCTCCCATCCTCCCTATCCCACCCCTCTAGGTCATGGCAAGGCACCGAGCCAATCTCCCTTGCTATGCGGCTGCTTCCCACCAGCCAACTATTTTACATTCGGTAGTGTATATATGGCGATGCTACTCTCACTTCGCCCTGCTTCCCCCTCCCACCCCATGTCCTCAAGTCCATTCTCTATGTCTATCTCTTTATTCCTGCCCTGCAACTAGGTTCATCAGTACCATCTTTTTTTTTTTTTTTTTAGATTCCATATACATGCGTGAGCATACGGTATTTGTTTTTCTCTTTCTGACTTACTTCACTCTGTATGACAGACTCTATGTCCATCCACCTCACTACAAATAACTCAACTTCGTTTCTTTTTATGGCTGAGTAATATTTCATTGTATATATGTGCCACATCTTCTTTATCCATTCATCTGTCGATGGACATTTAGGTTGGTTCCATGTCCTGGCTATTGTAAATAGTGCTGCAATGAAAATTGTGGTCCATGACTCTTTTAAAACAGAAGGAGTTCCACATGAAATCTCCACAGGTGTGATTTCATTTGCTCAACATCTCCATGAGCTCCAAATCAAAGATTACCCTATTATTTAGATCAGGTCACTGAGAGCAGGAGACCTCACACCATTGGCTGAGCCAGGACCAGGACTGAGCGCTCATGATTCCTAATCGAATATGCTCCTCCATGACATCCTACTGTCTTTGCGAGCAAGCTTGGCAGATGGCTGGCTGAGCCCTATCCACAGAGCCTCTGAAAGCCAGTGTGGAGGGTGCCAGGGTGTCCTCATGAGGTACCAGCAGTGCCTCCAAGGCAGGGACAGGACCAATGTGGGACAGATGAGCCACCCCCTCTCCAAGGTGATGAGGGAAGTAACTGGTGGTTTCTCTGTCCCCTCATGCTGATCTAGAGGTTTTAGACTGGCCAGCAGCCAGCCTATAATCTATACAAATACACTAATCTGTACAAACAATATAGTCCATCTATAGCTTATTAGCATCATTATACCATCACTTGCCTGCCACTGAGTCCTATTAAATACAAGTTCATCTCTTTGATCACAATGTTCTTCCCCTTTCTAAGAATCCCACCGGCCTATAGATTCAATCAGCAAATACTTATTGTGTGCAGGCAAAGCACTGTGCTTGTTGATCAGGAACACAAAAAGGAAGCAGTCCACATTTGCGTATTTGACAAAGGTTCACTGAGCCAGGCACTTCTCAGGTGCTGGTGGATGCAGCGGTGAATTAAGAAGAGAGTCTGCTGTCCTCATGGTGGTTACAGTCTGGCGGAGGGATAAGATACTGGCTGTGGATAGTAATTGCTTTGTGGACACTCAGCCTCCCCTAATAATAGCTCCTGGTTCCTTTCAGAGAATGACCTCTCATCTTGTCATTCTTGGTTGGACTGTAAATCCAGGGACCCTGTGCGTTCCTAGCAGTATTAATATCAAGGCTGTAGAAGACTTCCTTTGTGCCAGTCACTATCACAGGTTTACCCAGTTAGTACTCACCAGTCCCCAAAGGTAGGCATCCCCGTTTACAGAGGGGGAAGCTGGATCATTGCAAAAAGGACTACCTCAAGGTCGCATGGCTAGTAAGTGGCAGAGCCTGGATTCAAATCCATGAGGCTCCAGAGACCCGCTCTTACCATCAGTCCAAACTGTCTTGCAAAGTTAGTGAGTTCATGTTGTCTGAGTATGGGTTCAATTCCAACCGGGTCCAATTGTTCTCTTTCTCCCAGAAATAAGAATCATGAGGATGGTGACACAAGGACAGAAAGCACTGTTGCAGTGGATTTCTTCCATTGCTAATGTTCTGGTAAGATTATTGCATATCTCCCGGTTGCCTGGGGTCCTGGAGCTTCCCTTGTTTTCCCGCCTTGCAGTCTGATTCTCGATTGTTCGTTGTATTCTTTCTGAAGGTCACCCCATATGCTTCCAGTAAACTCCCTTTGGATTTCAGTTAGTCAGTCAGTTTCAGTTGCATGCCATTAGGAGCCCTAATAGATAAAGAAATTCCCACATTTACTTCCAACACATGACATAGATGAAGGGCTTGGGGCTTCATAGCTGTGCTAATGTTTGTGAATGCCAAAGGAGGTTCGGGTCTGGGGAAGGTATTCATGCAAAGGGAGAGAGAGCTCAAGGGACATAGGGAGACAGGATGCAAATCAAAGATGTCAGGCGTCCTAGGGTGCATATTTTCATCTCAGTCACTGAGAGAAAAATTGCTTTGGGCTCCTATCCGGCACTTCTTCCTTCTTCCCTTGGATGTGAAGATTGAATGCTTGCGGGAAGCAGACCACCAGTGGTGTCTTGCAGAGTTCAGACAGACCTCAAAGTTAACCCGCTCTCTGATCTAAGCAAAATGTGATGAGGGTTTCCTGGGACAGCAGCTCCACTAATTGTGGCACTGCAGCCCAGCTGCTGTATTTTTAGCCTATTGTGGATTCCCAAGAAGTATCATTACCTTCTGCGGGAAAACAGACTAGAAGCTTGGGGTTTGGAGTGGGGCGAGATCTAATACAGGACCCTCTGGATCTGTACTTTTGAGAATATGAGAGTAAGTTGGGGAAATGCTTCCCTATTTTTCTTGGGCTCTGTGACTCTCTGAGTCCCTACCCATCTGTATAAATATTTCCAATTTAGATTACTTGTCAAGTTTTTCTTCTTTGATCTGTTTTTTACAGCTAAGAGATCTCCCCAAATGTCCATGTTGGCTTATCTCTTGCCACACCATCCACCCTACAGTCTTAACTGGTATCTTTATGATTTCCAGGTGTCTAGACCCAGACTTCCTGCTAAAGTCCAGCCTCATGGGCCTGACGGCCATCTTCAGCTCCAAGACCCACTTGCTCCTGCTCCATCCTCCTCATTTTCAAGGTCACTGGCTTGGTCTGAGGCTTCACCTGCTCACTTGGCCATGGCGGCCCAACCTGTCTTGCATGCGTCATCTTCTTCAGTCACTAACTGTCTCATTTGCAGGGCAGCCGAAGTTATTTTCTGAAACCATAGATCTGGTCAATCACTGCTCTTCTCAGAAGCCTTCAGTGTCTCTCTAAAGGATTAATTATTCATCCTGGACCCCAGGCTCTGGTCAACAGGCCATTAAAGGCCACCGCTGCATCCATGGGCTTCTGCTGCGTGAAAGTAGTGCTCTATGTCTTGGTTGCCATGCTCTGTGCCCATGGCCATGGCTGATTGAATCAGCAGGGATGTAAGACCCAGAACATAGTCAAAGGCCCCAAATCTCTGCCTAAATGGGGAATGGGCTGACCCAGTCAGACTCTCTGCCTCTGGAATTTCAGCTGGAAGGTCAGGGAGAGTTGGGAGGTCGGCAGAGAGAGCAGAGGTTGGACAGATGCACAGAGGGAGGCGGTAGCAACGCGAGAGGAACTGTGAGTAAGCCATGGTGATGAGTTAGCAGAAGCTGTGAGAGAAAAGCTGGGCTGAGTAGATGGGGAAGGAATTGCCTGGGAAGAACAGGAAGCGGAGCACAATGGAGGAGAGTGAAAACCAAGATCCACAAATCCTTGCTGCTGAGAAGTAACGAGGTACCTTAAGCCCAAGGACTGCCTGGGATTCATTTATTCATTCATTGATTTCTACCAGTTTTATGGAGCACCTGTTATACGCCAGACACTATTCTAAGCTTTAGACAAAGTCCTTGCCTTCATGGTGCTTGTATTCTAGTTGGGGAGGTAAATAATAAATAGATTAAAAAGAATAAAGGGGGACAGTTTGGCAATTTCTTACCAAACTAAACATACTCTTCCCATACAATCCCAAAGGAGTGTCCTCTCGAAAACCTGCACATGGATGTTTGCAGCAGCTTTGTTCAAAATTGCTAAAACTTGGAAGCAACCAAGATGCCCTTCAGTAGGTGAACGGATAAATAAGCTGTGGAACATCCAGACAAGGGAATGTTATTCAGCACTAAAAAGAAGGAGCTATCAAGACATGAAAAGACATGGAGGAGCCTAAGTGAAAGAAGCCAATGTGACGTCTACATACTATACGATTCCCACTACATGACTTTCTGGAAAAGGCAAAACGATGGAGACAGTGGAAGGATCAGTGTTTGCCAGGGGCTAGGGCACAGAGAGGGATGAACAGGAAGGACCTAGAGGATTTTAAGGGCAGGGAAAATACTTTGTTTGATACCATAATAATGGATTCCTGTGACTATACATTTGTCCCATCCCATAGAGTATGCAACACCTAGAGTGAACCATAACTCTGGACTATGGACTTCGGATGATAACGATGTGTCAACGTACGTTTATGGTTTGTAACACATGTTCCACTCTGGGGGAGGGTGTTGATAGTGGGGGAGGGTATGTGTATATGGGGGCAGAGGGTATATGGGAACTCCCTGTACTCTCGGCTCAGTTTTGCTGGGAACCTAAAACTGCTCTACCAAATAAAGTCTATGAAAAAACAAAGTCCTCTTCCCCACTCCCCCCACCAAAAGTAGAAGAGGTTTAGTAAGCTGTGGCATCATGGAGCCATAGGAGAAAGGAATGGATTCTGAGGAGGGAAAAAATCTATTTCGTAACAAAACACTGTGGGAAGGGGTTACTCCAGATTAAAAGAAACTAAAGGGACAATCATAACTACCTACCTAGAAAGATAGATTAATAAATAAACAAATAGGGCTTCCCTGGTGGCACAGTGGTTGAGAATCTGCCTGCTAATGCAGGGGACACGGGTTCGAGCCCTGGTCTGGGAAGATCCCACATGCCGCGGAGCAACTGGGCCCGTGAGCCACAACTACTGAGCCTGCGCATCTGGAACCTGTGCTCCGCAACAAGAGAGGCTGCGGTAGTGAGAGGCCCGCGCACCGCGATGAAGAGTGGCCCCCACTTGCCACAACTAGAGAAAGCCCTCGCACAGAAACGAAGACCCAACACAGCCAAAAATAAATAAATAAACTCCAATCAAAAAAAAAAAAAAAAGGATAGTGAAGTAAGGATCTTTAAAAATAATAATAAATAAACAAATAAATAAACAAATAAATGAAGTAGTAAGTGCTGAAAAGAAAAGCAGAACCAGCAAGAGGACTGGGGGCCAGGTGGGGGACAACGGTTTTTATTTAGGTGTCAAGGAAGGTCTCTCCGAGAAGGCAGCAGACCCCTGAATGAACGGAAGGAGGGGCCCATGTGAATATCTGGGGGATGAGCCATGTGGAGGGACCGACCGGCGCAAAAGCGCTGAGCCCACGACGGGCTTGCTCTCCCGAGAGCAGCAGGGAGGTGGTGTGGCTGGAGCTGAGCGAGCGGAGGGGACGTGGATGCGGCCGGGGCAGGAGCACCGTGCCCGGGACCTCGGAGGCTGCGGAGCGCTCAGGATGTCGCGGTGCGTGCGATTGGGGTCGGGGGTGGGGCGGTGGAGAGCCACTGGGGGATCCAGAGCAACCTTCCAGTGCCAGGGTCTCCGGGGGAAGTCCACCTGCTCTGCAGTTTGCATTCTTCCCGCAGACACGCCTGTCTCCATGGGGCCCCGTTGTTTCCCACAAAGCCCCTTTACTCAGAAGAGCAGGAACAAGTTTTCCTTCCTGGCAACAAAGTGAGCGCGTCCCCATGATTTGACCCTGAACGACGATGCCCTGCGCTTCTCTTTCTCCGTCTCACCCGTCTGTCCCAGGGCCTCACTCCAGCCACGGATCTGTTTGCCAGGTGCTAAATGCAGCCCGCCTTTGCCTGCCTCCACGCTTTGCTTTAACTGTTCCGTGTCTCTGGATGACTTTCTCTCCAGAGCCTCTTGTCGCAGTCCTTCTCTCCTAGGACGTTCTCCAATCCCACTTCTTCTAGGAAACCTTCTAGATCACTTGACTGGAAA
Source organism: Balaenoptera physalus (assembly GCF_965194825.1). Lineage (NCBI taxonomy): Eukaryota > Metazoa > Chordata > Mammalia > Artiodactyla > Balaenopteridae > Balaenoptera > Balaenoptera physalus. The sequence goes on from NC_138884.1 coordinate 98,338,883, forward strand.
TGGACTCTTCTCTCCTAAACTCCCATGGGTATTATTTTTTTTGCTGCATAACTAATGACCCAAAACTTAGTGCTTAAGAATTAAAACAACAATTTACTGTCTCTTGAAATGCTGTGACTTTACTAGGCGTTCTTGCGCATCACAGGGGTGGCTGGGCGCTGGTACAGCTGAAGTCGTCTGGGGGCCTAGCTAGACTGGACCGTCTAAGATGACTCACTCGCATGGCTGACAGCTGATGCTTAGCCGGGGCCGATGGGAGCACCTACAGGTGGCATTTCTGATGGAGGCTCCGTTGCAAGAGGGCGTGTCCCAAGGAGATCAGGAGGGAGCCACAAGACTTCTGATGGTTTGGACTTGGAAGGCACCTGGAGTCGTTTCAGCTACATTGTATTGGTCAAAGGTCATGGCTGGACTAGTTCTAAGGGGTTGGGGGGTGGGGCATGGGATGGGGGCTAGCCCCTAGCTCTGCAGTTATTTTTAATCCACCATAGCTCGCATGGTGATTTTCCCACATACCGATTAGAATGTTTATCTCCTTTAGCCTATATTAAAATTATTTAAGTGTCTTTTACCTCTCATACTAGATTTTAAGTCCCTGCTGAGAGATTACATCTTATTTAACCCAGTTCTTTCAATGTGATAACCACAATAGCGACAACAAATATTAAGTGCCTGCTATGTACTTGATCGCATCTAAATAAAGACATAATCTCATCTAATCTCTACCCAGATATGGTAGACACTATCTCCATTTTACAGATGGGGAAACTGAGGCACAGAGAAATTCAGCCTTGCTTAAAGCCACATAGTTGGTAAATGGCAGAGCCAGGATTTGAACCCACTGAAGAATCTGCACTCTCATTCTCTGTTCTATTGTCATCTTACAGTTTTGGCACCAAGGAAACGTGCTCGAGTCAATCTGTGTTGGCATTACAGAAGTGTCGCTGGGCAGAAGAACAAAAGGAAAGGAGAAAGGAAGCAATACAGAAAGTGAATGGTGGCATGGAATTGTCATCAGGTGCTCCAGGTGGCTCCAGTCAATACATGGTCCAGGAGTCCAGTCCTTTGCAGCCTGGTAGACGGAGTGCGGAGCGTTTGGGATCTCAGCAAGAAGTGGGAGTATTTATTCGGTCTGAGCACCTGATGCAAAACTTTCCTCCCAAATCCCAATTTTCTATCTGCCAAGATAAGTGATGGAGGTTTGTGGTTCCCATTCTAGCACATCCACCCAGCCCAGGGACCTACAATTCTGAATTTCTGGCCTGCTTCCTTCTAGCTAGAAGTGAATCTAGATTTACTTCCCATCAGGAACAAGACAACCTCTGTGCTCCATGAGATCCTAGTTTTAGAAGACTCCACTTTTATCCTGGGGACATCAATCTATGTGTAGAAGGTCCCTCTCTGTGGAAGAAGAGACACTGAAACAAAAAATAAGTGGAAACTTCATATCCAGAGAGATGACAAATAAAATTTTAATATTTCTTACATTAAACCACCTCTTACACCTTTGTTCTTTTATGAACATAAGGGCATAGACGGGCCAAAAGTCCAAAAAACAGCCTTAGTTCCTGTCTTGGTGCATTCAGGCTACTGTAACAAAATACCATAGACTGGATAGTTTATAAACAACAAGCATTTATTTCTCACAGGTCTGGAGACTGAAAGTCCAAGATCATGGTGCCAGCATGGTTGGTATGGGCCCTAATTCTGTATAAGTTGTGTCCTTCTTGCTGTGTCCTCATGTGGTGGAAGGGGGGAGGGATCTCTCTGAACCCTCTTTTTTTTAAAGCACTAATCCCATTCATGAAGACTCCACCCTCATGACTTAAACACCTCCCAAAGGCCCCACCTCCTAATACCATCACCTTTGAGGGTTAGGATGAATGTTAAGGGGACACAAACATTCAGACCATAGCAATTCCTCAATGAGAATGTGAACAGTCGGTGCAGAAAACAGAGACAGATTTTTTTAGCCTCTCTCTCCTGTCACTCCCACATTCATAGGGCTGATGGTCCCCTGCCCACATGCTCACCATGCCTGAAGAACATCGCCTTGGAAAGTTCTTGGACATCACAATGCAGGCGTGTCTGTACTACTTCAAGGACACAGTCATGCAGCCTCTATGTACCTTGGAAATGAAAAAAGAATTTCACTGGTTGGCCTGGTCAGCCGACATTCTTAATCCTTTACAGTCAATTCTCTTTGTTCCAGGTCCACCCCTGAGCCCCGAGAAGGGTAAAAGGGTAGGTCAGCTTATAAAAATACTGCCTTAAGACCCTAGAAAGTCTGAAATGATGGAACTCTGCCAAACAACAGAGGAAATTCGTCCTGAAAATACCAACTAGTTGTGTAGGAAAGTCAATAGAAAATTGGGCTCTATCAGAGGCAATATGATCTAACATGGACTGTTGGTCCCATTGAATATTTTTGTCCCCTTTATCCCTGCCAGTCACCCGCATAACCATTCTTCACCTATAAGCCAGAGCTAACTTTGACAAATTGAAATCAGATTGTATGACCTCTTGCGAAAATACCCACAAGTCTTCCCAATCACTTAGAATAGTATCCAAACATCTTACCATGTCCTTAGAAGGTTCTAGATCATTTGCCCCTGCCTACCTCTTCCAATCTCATCTCCCTCTATTCACCCTCCATTCGTCTCCTTGTTCTCTTTTCTACAGCGCCCTCAACCTACCTGTTTACACATTCACCATCGCCCCTTACTCTAGAATGTAAGCATCATGAGTGCAGAAACGTTATCTACTTCCCCACTGCATCTCTAGCACCTTCCAGAATACTTGGCACATAGTAGATGCTCAATAAATATTTGTTGAATGACTGAAGATATCTGTTTTCTTATGTTCTCCAGGCATTTTAGAAAAACTCTTGTACAGGGGAGATAGTTGGAAATTTAACCTCTCTTGGGAAGGCAGGAAAAGCTTTGCTTCTCATTAATTATTTAATTACCTTCAAAGCTTGGGATTTCAGGAAGATTAAAAATCCTCCCTATTCCACTTATCACAGCTACATGCTCTCAGGCCTAATCATAGCACCTGTGACTCTTATACTGCTTGGTGGTGTCTGGTCTTCTGAAAGGATTAGTACAGCAAGAAAGCGTCTGCAGACTGTTACCATTGGCACCTTTTGAGATTTTAATTAATGGAGTATTTTTTTTTCTTTCTCATTCATGGTCAGGATTTTGATTATACTGTGACTCTTATACTGCTTGGTGGTGTCTGGTCTCCTGAAAGGATTAGTACAGCAAGAAAGCGTCTGCAGACTGCTACCACTGACATCTTTTGAGATTTTAATTAATGGAGTATTTTTTTTTCTTTCTCATTCATGGTCAGAATTTTGATTAACTTGTAAGTGGGAGCTTTTCATTTAGAGGAGTCTGGAGGAGGGTGCTTAGGGCTGATGAGAGATGCCAGGGCTGCCCTTAGCTGCTGGTGAAGGAATTGGCGTGTTCTAGCTGCTTCCACCCCATATCCACGTGGTCCACACCCCACGTGGGAGGATGGACACGCACACCATTGTTGGCTGCAGTGGGTGGTTGGACTTGCTGGGACCTCTCTGCTGATCAGACATTTCTTTCTGTCTACAGCATCTTTGTGGACGTGGGGGTCCCCAAGTTTTCAGCCGGTGAGACCAGCAGGCAGCAGCTCACTCTGATGCTTTGTCATTTGGGCACCTTCGTCTCAGTGTTTGGACCTCCATCTAGGCTGCCTCAGCACTTCTGAATGAGCAAAGTCTGGAAATAGTTCATCCACAGACCCGGCTCGGCAGGTGAAGGCTTCTCAGTGGAGCATGGGGTAAATCTGACCACTCCCCACTCTGGCCTGTTCTGTATTTGGATGCAGCTTTGCAGTGAGATAGATCTGGGTTTGCATCTTACCAATTTTATTTAACCTTCTAAGCTTCAATTTCTTCATCTGTCAAATGAGGATGATAAGTATAACCTACCACGCAATTTTTTAAAGAGGGTTAAATGAGACACTGCGTGCGGTTGTTTAGAATAGTAAATGTCAGCTGATATTATTTGAGTTCAAGTCTGTGTGTGGCAACTTACAAGCTAATTCACATCTCTGGACCTCAGTTTCCTCATCTATAAAATGGGGATAATGTGATTGTGTGACGATGAAATAAGAATGCAAGATAAATAGTCAAAAGCACTGTACAAATCCTAGCTAATTTCATCAATGAGTCATCTGCATCTACCCCTGGCCATTAAGTTAAGTTGACTTTCTCATGAAACCCTAAACATGGACATGCCGTCTCTCTTACTCAGTTTTTAAAAATGTAGAAATATAAAATGGGGAGGGCTGTATGCAAACACTGCTGAAAAGTTAAAAAAAAAAAAAAAAAAAAGCAAATAGCATTTAAATGATTATTGCATGAGTGACCGGACTATCGTCCCTCAGGGAGAAATAGTTCCCAGTTTGCTTAGAGCAGCAAAAAGAGGAGGAAAAAAATGATTTGATGGTTATTTCAAAATCTGTCTCCCCCAGGGAAATTAAACCTGAGTTATGGGGTATTTTGCATAAAGCAAAGTCTAGTATAAAACTAACAAGTTAAAAAGACACTGTGAGGCAAACCTACGTGGATTCAGGCAGGGCTTTCCTGAGCACACCGGCACTCCTGCCACAGAACCTCCTCTTATTCCCACCCCACCCCACGTCCTCAGCCTGGGGAGACCTCGGGGTATCCATAAAGAGTTGCCTCACCTGGCTGTGGTCCAGTCTCCCTAGCAGGGACATCCTAGTGTTAACAGCTGATACGTTGATAGGCCCTCTCACTCTATGTCACTCCCAGCAGCCCTCCTTATCCCCAGCAGTAATTGATGTGCTATGAGGACCACAAAGGCAGTATTTTTATATTGAAGCAGCAAGTTATTATATATAAGCTGTGGTTTCCGTTTTGATTTTTTTCAAAAACTACACTGGGTACTTTTCCAGAAACCTGATGGTTTTTAGCCTCATTTAAAATTTTCTGTTCTATGGGCAATTTTAAGGATCAGGGGCATTTCTTATTTAAATCTTTTCAGCATCTCTTTCTGTAACAGAACCTTTTTTTCTGTAGGGAGTCCATTTCAAAGGAGTCTGGAACTGCCCAATTCGCGTATCCTATGCTCTTGACTAACTAACCAGTTATTAGACTGGTTCCGACAGGCACATGATGCAAATCAAGCAAATTGGAATCATTTTTGGATCTTTTCTGATGCTGCAATCAGGAAAGGCCATGTCTTTCCCCTGGGGTTGTTAGGCTGGGAGGATTTCAGTCTGAGGCTCTGGTAGCCACAGAAAGAGGGCCTCTTTGAGAAACAGGAGATCCCTGATTGCATTGTTTGCACTCTGGATCAAGCCTTGCCTGAAGCCAAACAGTAGGGCATTATGTGAGCTAATAAATACCTTCTGTGCTGCTTTTTGAATGGAGTTTGAATGGAGTTTCTGCCAGTTCCCACTGAAAGCATCCTGAAAAATACAGTTAGATTAGCCTGTATATTAGGCTTTTTGCAAATCTTGAAGAATTGATACGATGGAATGAATGTAGTGGAAAGAAATGTGAACTAAATGTGAAAGAAATGTGCACCACCATCCTGCATGTTATACTCATTCTAGAAAGGAGAAAATCGAGGCTCAGGGGAGCTAAGAGACTTGCCAAAGACCATTCAGGTAGAAGGTAATGGAGCCAGGATTTTACACTCAGAATTTGGGCCAGATAAGCCATATTATACAGATCCAGTTAAGATTATCGCTAATTCATTCATTCAGCACTAATCAGACATTAGGTATTTGCCGGGTGGTCCTAGGCACTGGGGATATGAAATACATAAAATAGTGCACATCCTTCAATTGCTTACAGGCCATTGGGGGACCTTCATCAGGGTCTTCATTGGTTTGAACTGTCTCCCCCCAAAAGATAATCTTGAAGCCCTAACCCCCAGTGTCTGTGAATGTGACCTTCTTTGGGAATAGGGTCTGTGCAGATGTAATCAAGTTAAAATGAGTTCACTGTTAGGGCAGGCCCTAATCCGGTAGGGCTGGTGTCCTTAAAAGAGGGAAATTTAGACTCAGAGCCACACAGGGAGAAGGCCCCGTGAAGATGGAGGCCTCCTTCAAGGCCTCCATCTTGGAGTGATGCATCTCCAAGCCGAGGAACAATGAAGATTGCCTGCTGTCACCAGAAGCTGCGAGAGAGGCGTGGAACAGATTCTCCCGATGAGCTCTCAGAGGGAACCAACCTTGCCAACACCTTGATTTAGGACTTCTAGCCTCCAGAGCTGTGAGACAAGAATTTTCCGTCGTTTCGAGCCACTCAGTTTTTAAGTTTTTGCTACTTTGTTACAGCGGCCCCAGGAAACACATACAGTCACCCAGGGTCCTGTCCCCAGCAACCTACATTTATTTGAATCTCACCTAAGATTGCTCTGCCTGTGGCCCCCCCAGATCCCCCCACCACCAGGGACAGGTCTCTGCAGCCAGGGAGTCCCACCTTGTCCTCCCATCACACCCTGCGCGTGGGCTCCTCTTAGCCACAGCTCCCTGCCCTCTTTGCCACAGGTGTGTGAAGCCACCAGGTCGTGGAGTGCCCATCTCCAGGACCCACCCTGTGTGGCCGCTCTTCCCTCCCCTGCCCTCTGAACACACTCTGGCCCCAGTGGCTGCCTGGGGCCCCACTGTTTGCTCCGGATGGGCAAGTGCCTGGAGGCAGCAGACAGCGAATACCAGGGTGTTGCCCTTCCTTTATATACCAAGACTGTTCCGTTTCCAGGATACGGTCTCGTGATTTCTCCTTTGTGATGAATGTTGAAGCCATTTCTTGATGTACTGCCTTAATAACTTGGTGAAGGCACACAGCCTTTGGTTGGCAAACGTGACAGCGCTTTTATCTGACCAGCCCTCACCCCGGCCCGTTCCTGCAAGTCAGGTAAGCAGCACAGATGTGGAAGAAGATGCAAGACGAGGGGAGATGAAGTCTGAATTAATCAACGATTTGCCTAGGGTAGTGCTGAGCAACAATTTGGACCTTCTGCCTAGCATTTTAAGCAATGGCCCAACTTCCTCGAGTTGTCAACTGTCTCGCAGTGCCCACAGAACTCTTCTAATAAAAAGCATTCAGCTGCTGATGTGTTTGGAGGGCAAAATGCCAACTCATTAAAAATAGTGACGCTCCTAGTAACTAAAGCTTTCCCTGTGGGTGAACTTAAACTTTCCGTACTCCCGAAGAAGAGGGCGATGGCAGTCATAATTACTCCCAAATGGGCGTTCTGTCACTAGATCATCAACACCTCAAGGCCAAGGCCCCATCTTGCTTTTTTTTTGGTATCTTTAAGAACATCTAACAGAGTGGGTGCTTCTGGCCTGCTGGTAGGCCTGATTAAGTACAGAGATTTAATTTGGGCCATGGTATCCCCAGTATGTTTTTTTGGTTAAGAGTTTGGGATTTGGGGCTTGGCAGTCAGACTGCCTGGATTAGAACGCTAGCTGGCTGTGCGACTTTGGGAAAGTTTGTTAACCTCTCTGAGCTTCAGCCTCTCATCTGTTAAACAAGCTGTTAGAACGAGTCAATGAGATATGTACCCGAAGAGCTTAGCATTCAAGAAAATGACAGCCATTATTACTATAATTAACTAGTGACTGACAGAGCCGGGACTTACCCAGGCTCGTCTGGCTCCAGAGTCCCCGCCGTTGCCCATTTTGGGAACTCAGCGTGACTTCTACTGGATTGCTCTCCACCACAGGGTGGCAGTCATAACGATGGAGGACCAGCAAGCAGCCTCTTGCTGTAAGAGCCACGCTGGTCATTGCTAAACCCCTTCCACAGATGGCTGGGCACCTATGCCCCCCACCAATTCACGACCGAGAAACCCCATCCTCCCACCCCAGTTGGTGATCCAGAAATCTAGGGAATGTCCTTGCTTCTTTGGGGGAAATAGAAGCTCTCCAGGCTCCTTTAGGTCTCCCTCTCCCCCAGGGCTTGTCAAAGGCCCATGTTGTAAGGACAGGAGCTCAAGGAGAGAAGACCACTTTAAGGTTCTGCTTAGCTCCCTGCCTCCCCACATGGGCAGGTGCCCATGGTCTCTCAGATGCGGAAGCAAGGTTCCAGTTAGCCATCAGTATTAATCCCCTAGGACTGCTGTAACGTGGTACCCAAAGCTAGGTGGCTTAAAGGCGAAATTTACTGTCTCACAGTTCTGGAGGCTGGAGTCCAGCACTGAGGTGCTGGCAGAGCCATGGTGATGACTCCAGGGGAGAACCTTTCCTGCCTCTTCGAGCTTCTGCCGTTTGCCAGCACTCCCTGGCCTCCTTTGCCTTGTAAATACACCACTTCAGTCACATGACGTCTTCTCCCTGGGTGTCCTCATGTGGCCTTTCCTCTGTGCATATCTGGCCATGTGTCCAAATTTCCCATTTTTACAAGGACATCAGTGCTATTGGGTCAGGGCCCACCCCAAAGACCCATTTTAACTGAATTACCTCTGTAAAGCCCCTGTTTCCAAATAAGGTCACATCCTGTGGTACTGGAGATTAGGACTTCAGCATATCTTTTTTTTTGGGAGATTCAATTCAACTCATAACACCATCTGTGACGCTTAATTTTGTGTGTCAACTTGGTTAGGCCACGGTACCCAGATATCTGATCCAACATTATTCTAGATGTTTCTGTGAAGTTATTTTTCCAGATGAGATTAACACTTAAATCAGGAGATTTTGAGTAAAGCAGATTACCCTCCATCTGATCAGCTGAAGCCTTAATAGAAACAGACTGATCTCGCTGGGAGAAGAGGGTATTCTGTCAGCAGACCGCCTTTGGACTCCTGCTGAAATCCTTCCCTGGATCTCCAGGCTTCCAGCCTACCCTGCAGATTTTGGACTGGCTGAGCCTCCGCAATCATGTGAGTGAATTTCTTAAAACAAATTCTCTCTCTCTCTCTCTCTTGCACACTCAGTCCATAGAGATATAGATATAGATAGAAATATAGTTATACATGGTCTCTTTCCTTGAAGAGCCCTGACTAATGCACTATCCAACGGCCCCCGTCCCCAGACCCCCTCCTCCTTAGGCCTCAGGATCTTGGCAGGGCTGGCAATGCCTCACCTAGACAGAGCTGAATACCTGAGGCTGCCTTTCAACCCCCTTCACTGTAAACAAACTATCAGTCACCCACTGAACAAGCATTTCTGAGCCTTCCATTTTTATTATTCCCTTGACAAAGGAAGGTTGAACAGTTCAGTCTCAGTGTGAATTGCTGTTAAGTGATGATGGGGAAGAAACGAGAAGAAATTCCTTCACTTCACAAGTTAATACATTTCTAGAAGCTGCCGTTCTGTTCAAGGAGTTAGAGCAGAATCACACTTTTAAAACAATGCATGAAATTTTAAAGTCTGTTCCATGGTTCATGGTCTGGTGACCTATTGCTGTATAACAAACCATTGTAACTCTTTTATTTGTTCAGGACGCTGTGGGTCAGCAGTTTGTGCTGGGCTCAGTGAGGAGGTTCTTCTGCTTGATCTCTTCTGGAGTCCCCGAGGCAGCTTCTGTCACCTGGCAGCATGACTGCGTTCAGGCTGCTGTAATAAAAATATCATAGACTTTGTGGCTTAAACAACAGAACTTTGTTCCTCACCATTCTGAAGTCTAGGAAGTCCAAGATCAAGGTACCAGGGCTTCCCTGGTGGCGCAGTGGTTGAGAATCTGTCTGCCAATGCAGGGGACACGGGTTCGAGCCCTGGTCGGGGAAGAACCCACATGCCGTGGAGCAACTGGGCCCGTGAGCCACAATTACTGAGCCTGTGCGTCTGGAGCCTGTGCTCCGCAACAAGAGAGGCCGCGATAGTGAGAGGCCCGCGCATCGTGATGAAGAGCGGCCCCCGCTTGCCGCAACTAGAGAAAGCCCTTGCACAGAAACGAAGACCCAACACAGCCAAAAATAAATAATAAATAAATAATAAAAAAAAAAAAAAAAAAAAGATTAATGTACCAGATGATTCAGTGCCTGGTGAGGACTCTCTACCTGGTTTGCAGGGGACGTCATCTCCCTGTGTCCTCTCATGATAGAGACGGAGACCATGCCTCTCATGTCTCTTCTTATAAGGTTATTAATCCCATTCATGAGGGCTCCACCCTCATGACCTAATTACCTTCCAAAGGTCACACCTTCAAATACCATCACATCGGGGATTATGGCTTCAACATGTGAATTTGGAGGGACACAACTCTATAGCACTGGGACTAGATGGTCCAAGATGAGCTCACTCACACATCTGACAATTGGTACTGGCTGTTGGCTGTACAATCGAAGTTCTCATCTTCAAGATGGCTAGCTGGGTCTTCCTTACATGGTGGTCCTGGGTTCTAAGAAGGTGAGAGCAGAAGCTGCAAAGCCCTTTAAGGCCTAGGCTCAGGCGTCACCAAAACATCATTTCTATTGTATTCCTTTGGTCAAAGCAAGTTACAAAGCCTTCCTATGTTCAGGGCAAGGAGGAATAGACCCCACCATTCAACAGGAGATGGTTCAAAGTGACATTGCAAAGGGATGTGCATGCACTGATGTGAGGATTTATTGCAACCAATTTTGTAAACAATCTACAATGTTCACTAAGCAAATTAAGCTAGTGAATGTAAAGGGCAAGTTCTTTCTGGAGGTGACAGCGTGATACCGATCAGAGCCAGGGATCAGAGGGCCATCTCGGACATGCGAGGCCAGGGCGGTTTATTACGCCATTTGATTGAGAACCCGGCAGGGAAGGTTTCTGGACTCTGCCTGATTCAAAGTCTGGTCTATAAATTTTTTTCCTGTGAAATTAGATATTTGCCTCAACTCTGTTACAGCACAGCCAGAGGCATCTGGTTGGGTCAGCTGACGTATGTTCTTAGACTTTCCTTGGCAGAAGTTAATTTTTTTCTTAAGAATTTTTTTTTCTTTCTCCAAGGCTGAGTCTTTGGGTTAATACCAGGGATCCACAATTCATAAATTTGTTCCTCGTGGTTCATTGTTTCAAAATGAGACTTTTAATAGATTCCAAAGACATAATAAGAGTGCTGCCTAGTCACATAATGAAGTTACGGTGCACATGGCTGACAGGTAGTAATTTATTATTATCTTTGTCCCTGATAAGAGTCGTGCCGTGCACAGTGGGTACCTAATAAATATTAGCTCTAACAACGTAAGCAATGGAAAAAGTTTGTCCCTTTGTGTTTCAACCAACCATTCACAATGCGTTCTTCCATTACCATGGTGTCTATTTTCTGTTAATTTTATCAGTTATATGTAGAGGGGAACCAGAGCTGTGTGTCTTTATTACTGTTAGCTTAAATGTCCTAATTTATCCTGTCGCCGTGTTTCACTTAGCATAGCAAGTCACAATATTTTTCTGTCCCTGCAGTGAAAGACTGCAGTAAGTTGATCTTGCTAACAAGAGATAATTATTAGCTTCCTCAGGAATGTTACTGTATATGCATTGCTAAGCATTCCAGGAGGATTAATATTTCTGTGAATTTTGGACAAGACGAGGTAGCAGCACAGAGCAATAGGGCTGTTTGAATATTCTTCCTTTCTCCATTTGCCTCTCCATCACTGGTAATTTGTTAATGCTGCTTGTGTTTCGTCTGAGGTCATGCTGAGAATTAATGCACCTCTACTGACTAATACACCCAGTTCCAAAGAGAGAATGAGGCAAGTCAGAACCTTGGACGATCCCGGCAGTCACAAGGTTTGCATTCAAGAGCAACTTCTTCACAGGGTGATGCTTTTCTGAAAAGTTGGCCGTGAAATGGCAGTTTAAAATCACGGTTCATTGATGTTCAAGGGTTTCTTCCTCAGATGAGCAGAGCTATTCTGGCACTTGGAATTGCACACTTTTTTGGCTTTTTTTTCTTATTTGTTTGTTTTTGTTGTTGTTGGGAGCAGACAGAGAAGGCAAGCAGATTTAAAATTCAGCAGAGGATCACTGAGAGTTCGAGGCTGGTGGGGCTGGGAAATCTTTGATTGTCAAGCTCAGGGTCCAAAAGAAATGGAAACCTTCTGAAATATCTGGGCCTAGTCATCCCTTGATTATATTAGACACCCTAACCAGACTGCATATGTGTGTGTGTATTGAAGACATTGCATCCTTCTGATACATTTCCAGTGAATTCTTCTATTTAGGAAAACTTTAGATAAACCACAAGTAGGCAATGTTGACATATCAACTTGAAATGGGAATTTGGCTCTCACTAGTAAACCTTTATGAACTATCTAGGTCAATCATGCATCGGTTCATTTAGTCGATCAACAAATAGTTACTGAAAGTCTCATGTGGGCCAGATGCATGGTGGGCTTCGGGCATACTGGAGGGGTTTGCGTTCTAGAGGAGGAGAAAGGCAAGCAGGCAGGCCGTTCCAATACGAGGGGATTTATGGGAAGGGTCAGCCCAGAGGGCTGTGTAGACACACACAGATGTCTCAGGCCCGATAGAGGCGGGTCTGGGTGGGCCCATCTGAAGTGACCTCTCAGGTGAGGCAGAAGGCGTGATGAGAAGTGAGGCAGGAGGGGTAAACAGCACCAGGTCTGTGGGATTTAGACCCATGCGACGGAGTTTGGCCAATGGGAGGCATGGACAGTTTTAAGAAAAGAAGTGACAAGATCAGGCTGAGGTTCTGAAGACTATACTGCTTGCAGTGGGGAGGGTGGCATAGAGAGGTGTCCTAGGTTGGGATGCCAAAGAGCTGAGCCTGAGACTGGCTTTCTGGGCAAGCAGTTTCTTGGGGGGAGTGCTTTCAGGTGAAACCCGACAAGATGTGCAGGAAGCACGAATAGGGCAGGCGGAGACGTGGTCTAGCCCCAGCCTGATCCCACGGGGAGCTCTGGGACGTGAGGGCCTTGTGCCTCGTTATCAGGCCGTCCTGGCCGTGGGCTGTCCCCAGAGGGGAGACAAAACCTCCCAGGCATTTCCAGGTGAAAATGCCTGGTGCTTTTCTCCCAGGGCAAGTCTCAGGAGAAGGGAGCAGCTGTGAGCTATTAGCAGCTCCCGGTCAGGGGGACGTGGGTCGGGTACCAAGAGCATCTACTCCCAGAGGGAAGGAAGAGCCAGCGAGGGGGTCTTGACCTCTTCCAAGGGGGTAGATTTCGGCTTGTCGTTGCTGGAAAGGAAAGGGCAAATCGGTTCCTCTAATGGAAAATGCATTAGGCTTTCTAGAAGGAGCTGCTAAGCGAGAGGTGAGAACAGTGGGAGATTACCAGTGGTTTGTCTAAGAGCAAGACCAAAGAAGCGTATCATCAACCAGGAAGAAAAGAGACCCACAGTCCAGAATTAATCAGAGGTAAGGGGAGGGGGATTTGAGTAGCATTGCGGTACGCGTCAGGCAAGGCAGAGACGGGGCTATGCCAACATTCTAAAAATAAATAATTCTCTCCTGTTTCTATCCGAGGTGCTCAAGGTAATTTGCAAACATTTACAGGCTCGTTTTCACCAGGCTGAACTGAAGGCAAAGCTCCCGTTGACTTCACAGGGAGCTCCCGGGGGGACAGGCAGCAAGGTGAGGCTTCGGTTCTGGGTAATTAAGACTTAGAGCACCCTTGTTAGCGATGAAATCCCCGTGCGCGTCACTGAAATGCAGTAGGCTCCGAAGCCCTATGACCCCTCGCCGGCTGTGGCCATCAGAAGCCCACTGGAGCCATCATTAATTTTGCTCTCCTTCACTTTCTGAAATCAAAGGAGGACATCACTTTGATTAAGAGGAACAGTCACGTTACAGGCAATCAGTGGAGTCAGCCTGCGTTGGTCAGTGTCCTTAGAGCTACTTCCTGATGGTGGGGTTGGTGCTCCCAAGGGGAATATGAGTTCTGCGAGATAAGCTGAGAGCCCACTGTCACCTTCTGAGCAGGCAAAATTCTCCCCAGACCCCACCTGCACTCCTTCCTTAGTTTATCCTTTTCTGTTTCCCTTCCTATCGCCATCTCTGAGACACAAAGGTGCTCATTGGTGGTCAAGCCTGGATAAGAGGAAATGTCTCTAGAACACTTCAGCTCCCTCCTCTGGATCAGGGTGGAGGAGGGATGGGTAAATGAATGAGCAGGTGTCTATGGAGCTTCACCTCATGCAGGGTGCTGTGCTGGTAGCTAGGAAAGATACAGAGAATTCTGGAACACAATCCTGACCCTCAAAGAGCCTACAGTCTTGCAGAAGGGGCACATCTCTACCAGCCAGGGTTAGCAGCACAGCTTTGGAGGCAGACAACTTGGTTTTGATTGCTGGCTCTGCCACATGGGCTGTGTGACCTTAGGCAAGTTATACAACCTCTAAAGCCTCAGTTTTCTCATCTGTAAGATGGGGATAACAATAGAACCTACCTTGTAGGGTCATTGTGAGGAATAAACATATTACTTAAACCATGATCATTACTCAATAAATGTGAACAAAGCAACAGACATTTGTAGAGTATTCAATGTGCTGAGCTTTACATGCTCTATCTCATCTAATCTGCAAACAGCATGTAAGATGAGTACCATTGTTATCCCTGTTTTACCAACAAGGAAGTGGAGGCTCAGAGAAGTAAGTGACTTGTACAAAGCTACAAAGCTAGGAAGTGATGGAGGTGGGATTTGGACCCAGAGCCAACAGTTCCTGTAAGAAAATCCGTGAGGGCTTTAGGTATGCAGAGAATGAAGAGCTCCCTGGGAACTGGGGCAGTCAAGGAAGGTTTCTGCTGAGTCTCCCATTTGCATGGAGGAGGTTCATTTATTCATTCAGCCAATATTTGTTGAACACATAATATGACTGGGCCCAGAGCTGGGGATCTCTTGAGTAACGCATGATTTCTATTCACAGTTTGAAGGGGAGGAAGTACACCATCAAATGCTACAATGGCAAGGAGGGGGCTCTGCAAAGGGTCCCTTTGAGCAGGACCTTGACGAGGGAGAGGGATGGAAAGACATGGAAGAAGGGAGAGGAACAGGAAAGGATTCCTAAGGAGGTGAAGGCTTATGGCACAGTATGAGCAAAGGCTCAGAGGGATGAAACAGCTCAAGGAACCCCAAGTATTTACATGGCTGAAGCCAAGGGTGAATGTGGATAGGAAGAAAAGAAATAATTACAATAACCGACATCCTTTGAATACTCATAGTGTGTTAGGTACTTTTCACTATCTCTTATTCTTTCTCTGAAGTATTTAGAAGAACTATGGGCCAAATCTAGTCCACCACCTGTTTTTTTTTTTAGCCCACGAGCTAAGCATGGGTTTTCACAGATGAACATTTGCAAAAGATTTTGATGATAGGGAACCCTAACTTTGAACCTAATTAAGCAAAATACTATCTTTCCCCCCCAATAGAATTCCATTGTTCTCCATATTATTAAAATAGCAGATCTATATTATTAAAAAAAAAAGTCCTCAATTATTATTATATTTTGAATTTTGTCAGTAGAATATGTTGTGGAAATTTATTCTCTCTCTAGTTATATAAGTATCTATATCATAGCCTTAATTTTGCATCTTCACCTACAAAACCGGAAATACTACCTGAGCCCTTTATGGGAAAAGCCTGCCAACCCCTGTCTTTCCAAATGCCCACGAGGCATCATTCTAATTTAAGGAGGTCTGGGGAAGAAGCAAAGGACCTGAGCCAGAGCAAGGGGAGAAGGAATGGAGGGGCTAAAACTGCCTGGATGCGGAGACAAGCAGGAAGTAGGAGCCTCCCCTGGCTATCCTGATGCCTGTGGACCTGGGCTCAGGGCCGGGACACAGTAGGAGTAAGGCTTGTTTACCAGAAAAGAATTCCTGGCCAGGGGCATTGCATTTCTTGCTTGGATGACTGGGCATACTCCCAGCGCTGCAGGAAATGCCAGAGGAAGTGCAGGTCTGGTGGGCTGATGGTGGGACAGACAGGCGGAGCTGGAGATGGCTGGGGATAAATATGTGGAGACGTCCAGGAGGAGGGTGGGTCTCAGGAGCCAAAGGTAGAGTTGGGAGTCACCAGCAATGGAGGCGGAAGCCTCGGAGAGTCAGAATCCATGCATTAAGGGAAGAAATTATTTCTTCTGTCAAGAGGAGTTAAAAGGTTCACCTTCTCAGAATGGGAGCGGGGACGGAGCACTTACGCATCTTTGAAGCTCTGGGGTGGAGTGGAGTGTGGCCAAGTTCCTGGGTCCAGTGGATCTGGGAAAAGGAATCAAGGCTATTTTTGAAATGGGTTATCCATGTCGGTATATGATATCTCTTCACACACACACACACACACACACACACACACACACACACACACACTCCAAAGGATCATAAAGGATATATTTTTAAAACTCCAGTGTGTGCACTAATTTACACAGAATTATCTGATTAGCTTCAGAGGCTGTTGACTTGAAGATGTCCAAGTAAAAACAGAGGGGAAACGCTCAGTGTGATTGAGAATGCAAGGGGAATTTCCTTCCAGTGAAGTTTCAGAAAAACAAAAGGAGTAGCAGCCTCTGATTACATAATTCCAACCTGGGAAAGTAAAAATCTTTGATTATCTATCTATGCTCTGCCAAACTCAGAGCCCAGAGGAAATCAGGCAAGCCGAAAAGAAACTGATTTCCACCACTTTTCCTTTTCCTCTCTCTCGTTTCGTGGCCTCTGTAACCTTGCGGAGCTGGCCTGCGCGGGCTGCAGGCTGGCGTGGCACTCCCGGCAGGGTGGATTCTTTGCTGCAGCCAGAGGCGCTGGTGAGGGAGCAACTGGGATGAAGGGAGAGAGGTGAGGATGCCACCGCCTAACCGGGGGCAGGACCAAGTCTACCTTGTCAGCTGCGGGGATTCTCATAGACCTACTGTTTCCCCAAGAATTCTTGGGGCAAATAAGGGGGAAAATGTGAGGCTGTCTGAAGTTTTACAGGAAGTGAGGGTTTATTGAGGTTTGGGATGTGCTCAGTCTTTGGAATTTTTGCCTTGGTTTTCCTTGGGGCCAGTCCTGGTCCATAAGGTGTCTGTGTGTAAGTTATGAAAAGATGACCCCCTGCCCCTGGCCCCATACCCTGGGCAGCCCAAGGCTAGGACTAATGTCAGGGCAGCGTGACTGGCCTCCCACTTGCCCTCTTGGGTGAGCCTGGGGGCAGAACACACCTGTACAACTGCCCTACCTCCACCCCCAGTCCTGTGTGCCCTATTCATTAATATGCAGAAAAAGCAGCATCTGGAAAGTGGTGCTGCAGAAAACCTGATGACGTGGCAGGGTTCAACTAAGTACTTAATGCGTGTCCATCTCAAATACCGATTTGTCTTTCCCTTGGACAAATAATGTAACAGTAGGCCTGGGGACACCTGGCATTTTATGGGCTCTCTTCTCCCCTGGCTTTAACCCTGTGAGGCATCATCCAGGAGGCACTTTGAGAAATTGCAGCCACACTTTGAGCTGCTAGGATTCCCCTGAATAAATGATCATTTTAGTGTTCTAAATGGAACTGGAGAGCAAATCAACAAGTTCTAGGAAATCCATTAAAAGAAGAAAAAATGAAAAAAAAAAAAAAAAGAAGAAGAAAAAATGCAACATGGTCCCATATCTAATACAAGAATGAGATTTTCATGAGATGTCTTTCAAAGAGAAAAATGCATGTGCAGAAATAGACAACAGCTGTATAAACTCAAACAATCATCTTTCCTGATTTGAAGGGAACGTATAATGTAGGTAGAGGAGAGATTCGTATATTTACCTCCGAACCTGACTTGATTTTCATGTCATTCTGTCATTTATGAACAGTTCCCAAGTGCCTTGTCAAAAACAGTTGCTTATTAAGCCACTGAAAGTATAAAAATACAGACAATCTAAACTGTGAATCATTTCACGAACCCCTGGTGGCCCAGACTGGATTCTGCACTGAGTTAAACAGTTGTGCAAACATGAACTCACCTTCCTTTGCATGGCAGATCTGCTCCTAACTCCAGGTGAAGGAAGTTTCACAAGGCAACACCGTGTCTGAAAGTGTTCACAACCGAGTGGGGAAGAAGCAAACAGATTTTAAAAATACTATACAAGACTAGGTTAAACGATTAGAAATCAATTAGAAGGGATCACTCTGAAGTTGCACTGAAGAGTAGATTATGTATAGAGTGTGCTGGGAACATAGAAGAGGCGGAAATTAACGCAACCTAGGGGGACTGGGGAAATGTCAAGACAGAGACATTTGAATGGTGTCTTGAAGGATGAATAAGAGTTTGCAAATGGCACGGGGAGTCTTCTCCGCAGAGTAACAGCATGGGCAAAGGTTGGGGGATGTGACTCTGCCCAGCTAATGAGGGATCAGGAAAGAGGTCTGCATGGCTGGACGGCATGGTGTATGTGAAAATGATGAAGGATGAAGCTGGAAAAGAAGGCAGGGTGGCTGGGCCAGGCTCCGTGTGAATATGAGCCCTGAAGATTTTCAGGCTGAGAAAGGCACAAACAGATTGGTGTTTTAGATGGTTTCTCCTGATGGCCTTTGATCTGCAGAGCAGAGCCTCTCAGTGAGATCCGCCTTAAGGTGATACACGGTGTTGTTCTTTTCACTGATTCAGAAAATTAATCCACTTCCTAAAGTTCTTTGTTTATTCCCAGGGGGTGTTTATACCCTAGAACAGGGGTCTACAAACTATGGCCCACCAGCCATATCTGGCCCGCCACCTGTTTTTGTAAATAAAGTTTTATTAGAACACAGCCTTGTCATTTCATTCAGTGCTCTCTATGGCTGTTTTCCCACTATGGTTGATTTCAAAGCAGAGTTGAGTAGTTGCAACAGAGACTGTATGATTTGCAAGGTCTGAAATATTCATGATTTGGTGCTTTACAGAAAAAGTGTGCTGACCCCTGTCCTTTGGTTCTGCAAAGACTTTGCCAAATTTCCCATCAGACCAGAAACTTCAGAGATCACCATGAAGGTTTGCCTCATTACCTTGTATACTGCTTACCTCCGCCTTTATCAAGTGGCCAAGTTTGACTGTGCTCTTCCAGTCAGTAGCAGGAAACAGAGTGGAGAGTCACATACAAAAGAGGCAACAAAACACTGAGCACCAGGAACCAGGCAAGTCTGGTCAAACCACTCCATGTCTTCTCCTCAGGTGTCCCCGAGTATGAGATCAGCAGCCTGCTAAGTATACTGATTGAATCAGAGTTCAAAAACCTCCCACCATGTCCTTATAGATAGGGCAGAACTGATTAGGTGGTTATGTTGATGGTCAAACAATGGCCCCCAAAACATACACATGAAAAGGCTGACATCAATCGTGGAGATCTCTAACAAGTACTCACAAGACTTCGGACCCAACTCCTGTCCTGCTCAACATTTTTACTGGCACGAATAAATCAGAAGCCATGTTATCAATGTGAAGCTTGCCCATAGCTGGGGGATGGGGAACAGCTAATAACGGGCATCGATATGTTGGCATCACTGTTCCAAAAAATTCTTGATAAGCTAGAGTAGTGACCAAAATGTGCTTTCCTAAGGGGGAAATGTGAGGCTCCTATGGGTCCACCCCTAACATTCCAGGGCCCTGGGGTGAGAGTACAAATGAAGACCAGCATACCATATATCCAAATATTTAGAAGTTATAAATCAGTCTAACAAGCTTCTAGACAAAATATGTTCTATCTTCCTCCCTTAACACCACCTAGAAGCCTAGATTCAAATTCAGATTCTCTGAGTCCTCAGAGTCTTAATGCTGGAACATGGCAGCATGGGAGAGCCAGCCCTAGTCCCCCAGGTCCCAGCTCTTAACCCACCTTTCTATTTTCTGATCTCACTTAAACTCCTCAGCAACTTCTCTCCAGTTGACTCCTCTTTACTGTCTCATTTGTTATATCTGTCATTTGGTGCCATTTATCTGGCTCTACCCTCTGACTTCTATACTTAAACCCAATTCCTCTTGCATTGTGGATTAATCTGTTTCCAGTCTCTTCAGGTAACCCTGCTCTAGTGCTTACATTTGGCAGTCCCCAGGTGACAGTGTCCCTGATGGGCTTCCCCCTAAGGCTAGGAAACAGAACCTGGCCAACTCCCACCTACCTTCCAGCTCCCAGGTCTTCTACGATAACCCCTCTCCCTTGCCAATACCTCTTGAACTTAATCACAAAGGATGAACACATACTTCAGCAAATTGGGGGCCCTGGGGGTGGGAGGTAGTCCCACCCACAAGCAATATATTGTTCTGAAAGCTAGTGTTTTTATTTTCAAAGGGTTACATGTTTTAAGAAAAAAGTTTTAATCATTGGAATATGATTAAATTAAATATGCATAACATACATTCCAGAAAGTACACAAAACATAAATAGACAGCTTAATGAGTAATCACAAGGTGTATGACCACCAGGTAAACAAATGCCCCCAGAAGCCCCCCTGCCCCTTTGTGCCTCACTATCTTCACCCCAAAGGAAACCAACTACTATTGTTGGTTTTGCCTATTTGGGGATTTTATGTAAATGGAATCGAACACTATTTATTCCTTTGTATATGGCCTTTTCACTCAACATGAGATTCATCTACGATGCTCTGTGTTGTTCTAGTTCACGCACTTTCATTGCCATGTGTGCGTTATGTGAGTATTCCACAATGTATTTATATATGTCATCGTTGATAGGTTGGTTATTATGACTAATACTTCCGTGAACATTCTTGTAAATATCTGTTGGTGCCCCTGAGCATGAATTTGGGATTGTATATATCTAGAAATGGACTTCTGGATGGTGAGTTTTGCATATTTCAACTTAGTCAATACTCCCAAACAGTTTTCCAGAGTGACTGAACCCATCTGTACGCCCACCTTCAGTCTGTGAGAGTTCTTGTGGCTCCACATTTTCATAGGTTTTTTTAAAAAAAATTATTCCTTATGATATAGCCATGTTTGTTTCCATGTTGAAAATTTTTATACCTTTTTTGCCAGAAAGGGAAAATGACCCTTCTGGAAGATGTACCAAGTTAATTCTGTGGCTTCACCTGTCCCAAAGTGGAGGAGCTCAACCAAGCTGACCTCTTGGAGATTCTTTTTTTTTAAAAACACTTTTATTATTTATTTATTTATTTATTTATTGGCTGTGTTGGGTCTTCGTTTCTGTGCAAGGGCTTTCTCTAGTTGTGGCAAGCGGGGGCCACTCTCTTCATCGCGGTGCGCGGGTCTCTCACTATCGCGGCCTCTCTTGTTGCGGAGCACAGGCTCCAGTCGCGCAGGCTCAGTAGTTGTGGCTCATGGGCCTAGTTGCTCCGCAGCATGTGGGATCTTCCCAGACCAGGGCTCGAACCCATGTGCCCTGCATTGGCAGGCAGATTCTCAACCACTGCGCCACCAGGGAAGCCCTCTTGGAGATTCTTTATCCAGAGTCATGACCTTCTGGCCTTTCACCAAACTGTTTCATATTCAGGGACCAGCTTCCCTTCTCTGTCAGTAAAGAGGATCCACTGCTGGCCTTTAGTTTATTTTTTCAAGACAGTACTTATCTGAATAATCTTATTTTGATCACACGTTCATCTATTTGTCACTTAGATTCGCCTCTAAGTCCTTTCAAGGAAACGGACCATATACTTCCTTAATATATACTTCCATTACCTGCAAGAATTCTTGGGACCCCATGGGGAGCAGTCAGGATTTGCTAATGGACTGCCTGACTCAGTGTAGCTTAAATTCCATCTTTATTTTTATATGATAGTTTAAGTGATTTAATGAGTGGCTGTCACTGACAAGGCATTTGGGGCCTGTGCATAAAATGACACAATAATTTAAAAATAAAGCTTTGCTCAGAGACTAATGCACAGAACTGCCTTCCACGTACACCTCACTCTTTATCCTAGAGGAAACAATTCTTTCTTTGGTCAAGTGCCGTTTGTTTTCATTGATAAAAATAAGTAAATCCACATTCCCTTCTCCTGCCTTGCTTGAATGCTTACAAAATCAGGAATCATATATAATATTCATTTCAGCAATGAATATGCAGAAAGTTCTGCATCTCTTTATTTAGGGATTTTAAACATTGCAGTCATGTTCATCATGGTGACGGTAGGCTTTTATATCTAAGACAGACTCATTTCTCAAAGTTGTATTTAAATATCTCACATGGTACTGTTGGCCTCTTGGGTATTGCACAACATACAACTGAAGAAGGAAGCTTAACCAAGCAAAAAAAAGAAAAAAGTAAAGGAATGGTGCAGCTATGGATATTTCACTTTTAGGAAGCAGCAGGACCAGGGAAGAGGAGAATTCTAGGGGAGCCAACTTTGCAATGAGAATCTGGATGTTGGCTTCATTTTAAAGCACAGTGTGGGAGTTGTTCTCTAACTTAATGACGCTCTAAGTGAGGTATACAATTTTTTCTCAGTTGTTTTGTAGGCCAGTTTTCTCTTCTGCTCCTTTCAATAATCTAAATACCAAATACTGACAATCCAGATGGTTACCCGGACCTAAGCACACACACAGTTTCACACCTATGGCTTTGCTGTTGATTGTACATTTTAGGATAGATTCATTCATTCATTCATTCATTCATTTGTTGTTTCATTCGTCCATTTGTTTAATTAAATAGTCAGGCAACAAATACTTCCCCAGCATCTATGATATGCCAAGTGTTGTGCTTGGTGCTCAGAGTACAATGATGTGTCCTAGCCAGACATTATTCAAATAATTACACAAAGAGTTGTAAAACTGCACCAGTGAGTGCTCTGAAGAAAGAGCAAGGTACAGTGGGAATGTGTATTAGAGGGATTTGACTTACGGAGGTCTGGGAAGAGTTCTTACGGAAGTGATAGGCTGAGCTGATGTCGGTTAAATGAGCAAGTAAATTAACTAAGTAAAGTTGGGGGAGTGGAGGGGAGCTTGAGGAAATGAGAACACCTTGTGCAAAGGTCCTGTGGTGGGACAGTACGCCTTATGTGAGGATTAGAATGAAGGTCAGTGTGGCAGGAGAGAGAGCAAAGGGTGTGGGTAGGACCTTGTGGGCTCTAAAGGAGTTTTGTCCTTATCTCTTTTTAAAAATTAATTGATTAATTAATTAATTTTTGTCTGCATTGGGTCTTCGTTGCTGTGCACGGGCTTTCTGTAGTTGTGGCGAGCAGGGGCTACTCTTTGTTGCGGTGCACAGACTTCTCATTGTGGTGGTTTCTCTTGTTGCAGAGCACCAGCTCTAGGCGCGCGGGCTTCAGTAGTTGTGGCACACAGACTTCAGTAGCTGTGGCTCGCGGGCTCTAGAGCACAGTCTCAGTAGCTTAGTTGCTCTGCGGCATGTGGGATCTTCCCGGACCAGGGCTCGAACCCACGTCCCCTGCATTGGCAGGCGGATTCTTAACCACTGCGCCACCAGGGAAGTCCCCTTTGTCCTTATCTTAAGAGCAAAGTTGACACATGGAGAAGAATAGGTGGAGGACAGGAAGAGATTCGATTTCACAGTGTGAGTTGTGGGACTCAGAGGCGTGCGAGGAAGAGGGTTTTTGAACTTCTTGTTCTTGCCTTACACAGTCCCTGGGCATCAGCTTGACTGAATTGCAGGTGTCCCCTGACAGCTGTTAGCTGTCGGCCAGGCTGGTCTCCCAGGTCTGAGCGGGTAATAGGCAGGATGCTTAGGGGTGGTGGAGGGCCGCGCTCCAGTGGTCCGGATCTGCTCCCTCTGCGCACAAGGAGCCATTTGGGCAGGACGCCTGTGCTTACTGCCGGAAGATCGGAACCTGTTGAGCTGTAACAGTCTGACAGGGAAGCCCAGTTTCAACTTGAATAGAACACAAGGCAACCAACCAACTGACATAATCTCTCCCCTGAAAGGTAACGTGTGGCCTTTGTGTGCTGGAGCTTCCATTTACAACTGAGATGAAATGTAGACAAATTCAAAATATAACCGTTCTTGACCCCATTTATAATGCTAATCATAATTTACATCATAAATGGCATTTTCAGACTCCAGTATTCAACATTTGGAGATGCAAAAGATCTGGAAAAGTATTCTAAAGCAGAGCGCGCTAAGACACAATAATAACAATAAGAATTCAGGCAGAATTCTGGGCGGGGGAAGAAAGGGGAGGGGCACCTACTTCCTGAATGTTGAATGTGATTGTCAAAAAGCAGAGTTTCTCAACCTCGGCGCCGCTGACATCTGGGGCTGGATCACACTTTGCTGTGGGGCTGTCCTGTGCACTGCCACATGTTTACTAGCATGCCTGGCCTCCGCCCACTAGATGCCAACAGCAAAACATCCTCTGTCCCGGGCTGTGATAAGCTAAGCTGTCTCCAGACACTGCCATATGTCCCCTGGGGGGGTAAAGTCCACCCACCATCCCCACTTTTGAACCACTCTCCTGGAGGGTCCATAATTAATACACTGGTATAGAGGCTTTTGTGAGATAAGAATACTCATTGCCAATAATCTGAAGATTGTTTCATATAACAATGTTTACACTTTTCTATAGAATGTGGCCAGAAGATTTTCAACATGAAATCAGTTTTACTTCTCAAACAATTTAGACACATAGCATGTATATGAAAATGACTGTACTTGAAACTCCCAGCTAAGGAGCAAACGCCTTTCCATTCACTGAGGGAAGTTGAGCTTTTGATTCTGCAAGTCCACTTTTTAGTTTTAAGTCGGGAGTACAAAAACACCTGTGCCATTTCTTCCTTTGTAGAGGAACAACAGCAGCAAAAAAGAACCAGTTGTTCATTTTCTGTGCTCTTGAAACTTTAAATATTTCTCCCCATCTCAGTTTCGGTGGGAGATGGGAGAATATTAAAAGCTGTAATACCATCATTTGGATGCTTACCCATAGTCTGGAGGAACTGGAAAAACTTTGTAAAATTTCCCAAGAGAGTGAAGTGCCCTGACAGGGGCCCAAAGCTCCCGGTCCTCTGCTGGAACAGACACCACTGTCCAGCTGGGACTACCGCAACCAAGAAGACTGAAGATGTTTGGCTTTCGGCCTTTTTACCGTGCTGTACTTGAGTGACCTTGAAAATTGGCTAAATCTCCTTGGATCTCCACTGTCCTTTTTCCGAGAATAAAAATAAAAGCAGTGACCGAATTCCTCATCCGAGTGTTGTGAGCTTTAATGAGATCACAGTTGGGGGATCTGGCCTTATCATTTAAGGAATGTTACTTCCCACCTTGATGCTTCCAGGGCTTTCCCCTTATTTTGCCTATTTCTGTTAAATTGGTTAGGTAGACAGATGTTTCTTTTATATAACTGGAGATTCAAGATTTAGAAATGTCATGGAAGTACCTGTCAACCACCCTAAATTTAAATCTGGTGAGTTGAGATTAGATATAGACAAATATAAACTTATTTCATGTATTTATAAAATACATAGATTATATAAACATATATACAAAAGAAGTTTAAATTTGTCTCTAATATATAGTTGTTTGCTTTCTATATGTAATATACAAAATAGGTTCAAACTGTATTATATATATAGCAAATATCCTTGAATAGATTCCTAGTGTAAATGATAATAAAATATTACCTAAAATATTAATAATGCCTTAATAATACACCTTAATAATACCTTAATGGCTTACATGATTTGAAAAGGCTTTTGGTACTTTAGATTAGAAGTTATAAGCTATATCTACTGAAAATGTGACTAGAGTTAGTAAAACTTAGTTGGTCTGAATATCAGAAAGCCCTGGACAAAAGTCACCCCAGGCAGGCTTCGTGTTTATCTTGGGGAAGAAGAATTTATCTACAGCCCCTGAAAGAATACAGAGACAGGGCTTGTTTGGTTTGGTTCTGTGGTCTGTGCTGCTGGAAGGAGGAGGGTTAGGCAGGAAGATGTTGGTCCATTTATGTAAAGGCTGAAGACTGCTCCCTGAGGTTGAAATTTACCAGATAAACTAGGGTGAGTCCAGGGGGAAAGCAAGTAATAAAAATGAGACCAACAATGGGACTTCTCTGGTGGCACAGTGGTTAAGAATCCGCCTGCCAATGCAGGGCATATGGGTTCGAGCCCTGGTCCGGGAAGATCCCACATGCCGCGGAGCAACTAAGCCCGTGCTCCACAGCTACTGAGCCTGCGCTCTAAAGCCCGCGAGCCACAACTATTGAGCCCGTGTGCCACAACTACTGAAGCCCGTGTGCCACAACTACTGAAGCCCGTGTGCCTAGAGCTGGAGATCCGCAACAAGAGAAGCCACTGCAGTGAGAAGGCCGCGCACCGCAACAAAGAGTAGCCCCCGCTCACCACAACTAGAGAAAGCCCGCGCACAGCAACGAAGACCCAACGCAGCCAAAAATAAGTAAATAAATAATAAAATAAAATTCTTAAAAACAGAAAAAGTGAGACTAACATCTTTGAAACCGGAGCATGATGTTGGAACATGCCAGGGGCAGCAGCATGGGATGTTGGCCTAAGGAAGAGGGTGGGAGGGAGAGACCTGTGAGGTTTTTATTCCTGACGCTCAGAAGTGTGTGCCCTGAACAGTAGACTTCACCTCTGTCCAAAATGATACAAACAACCCCACATCTGTGTAGTTTGCAAAGCACTTCTCAGCCACCATTTCATTTAACCCTCAGAACAATCCTGAGAGAGGCTGGCGTCATTTTCAATGGATAAAGCCTACTCAGAGGGGTGAAGGGACTTGCTCAAAGGTCCTTGACTGGGAATTGATGGAGAACAAACTCTATCCCACACACCAAGGAAAACAAATCCCCTTTTTAGAAAAGGTAAAATAAAATAAAAATTGAAACCAGTCAGGAATCCAGGTGGAGTTGGGGATCTAGAGGATGGTTGTCTTTGTTTTTTAAAACGTTTCTTCCCTTCCAACTCACCACGCTACCCTTTTTTATTTTAATTTCCTGCTAGTGGGCTTGGGGTAAGGTCATCTTTCATTTTAAGAAGGTATGAAAACCTGTCTTCTTGTTCATCACCATCTGTCTCCTCCACACTGAAACTTCCTGTAGGTTAGCTGGCCAAATCTCAACATTAGCTGCTAGGTACTGTGTCGCCCAGCGGTAGTTAAGTGAATGATTACACGTCGTGATTTTAATCACCATGATCTCTCCAGAGACCATGCCTGTCCTCCTAAGTGTGTGGATTCCAATTTACCAGTTTTAAGATGCAGTGAACAGAAGTCTGTTCCTGTAATTGACCAAGAGGTCTTAGCCCACGAAGGCATGTGTCTGCCCTATTCACTCTGCAGTCATGCTCGCCGCATCCACACTGCTGCCACTTTCACTTCTCAGTTTTGTTTTGTTTTTTTTTAATTTCCTAAGTTTTTTGTTTGTCTTTGCCCTCCGCTGATTTGGCGAATACATTTTTACTTCCCGGAGAGATGTTTAAACCATTTGTGTTAGAGGTATATTTTTTAATGTGTGTCCTGTCAACAGTACAGTGAGAATACAATTTTAGGAACTCAAAATATGTTTAAACACAACCTAGTAAATGTTGTGGCTCATCATTTGGTGTTTGGCCTTTGCAGTTTCATTTTATTTAATGCCATATTCGATGTTCTTGATTTGAAATACTTCCTTTTATATTCGTTTTGAAGGCAGTATTTTTTTTAACGTTCTCCACTTGACTTTCTTCTAATAACAGCCTCTCCCAAAATATACTGGATTTCTATAGTAATTTATGTCTATTTATGTGTCTGCCTGTCTGTCTGTCCTTCTAGCTTCATTTATTTACATAAACAAAAACTGCTTCATCTGGAAGGTGCTAGGACAGACCACCAGAGTATCAGCCCCCAGAAGAAGTCTTGTGCTCTGTGGCCTCTGCTGAGTACCACGTGGATTTGCCTTTTCAAAGCGAGACATCTGGCCATCACTCACCAACCCGCTTGGCCTTTCCTGGAGTAATTTTGCTGTCTCTCCACTTCACTCAGATTTGAGAGAGTTAATTATTTAATGTGTTTGCAAAGCACATTGGGTTCCCTAGAGAAAGTGTGCCACATAAATATATATAAATGAATAATTAACTAAAGTTTAAGCAGATTACTTGGTGAGTTCTTCCGTAACTGCCCCATTTTTCTAATGAGGTATTTTGAATTTCCAGTCTGGGTTTGGTTTCTTGACCCTCCCCCTTCCCGGCACCTTCTCTTTCTCCTCTTCTTAACTTCCTTCTGTTTAATTCTTTTTCTCTTCTGCCAGTTCTATCAGTGCCTACCAGATTTTGCGGGCACTCAGTCAATCACAATGATTTAGCGCCTGATCTATAGGTAAAAGCCTTCATTAACTTCAACGGGAGTCATAAGCTCCCCAGAACTCTAGGGTGAGATTAATAATTAGATAATGATTCTAAGGCACTGTGAAAACGAGAAACCAGCCTCCTGAGATGCTGTGCACGGCGTGGCGATCGGTAGTCGAGAAAACCTTGTTTACTGACCCCCTTTCCCTGATCCGTTTCAAGTAAAACAAGAGATCCCTGATACTCTAAAAATTAATATAAATCAAATCCAATCCCTCCTACAGCCTCGGATCCTCTCAGGGACTAGAACAAAACGAGGAGATTGCAATTTAAGAGCACGGTTTGGCGGTTCGTTGGATTCTCTTTGAGGGAACAATGGACTAATTTAGATGGAGTCTGAAGGGGCGACATAATTGCTTATTGAATGTGGACGTCCAAATCCTAGTTATTCCTTTACCAGAGATTAAAAGGAATTAGGGAACAGTTCACGTCCATCCTGCTAAACCTGACCCAGTTTATTTACACTGTAATCTTACTTCAGAGCACGAGAGGTAAAATGAGCTCTCTTATCAATGAATAGCTGAAGAAAAATTTAGATTTCAAGTTCAATGTAAGAGGTATTTATTCCAAAGCACTACAGAAATGAAGAGGTGCTCTCTGTTATGCTGGGGGGAGGTGGGAGAGGAAGTGCTGAAGAGAATTTTTTTCTCTCCCTCTCGACAGTTTGAATTACTGTGTAATCTTGGATTTTCTAGTGACCTGTGTTAAAGCCCTGGGGCTAAAGCAGACCTATAATGGATCTATTTCTGAATTGTTCAGCAGTATTGGAGTTTAAAACAGCAGTCGTGGTACATGCGTGTAATGAGGCCGGTGCTTCCTTCTGCATCCAGGAGGGCACCGGTCACAGCCCTGCACGGCCTCTCAAAGTACGGAGGAGACTCAGCTCTTCCTCAGCCCACTTCCAGAACTCTCCAAGGCAGCCTGAGCAGACACAGAAGTTGCTTTAGGGATATAAGATAAAGGATCGGCAAAAGACTTTGTCCTTGGACTCTGCCCTTGCCCTCAAATCTCCCCGCCCTGCTTGGCCTACACCCCCCCAACCCCATCCCACATTTCACGCTCAGAAATTCCCTTCTCTGGGTGAAGGCATTGTTCCACATTCAAATACCTCTGGGAAGTATAACGCATTCTCTTTACCAGTCATTAATAATTTCGTGTTCATTCGACAAACATTTGTTGTTTGTTGAATTTATTCATAACATGAATTCATCAGAGTCGGGGAGTGCAAAGATGTGGTGGAGTCCAAGGTTGCCTTTCTGCCGGTGGCAAGACCCCTCTGAACCTCAGCGGGCACACCTGGAAAACCAGGAAGATGGATCAGGAGACCTCCCAAGTCCCTTCCAGTGCCAGCACTGTCTACCTCTCAGCCAGCTGTGGGAACAGGCACACACCAGATGGGAGGGGGGTGGCTGAGAGAGCCTGAGACACACGGGAATGCGCGTGGGAATTCACCAGATGTCTTGGGGGCTCTGATTTGCTCTGTATTAACCTATAGCCTTGTGTCTGGGTTCCAGAGCTCAGCACAGAGCCTGGTACACAGTAGGATCCCAATGACACTGGATTAAAAAAATAAGAAAAATGATAACACCTGTATGTTAGTTTTCTAGGGCTGCTGGAACGTGTCACAAACTGGGTGGCTTGAAACAACAGACATTTATTGTCTTACTGTTCCGGAAGGTAGAAGTCCAAAATCAGGGTACTGGCAAAGCCATGCTCCCCCTGAAGCCTCTAGACGAGGGTCTTTCCTTGCCTCTTCCAGTTTCTGGTAGCCCCAGTCCTTCCTTGGCTCATGGCAGAAAAACTCCAATCTCTGCCTCTGTCTTCACATGGCCATCTTCCCTCTGTGTCTTCACGTTGTCTTCCCTCTGCGCATGCCTATGTCCAAATTTCCATCTTCTTGTAAGGACAGCTGTCATGTTGGATTAGGGCCCATCCTATGATCTCACCTTAACTTGATTATATCTGCAAAGACCTTATTTTCAAATAAAGTCATATCGGCAAGTACCAGGGATTAGGACTCCAGCCTATCTTTTCAGAGGACACAGTTCAACCCATAACCACTTACTCCACAGGATTGTTGACACAATGAACTGGAACACATATATGAAATGTCTTAATGATTAGAAAGTGTTTATGCAAATGTAGGATAAGGAACTCAGCTGTGATTTGAGTCTGGCCCCTTCTCCCAACCATTAGGCTATCCACAAAGAGTTTCAACATAAGGACTCTGAAATCCAACTGTGAAGACAAATGAAGGGGAAGAGTATAGAAAATGAGGTCAAAGGCCCAAAAGACAAGATTCGCTACCTTACAGGGCTGCCTGGGCCTAGTTCAGGTCCCAAGTGAGTGAGGTCACTTCAAATACCCCACCTGCTAACCCAGACTTCCCAGAATGTTCCAGGCATTGATTGCCTGCTGGTCCCATTTGTCAAGGCCACACTGGAGAGAATGGAAATCACTGATTCACACTCATCTCAGGTCTTTTATTATCATAGACTTGGAAGGTCACTTAATGAAGAAAAGCTTTAATAAACACCAGTAAGGCATTAAACATTGCACTATTCAGAAGATAGATATGGTTCCTGACCTTCCAGAGCACAGGTTCTGAAGTATACAAGGCACAGGCACATGTATATATTTTACGTTTTTTTTTTTTCCTTCCCTTTTTGGAGGGTTAGCACCAGGGAAGCACTGCGTTCTAGCTTATTAGGAACCACAAGTCTAAATTTCAATTCTGGGCTGAATAGTAATTTTTCCTGAAGGTCTGAATAAATCAACTAATCTTCTTCAGTTTCAACTATTTTCAGCATTTCTATTTTAATCATTAATTTTGGCTGCTTAGGACCCCGGAGTCACCGAGCCCGTTTGTGACTTAATTTGGGATGGGAATGAGGCAGGAGGCAGAAGATGCACTGGGAACCAAACAGGAGAAAATGGGCTTGAGTTCCATTCTGAAAGATTTGGGCCAGATGCAAGGGACATTTTTTCGTTAATGACAATTGCAATTCTTCTGTCTAGCAAGGCAGATCATAGAATTTGCGCAACTGTAATTTTGGTACAGGTAGGAGAGATTCTCACGTAAGGAAGATAGTTTAATTTTCATTCTGATTTGACTGCAAGGAGATGGGTCAGAGGAACTATCCATTCAAGTAAATCATAGTACCTCAAGACAATAAGAAGTGCGTATAATCCACCCTGCTCCCTTTTTGCTTTGAATGCCAGGAAGCTCAAAGCCAACTATACTGTTCAGTTAAAATATTAAAATTAGCCTAGGGCACTGTTTTAGTTATCTATTGCTGTGAACAAACAACCCCCAAACTTAGTGACTCAAAACTATTTTTATCTTTCATGGTTCAGTGAGTTGACAGGACTCAGCTGGGCAGCTCTTGCTTGGAGATGCTTATGCAGTTTCAGCCTGATGGTGGCTGGAGTTGGAGTCATCTAAAAGCTCAACTGGGGTAAGCCTGCAAGACGGTTTGCTCATTCACAGGTGTGTCCTTGGGTTGAGAGGGCCGGAATGGCTGGAGGCTGGCTGTCTCTCTCCCTCCAGATGGCTAGCTTGGGTTTTCTCACATCATGCCAGTGGTCGCAGTTCACACAGGGCCACTGGCTTCCCCCAGAGGTCATACTGGGGGGATTTATTCCTCCCCTGCAAGGTTATAATGGGAGATGTGGTCCCTGGGTGGGGTCATCTTTGGAGACATGTTACCACAGCTATTTATTAACCTTTTATTATTTTTCATGGTCTTATCAGGGATGTATCTTTCATTGCGAGCCTTTTTTTTTTTGAAGTAGGCGAGCATGAATAATATCTATACGATGCTTTACTCTGGTCTAGGGCTTGATAATTGACAATGCACCCACCTGTGCTACATTACCTGGCCTTCATGACACCATGTAAATGGGCAGATCCAGTGACTTTATCCTTATTTTTACAGACGTGGAGATGGTTTCAAAAAGGATTAGTGATTTGCCCAACATCACACAGCTGGAAGTGGTGGGACAGCACAGCTGGACAGTGGTGTCTGAGATGGCAATCTATGTCCTGAAGCACTGGGTGAAGCCCAGACAGAGCCCTAAGCCTAAAACTCAGGTGTGACTCCCCAACACGCTGCACAACACCTGCTTGCCTCTCCGTCACCCATTCCCAGCAGGAGTTTAGTGCAGTGGTGCGAGCATGAGTCCTTGAGCAAAACTGAATCCAAACTGGCTCTGCTGCTTCCTAGCTGTGGAGCTGGGATCTTTCAGACGACTCAGCTTCTTCATCTGTAAAATGAGGTTGTTGATGACGCTGGTGCTTATTCCCTCTCAGGGTTGTCAGGAGGATTAAATGAATTAATGCATCAAAGTCATACTTGATAAGAACTTTAAAAAGAAATCTCTCAGTGAAAAGCTGTAGAGATAAGTAGCTATTAAGAGGACTCTGGTCTAGTTTTCTCTTCTTTATGCTTTTCTTGATTTTATATGGACCATACTAAGCGCCCCAGCTGATATTGACATTTTACTTTGCTGGATATTGCATATTATCGGATAGACTAAAAGCCCTAAGTCAATGTTATTGCCTGACTGAGTATCACGATTTCAGCTGCAAGATGTAGTTATAAAATATTGTCAGGACTTGTCGACACAAGCTGTTTTCCCCAAGCTTTAGTGTGCACTCACTTTCCCTCTGCAGTTATTTACACTGACATTCTCTCCTTTGGTGCCCAGTGGCTCTCTCCTCTCACTCTCCATCCCAAGCAGATCTGCACATTCACACCCAGCTTCTCTCCACTCTGCTGCTTTCCACACACATGTTCTTCTCAACACACTCAGCCAAAGACATCCTTGCACCTATGGACCTTCTGCATCCCAGGGCACCTTCCTTCCTCAGACCCCCAGTGTACAAATATTTCTGTGCTCACTGAGCCTGAAATGTGCCCTCCATTCCAGGTTCCCCTGGGGATATGCTGGAGAAGATTTGCAGCCACGCCACACAGGGCAGAATGCAGACCTGTGTATGAGTGAGGAGGCTCTGGACCCTTGGCTGCACCTGCCCAGGGATGTCCGGTTCACACAGCTCTTCATCAGTGGCCAGAGAGTGGATTGCCCTACTGCCCACCTGGACACTGCACAGACATCCTGGGCGCAGTCCAGAGAGCAGACGACAGCTGCTGCTTAAGGGGACAAGTGTTCCCGACCCAGGAGGGAGGAGGCTTGGCTAGGGGAAGCTGCCTGTTTTTCCCAGCTCAGGGTTGGGGGAACATTGAGCTGAATATGCACCTATTCAGAAGGGCAAAGAGCCAAAAATAACTAGGAGCAACAGCATTTCATCTGACAGGCCCAGAAATAGAGCTCATTTCAGAGCTACAGACCGAGTGATTCCAAGACCTTCACCATCCCCATAGAAATACACCTTCAAATTCCCACAGGAAAATTCTGAGGTGACACACGAACTACCATCCCCTCTTCACTACAGCTTCTCAGAGTGAGGGCTCTGGGGCCCATAGGAAGAGAGTCTGCAGAGTCAAAGACCTGAGGCTCGAAAGACAAGGTCTGGGGATCAAGACATGAGGATGCTATCCGGTGGAATGTTCTAAGGAAGGAAGAAGTAGGAAGTAATTGATCAATATGGAGATTGCAAAACAGGAAGAACAGAGATAGAAAAGGGATGTAGGGAAGGTAAAGAATAGGTGTTATGAGAAAAACTGAAGTACTGAACATTAAGAACAGTGTGCAGTGGACTTCCCCGGCTGTCCAGTGGTTAAGACTCCACCTTCCAATGCAGGGGGCGCAGGTTCAACCCCTGGTCGAGGAATTAAGATCCCACGTGTCTCACGGTGCGGCCAAAAATCTAAACAACAACAACAACAACAAAAAAAACACAACAAAAAAACCCAAAATGGTGTGCAAGATTTAGCTGAATCCTGAAGGTCACCCTTGGCAGAAAAAAAAAAGCCATGGTCTTCCAATCAGAATGGGAGTATGTTGCCTTCTATTTTTGTTTTCTTCTCTTCTATTTTGATGTAAAAGGCAAATGTCACAGTTCAGTCTATGTTCTGAATATCAGAAATTGCAGGAAGGAAGTTGGGGATGGAAGAGAGGAGAGGCTGCAGGATTCCAGAGACCCCAGACTGTGGGGAAAAGCTGTGTTCTATTGGAAGAAGACGGGGGAAGAGTAATGAATAAGAAAGGAAAAGGAGGAAGGAAGATAAAAAGGGACAGGAAAGGGAGGATGGAAGAAAAATTGAAAAAGGAAGATGAGGGGTTCAATTTTATTTAGCGAATTTGTCTAGGAACTTTCTATACAAGGCATGAAGGGTTTACACAGAGCTGATTAAGAAACAACCCCTGTTTGCAAGGAGCTTATAGTCTATCTGAGGAGGAGAACTGGCCAGCAAACCAGCTACAAAATAAATAAAGCAGGATTAAACAGGCAATGCTTGGTGGCGCAGAGAGAAACGACCAATTGAGTTTTTTTCATATGTTTACAATTTTATTTAGTGGCTTTTTAAAATTGAAGTATAGTTGATTTACAGTATTGTGTTCGTTTCAGGTATACAGCAAAGTGAGTCAGTTATATATATATATATATATATATTTTTTTTTCAGATCATTTTTCATTAAAGATTATTACAAGATATTGAAGTTTGTAATTGAGGTCATGAGGGGAGCTCCCTGGAGCTGGGGCCCTAGGTTTGTGCAGGGCCTCCTGCAGGGCCTCTCTGCCACCTCTGTAACCCCTAGGTAAGCTCTCTCTGTAAAAGCAGATCTCTTGACCCTACACATCCTTAATATTTAGAAATGTGGCTTCCAAATGCCCAGCAACGGACAGCACTGATCTGAAGGTAAGTTGCTACTCATCCACAGCAAAATAAGACCAAGACAAGTTAGGAGTATTTCACAAGCAAATGATATTCAATTTAAAGGACTGTCTTTTATTATGATGTTAGGTCTTTCCTAACTTTTTGCTGGTTAAAATGCCCTGTCTTTTTAATGAAATAATGTTGATAGAAGATTGTGTATTGGGGGGTTATTTTTTTGTTGGCTGGTTTGGCTTAAATATTTTTACTTGGCAAGTTGATAGCTGGCCAACTGCATTGGTCCCTGAGATTTTTCTGATCTCCAGCCATTTCAGAGTCTGAGAACTACCGGCCTCGGATGTTATTCAGTGCCTGCCCAGCAAGCAGATTCTCCCCAGCCCCTTTCCCTCCAGGTCCTTGGGTGTTCCTCCACAGAGCTTGGATAAGCGAGGCTGCCATCCTTCCAGACTCCGTTGCCTTTGTCCTTTCCCGTGTTCAGGTGTGGCGTCATTTACCTTTCACTGTCTCTTTAGAGGGGACGTGATGAACTGACTTATACTTCAGCAGTAATGAGCAATACCAGATTAATATACTCTCCCCAGGGGCCTTCACATTTCAGTGGAGTATTAAAACTTAAGTCAAACCAATGAATTGTAATAGTGGAATTTTAAGCCCTTCCACAGGACAATGGAAAAGAGGGCTATTTTTAAATAAAGGCCCTCTGAAATCAGACCACACCCTTCAAATTACCGACACAAACGTCTAGAGGGAAGGCAAGGGCAATAATGGATTCTGTCTTCTGGATCAAAATTTCACACTCCACTGTGAGTAGAAATTCTGACCTTCTCTTCCTCTACCCCTCTGCAATACAGAATTAGTCAATCCCATCACCCCCTGCCCTGGGCCACAGAGCAATGTGAAAGTCACTTTTAAAGGATGGAATTGTGTTTTGGTGAGTTTTCTGCATGACTGATGCTCCTCAGGATTCCCAGGGCCTGGGGTGGTGCCAGACGCACAGTAGGAACACAGTAGAAGATGAATAAGTGAGACATTGGCTATACCAGGTTAAAAATAGCCCAGGCCCCTAGGGGGTGCCTCCACATTGACTATAGTTAGGTAAATTCAAACCTTTAAAGCTCACAGGCTTGAAAACTCCAATTCCATAAATCCTGAATGCCTGAGGGACTCAGTTCTCTGAAGACCAGCCCAAACCGGGTGCAGTGAAGGAGGAGAGAAAATCCAGAGGAAGGGCCAGGAAGACAGGTGGAAACCCCAGAAACACTGTGAAGTCCTGTTCTCTTGAACTGGAACAGTTTTCCTTCCACACACATTAAAAAGTATAGTCTACCATACTGATAGAAAAAACATGGACATGATCTAGGACAAAGCCACCAAATCTTTTATCCCCTTGGACACTCAGTAGCATAAATGGAATGGTTTTCTACATCACACAGGAGAATTTTGAGAGCATTGGGTCTGTGGAAGTGGGACGAGGCATTGTCAAAGAAACCCTCAGATGCTTTAATGTGGTGGCCTGCGGATGAGAGAGGAGCAGAGTGACCCTTTCGTATCAGCCGGTGGTTCTGGAAATGGGGTCTCCGGATTGGCGGCGGCGTCACCTCCCAGCTTGTTAGCAAGGCGGCTTCTCAAGCCCCACCCAGGACCAGCTGAAGCTGCAATTCTAGCCCAGCAGTGTGTGTTTTAACAAGCCCTCCTGGTGATCGGGATGCACGCTGAAGTTTGAGAACAGTTGACGTAAGTCATGACTTTGCAGTAAGTGACTTGGAGCCAGGAGCCTGACCCAGGGCCACAGCCCTTAGGTGACCTAAAAAAGGTAAGGGATGACTCAGCTGAGGTGCTGAGTGTGGCCGGGGCTGTGCTGAGATGGCTGAGGGCATATCCAGGCACGGGCGATTCCAAAGCTGTTCTAACCCCACCCTGGGCATCCTGTCTTCACCACCAGCCTCTCCTGACGCCTGTCGGGACTTGACCTGCTATGGTGGCACCTCCACTGGGAAAGGGCTGTATCCTCTCAGACTCCCATTCTTTTATTAGTTCCAATCCGCACAAATCCGCCAGTGCCAAAGGGAAGCTTCTGAGAACTTTCGAAGGTGGGTTAACTGTTTCAGAGCAGCCGCGGGCCCAAGCAATTATCTGAGTCGCTAGACACAGCCACTCTCTTCCCAGAGCGCCAGGGCTGGCGCGAGCTGGGGGTCCCTCTGTCCAGCCGGGCCCCTCGGCCTGGCGGCAGAATCCGGGTCGCCGAGCAGCCAGTCCCGACCTGTGTCCCCAAGGCCGAGGATGTGCCTGAATTTTTTTTTTTTTTTAAAGCTGTGCACTTCAAGAGCCTCACGCCTTTCACTTGGGGCTTGAGCACAACTGACTTGGCCTAATTAATTCATTTTCTTTTCGGTCCAAAGTGGAAGCCGGGGCAAAGGGATGCAAATCAAATACAAACGCGATTTGGGCGCCGGCACTCTGGACAATTAAAACAAAGAGCTCGGCGGCAGCGGCGCCGGCCCGGCACAAAACCCTCGGGAAACATCCAGAACGTGCCGCGAACCAGCCGGCAGGGTGCGGCGCACCCCGGGCTAAAACTGTGCCCGGAGGGAGGAGGCCCCGCGCCTGCAGGTGGACAGGTGGAGGTTGGTAAGGGTCAAAATCCAGCCTTAAAGACTGGAAGCTGGGCCACAGCGCGGCGCGACTCCACGGGGGCACACTCGCACTGCGCCCGACGGGAATGGCGCCCTCGCCAAAAATGCAACCAAACAAAAACCCATTGCACGGGCGGGAACTAGGCTGCAGGACCCGCCAAAGGAGTGGGTGGGAGAGAGAGGATGCGCAAGAGAGGAATAGAATAAGAGGAGGGAGTGGAGAGAGGAAACGGATTGAGAGAGAAGGAAGCAAGTGAAAAAAAGAAAAAAGAGGGGGTTAGGAAGAGAGAGGTGAGAGTGAGGGAATTGTAGAGAAGGAAAAAAGGGAAGCGGAGGGCGGGGAGAGGGATCGCGGAGAGAAAGAGCGCGGAAGGGGGGTGGGGAAGGAGGAGGAAAGGAAAGAAAGGGAAAGGGGGTCTGGCCGGGAGCGGGGGGGCGGCGGCCAGGGGGCGGGGCCCGGGTCAGTCCCCACCTGCGTGGGCGCCTGCTGCCCGCCGGGCCGGAGGGAGCGGCCGGGAGGCGGGCTGGGCCGGGAGCGGAGGGGAGGGGAGGGAGGGGACGGGGACTGGGAGGCTGGGAGGAGCTGGCGCTCGGCTGGGGCTGCGGGGGCGGCGACGGCGGGAGCGGCAGTGGAGGCGGCGGCGGGTCCGGCGGCGGCGGCGGCGGCGGCGGCGGCGGCAGGTGGCCCCGCGCGCAGCGGCCGGCCCGGCCGGGGGCGGGCGGGAAGGTGGCGCCTCGGGCGGGGGCCGGTCCCTGCACCAGGTGACCTGTTCCGGCCCGGATCCGGGCGGCCTCGCCATGCAGCGGCGCGGCGCGGGGCTCGGGTGGCCACGGCGGCAGCAGCAGCAACAACCCCTGCCGCTCGCGGCCGGCCCCCGGGCCGCAGCCATGGCCCCCCCGAGCGGCGGCGTCCCCCCGGGCCTCGGCGGGCGCCCTGCCTGCGCGCTGCTCCTGCTCTGCTACCTGGTGAGCGCCGGACCCTGCCCGGGTCCTCCCCTCCGCGCGGGGCCCCGGGGACGCGGGTGGGGGCGGTCGGGGACCTCCACCTCGCGGGCGGGTGCGGCACGGCTAGTTTTGTCTCTTCCTCGCCGCCGCACCCTGGGCGCTCCCGGCACCTGGGACGGGTACCCGGGGCGCGGAGAGCGGTGCGTGGACCGGAGTTGCGGCGCTGCGCTCTCGCCGGGGTCCCTTCTTCTCCCTCCGAGACCCGCTCCAGACCCGGGTCAGGTTCCCCTCGACACCCAGTGCTGTCCCCCACTCCACCTGGGAGCCTCGCCACCCCGCGTTTCCTTCCTCCCCGCTGCGCACGGCTCTCCAGCTCCCTCCCTGCCGGCCCTGGGCGTCCCTCACAATCTTCTCGAGGTTCCTTTCCTTCCCGAGCCCAACTTCGCCTCTTTCTCTCTGTGAATGCCACCCGCCTCGCCCCTCCTTTTAGTTTCCACCCGGTCCTCATGGCCCGGACCGTTTTGTGCGGACGCACCCGGCGATGAACCTCGTATTTCCAGCGCTCTTCAACTCCTCCATGGTCACTCCAGCCAAGTTGCGGCTGCCAGAAAGAAATCTAGTTCTTTGTAGCACGCTTACCGCCAGAGTGGGGACTTTAGCTGCGTCTTGAACATTGTCATTTCAGAGAACACGTTTGGCTCATGCGTGTCCGTTTACAATTTGCACACTTCCTGGCTTTTGTTTTAGTCATCAACTAAATGGCAGTAACCTGTTTTTCAAAACCAACTCATTTAAAATACCAGAGTAATTTAGACCCTCGGAACAAGGTGGGGGAATATTCCCCAATTCCTTTGCTGGCTTGCTCTCTTCTGCTTTGAATTCTCCTAAACAACAGTAAATTTACAGGAGGTGACACCCTTTCTGTCCAGCCTACCTTAGTTCCAGGATCCTGCAGAAACCTTGGGTTATCTCGCCATATATTACTGTAAATAAATGAAATGGAAAATGCTGAATCATGAAACTGATGTAATAGGAAATTCACAGAATGCTGAAAAAAAAAAAGAAAAGAAAAAAAATTGAGTAGTGTCATTGTCCAGAATCTTTTCATTTATGTGGCATTGCCATTATTTGGAGACTTTCTTCTTGGAGGCAAAAAACGGCTTAGGAGACACTGGCAGGAATTAGAATTTGATTCCAAAGAAATTTGCCACTCAGCCCAAGTTTCTTTTGACACCCTTTACTTGTTGAATGTTTCATTTCTTGAAGCAAGAGGATGTAAAAATGCAAATTGTAATTCTGCCTCTTCATCTACCTGTTGAGCAATCCATGCTTTTCCTCATATTGTAAAATAAGCCAGTACCAGATTTTGTGGTTGGCTTTAGTTCATATTTTTGTAAGAAGTTGTCAGTTAACAGGAATGATTTTTTTCACCCAGGAGATATTATTATTTAATATTTATGCCACAGGGTTACAGCACACAGGCTCATAAATAAAACTGCCATAACAGATGACAGGGTTGCAGTTTAAACAGATGATTCCTGTCCACAGTGCACTGGTTACCCACAGAGGCAGAAATGATGTAGTAGAGCAGTGTGTGAAACATTAATGTACAAGTGGTCAAGAAAGTTCCATGTGGAAATACCAAGACCTGGCAAGCAGAGACTGCTTCTTGACAGTTACAAGAAATCAGAGAAACAAGAGCAATAAAGGCCTAAGTGGTCCACAGGAGCAAAGACAGATGATGGAGCAAGTATAAAAGTGCTGTATGGGGGCTTCCCTGGTGGTGCAGTGGTTAAGAATCCGCCTGCCAATGCAGGGAACGCGGACTAGAGCCCTAGTCTGGGAGGATCCCACATGCCGTGGAGCAACTGGGCCGGTGAGCCACAGCTGCTGAGCCTGCGCTCTAGAGCCCACGTGCCACAACTACTGAAGCCCGAGCCCGTGCTCCGCAACAAGAGAAGCCACCGCAGTGAGAAGCCCGCGCACCGCGGCGAAAAGTAGCTCCCGCTCACCGCAACAGGAGAGAGCCTGCGCGCAGCAATGAGGACCCGACGAAGTCAAAAGTAAAATAAATAAAATTAAAAAAAATAAATTTATAAAATTTCTGTGTGGACCAAGGGGGATTTGAGACAGCAGATCACAGAGAGGAGAAAAATGATGCTATGGACAGACTATGGTGAGTTAGCGAAGTGGTGAGATAGGGCTCCAAAAAGAGAGATTACAGAAAATACTGTAATGTGGAAAATAACTAGACCATGGATGAATGTCTTGGCAGACAAGGAGGGGATGGATTTTGGAACTACCATGGAGAGGGAAATGTCAGTGCTTCCTGAGTATGTGTGTTTCCTTCAGATGGGCTTCGGATATGCTACTGTTAAAAAAAAAAAAAAAAAAAAAACTTGAATAAACAAGAAAACCATTTTTCAACTGAATGAGAAAGTTTTGCAAAACCCGGGGAAGCAAAAGTGTGACTTGGAAAGTGGGCTTCACCTTTCTTTCTAAAGGTCTAGCCATTGGTAGGGATTTTGCTCGAGAGGTATGTGCTACCAGAGAAACTGCTGAAAGGTAAGCCTTCTTGACCTTGGAGAAATTCAGTTGCAAATTGGGGAAAATGTAAAACAGCTGCATGAACACATGAAAAGCATAAACTACTGAGAAAAATGCATAAGTGTGTGTCTTGTACATCAAGGAATACTTCCTAGAGAAAGTGATTGGTCAGGGCAGGGGGGTGGACAGATAGAGGGTAGAAGTCGAGCAGAGTAGCTAAGCAGGACCTCAGGAATAGGTAGACACTAGAGGAAGAAAGCTATCCCATAATTTGGAAACCTAAATAATAATAGTAGTAGTAGTGGTAATAATAGTAGTTTGCATTGTGCTAGGTTATTTATATGCATTATCCAATATTAGTCTTAACAATAACCTTGTGAGGTAGGAGCTAGTATGATCCCCATTCAGATGAGTTAACTGAGGCTCAGAGAGGTTAAGTTAGTTGCACTAGGCCACACAGGTAGTCCAGGTTTGAAACCCAAGTCTATCTCCTTCCAGAGCCCCATTTCTAGCCGTTCATTGCCTTCTAGCTTATTGCCTTCTGGATTTTGCTGCTTGTAACCCATTCCCGTTATTCATAGATGTATGGGCCATTAACAAAGTTCTCAAAATTAGCAGCTTCTGTGAAATTGGCCAGGATGTGAGGTCATGTCTAAAGTAGCCTAAAATATGCAAAGCTGGAAGCCCAGGCCACAGAGTAGAAGCAGGATGTTAAAGAGGGGAAAAAAAAAAAAAGTAAAGCCAGAAGATATTTGCCATCACAATAGAGAGGTAAAGGATGGGGTCCTTGTATAATCCAGAGGCAGCTGGCAGAGTTTAGCACTTGAGGTTGTATGAACATGTGTCCAAGAGTATAGCCAAGTGTGCCTTGGAATGTATTCCAAAGACAAATTGTCCGTGATTTGGGGACTGACTCCTGTTTTGTGTTATCCTTACCTATTTGCTGGTTCTCAAGAGGTTGAGAGAGGCCTTCTAGTCAGATGCCTTTAAGCCCCTGCCACCCTCATGGAGAACAGGGTCCTGAGGTGATGGGCACATTCCTTCTCCATCGGCTGGGACAGAATAACCTTCAGTTGCAGCCCAAGAACAGTACTGTGACTGTAGCTAGCGTACTGCCAAAGCATGAATAATTGTGATGAGGCCTGAAAGATAAGTCACGGGACGATGCCAAGCAGATTTCTGAAAAGATGATCCCTGGTTCCAGCAGCTGCCCCGCAAATTCTGAGGTCACCAAAGGTCAAGATGCAGAGAGCCTCCCCAGAGAGGGTGGGGCCTTGAAAGCAAAAGGTCACGGAAAGCGCTTCCACTGAGGTTACAGGTGCTGAGTAGTGGGGTCCATGCTGGTCTTTCTCTGCCTCAGAGACCCCCTAGCCATCCTCGTCCATCGTTAACTCTTACCTTCCACCAGACTTGGCTAGAACAGCCTGAGACTGCCCAGCCCCATTTGTGACAATGGCACTTGGAGAAGGCAATTCTGTCTCTTCCGAACCCTGGTCTCGAAGTATAATTTTTTTCTAAAATGAGAAAACAAATCTCACAATGGCTGGTATTGGTGTCAGCTGTAGAGCTGAAATAATACAAGCGGACATTTGCACTTGTGAGACAACCAGAAGACAAAGAAACAAGAGGGCATTAGCGGCACAGATGCAGATGTATGTGAGGCTCATTAGCAGACAGTGACTGTGAGAGTCTTGTACAGAATTCTCTGTAAGCGACCACAGACCATCAGTTATCCCTCCAGAAGTGTTCATTAACTCCTTGCTTTGTGTAACACAGGACCTAGGGACTTCAAAACAAGGTATAGAGACCTTCAATTATCCAGTTTGTGCAAGAGTGATTATGGATATTTGAAACACAGAGACCCATCCTCTAACTTCACATCAGCCAATAGCTGCCACATTCATTCCAACCAGAGTCCCTAAAATCTCCCAACTGGCCGTGTTTGCCTCTCGCCTTCTCTTCCTTCTGGCTGCCCGTTGGCAAAAGTGTGGGAGCCACCAATTGGCTGAACGGAGCAGCTGGAGGGAAGGTAGCAGAGAAGGCGTAAAGAAGCCAGGCAATTCACGGAGAAGTTGGATAGACTGGAGTAGACCGTAAATAGCCTGAAGTGAATTCAGTTACCCTGTTTATTGGCTCATCCCATTCCCCGGAGAAAGGAACGGAGGGGCACGAGGGCATGCGGAATGTGAGGAATTGCTGAGGAGGTTCTGCTTTGGTGGCTTGTCATTTGCCTCCCAGCCTCACCCGAAGAAGGGCTGAACCAAGCGGGGGAGTCAGCTCAGTGCAGCGTGTGTGTTTGTGAGTAAGATAACATCTACCCTCCCCAGACATAATGCATGGTGATCTGATGTGATTTTAGCCCCTCACCCCACACTTTCAAGACGAGAGTGAGCCAAGTCCCAAGATTCCCCCACCTGTAACCAGAAGGTGGTGACAGGTGTAGAAGTGGATGAGGTGAGGGCATCATTTTGGGTGTTTCTGGAGGGCAGCAGGCACACCATCACCAGCTTTGGAGTCAGCAGCTATGGATTTGAATTTTGGTTCTGCTTTTTAGTAGCTGGTTGTTCTTGTGCAAGTTACTCACCCTCTCTGAATCCATTTCATTTCCTCAGCTGTTAACTGGAATGTTGTGTCCCTCAGAGAGCTGTTGTGAGGTTAGAGGGGAGAAGTTCTATGAAATTCAGTGTGAGAGGATGAGGTTAGAAGTGAATGAGAAGACTTACTGCGTTTGTCCCCGTGCCTAGCACGTAGTAGGTACTCAATGAAATTAAACTGCACCAAACTTGGTTACCCTCTCATAATTTGTGTTAGCAAGAAATAGCATATCAAACAGTATTAAAAGGGGGAGAGGATACAACACAGCAAGGAGTGTTGATCGTTATTGCAATGGCGTTTCTCTAGCCAGCTCTCAGGTTTGGGAAGGCATACGGGTCGGCTGGGAAATGTTTCCCAAGGCTCATCTTGACCTCGAAGTCCATATTGATGTCATCGCTCATTCTGCTTAATTGCATGCTTTGTTGACATAAACAGAATTTTTGCTTATTTCTAGTTGGCAGATATCGGAAACGTAGGCCTCCTAAGCCAATACAATTACCTTTTGACCTCTGGAAAGTTTGATCCAGCCAGTTTGGAGAGAGGGCGCTCAAGAGCCAAGGTTTTCTTAGGTGACTGTGGGGCAGAATGGACAAGGATGAGAAAAGTAGTCAATTGTTGTTTGCAATCAGACATACCCACATGCACATGTAAGTGTAAATGGACTGCCCATAGAGAGACACAAGTGACGTGAGTTAAGATTTTCTAATCTCTCTGTTTCCTTAAATAATAAGTGGATCATATAGAGAAAAGAGCCAAGTTTTCTCACATCTTTGGAACAAGGGAAGGTTATTTGAGTAGAGTTTCCTCTTACTGATTTTTAAAGGAATGAGATGGACTCATCCTAAAAAAAGTTCAGGTGGTTTTGATAGATTATTTTTTCCATCCAGAAGATACATTAAGTTCATCTGTTTCTTGATTCCCAGGCTGAACGGAATGCATTTAG
The DNA here is from genome assembly GCF_965194825.1 of Balaenoptera physalus. Classification (NCBI taxonomy): domain Eukaryota; kingdom Metazoa; phylum Chordata; class Mammalia; order Artiodactyla; family Balaenopteridae; genus Balaenoptera; species Balaenoptera physalus. Next base: position 98,383,480 of record NC_138884.1, read on the forward strand.
AGTTCCAATTTTGGGTCTTTTATCAGGAACACACACGAAATGACCTACTTCTGTCTTTTTTTTAAAAAAACTTACAAAACATACACAATTACACAAAGACAAAGGAATCTATGTTTTGTGACTGTGTGGGATGTTGTCAAATTTGACTTTGATTAGGGCTTCATTCTGGTATAAACAGATGTTTGAGGGCTCAGGCATCTTTCAGGGCCCAGCTCCGTTGTGTGCGGAGCAGATCAGCAGCTTCCGAGGTGAAACATCTATGTGGTTGCCTAAATGGCACAATTTGAGGGGCACAGAGGTGCCCTTTACACCGCAACTATCTTGCTTACAGCTGCAGTGCATTTGGCCTTTGTTTTTAAGGCATTATCTCCACCAGGCTGGCCTAGAAATGCAGAGATGTGACATTACCGCAGTGTTTCTTCATTATCACATTAATATGGGTGAACTCGCCAGATGAGCACGAGTCCAACAGGTGGTGGAGGGGCAGGAAATTTAAAATTTTTAATTTATATTTTTTGGTGTGGGGAAATGGAAAAGTTCTAGAATGTAGGGCAGTTGTCTGAAAGGGAGAAGTCCAACCTAACGGGACAAGGTGGATGCGAGTGCCACCTTCTCTGACCTCACAGTCCCCCGGGTCAACTCTGACCCCCAGGGGCCCAGTGAAATGTTCTTTGGAAGGAGATTAATGAGGCTGGATGAAAAACAGAGACGTGCCAACCCCCATCCCCCCACCTGCCCCAAAGAACTTGTGAATGTCAGGAAAGTTTCGTGGGGATTCAAGATTGGATCGAGTGCTTTGGTTTATATGCAGGTGCCCCCAGGGCTGTGGGGCAGTTGATCTGAGTTGGACCACCGAGGCACCTGGCAGAAATGCCCACGCCTGGTACTTATTTCAGCAAAAAACCCTTAGCCAAACTCTACAATGTGCCGAGCTCTATCTTATAAGCCGGGGACGTAACAATGAACAAGACGTGGACTCTGGCTTCATAATTTCTAAACAAAGGAACGTTTGGGTAATTTTTAGCTTATGTTAATGCAACCTGGCATGTGAAAATACCTATGAAGGTTGGACACGTGTCATGCCCGTAGCTGAAACTCTTCAAGTTAATTGCCTTATTTTCCTGGCAGGAAATAGCTCATAACACACACATAACTTGAGCCAGGAAATCAGCTGCAGCTTAATCAATATTTAGAATGTGATGTGTCTCTAATCGGTGTTGGTTTTGTACATAACAGAGGTAGCCACGACTCATGGCGTAGCAGCTGCCCGCTGGGTCTGCTCCAACCCGCAAGATGCCAGCTTCCTATGTTACATAGGTGCCCACGAGAAGGAAGATTGCAAAACCTTCCTGAGGGATTTAGACCATGCTCCTCAAATCACATATAGTAACTCTGAGGTCCTCTTTGGGGCTGGCATACCCCCATCATATTAGGGACATCACCCTATCCCTGAAGTTGCTCTTCTCTTGTTCCCCAGCTGTCACTAATGTTTCTCTCACTTCTTTAAACATCTATCTCAGTCCATGAAATTCTCGTTGTTGTTGTTGTTGTTTTTTGGCTGCGCCAAGTGGCTTTCGGGATCTTAGTTCCCCAACCAGGGATGGAATCTGTGCTCCCTGCAGTGGAAGCACGGAGTCTTAACCACTGGACCGCCAGGGAAGACCCGTCAGACCGTGAAATTCTACCTCTTCCTAGCCTAGCTCCAACTTCTCATCCTACTTAGATCTTTATTGAAAGAAACGTTAGCAAGGTGTCAACATACCCATGAGGGACCCTTGGCAAAACAGCAAATCAAGCCCCATCAACCACGTGTATAGGAAATGATGCCTGATTGGGTGATTCATCTTATTTCCCCTATGTGATTATTCCTTTAAAAAGTATATCTTCTGTCACTCTGTGTTCTTTAAAACTCTATAGCACTTTAAGTGGTCTTCTAATTCAGCTGATTATTATATGATCTTGTCATCTTTGAAAATGGCTGTAATTTAAAATAATGACGAGAACACATTTTCATAAAAATGACAAAATAAATAATACCTAATAATACAAAAACTCTATCTAGAATAAAAGTTTGATAGTCTATAACAGTGATCTGCAAACTATGGCCCCCGGGCCAATCCGGCCAGCTACATTTTTCTGTAAACAAGGTTGCACTGGACCACAGCCATGCTCACTGGCTTGTGTGTTGTCAATGTCTGCTTTCTTGATACCACACTAGATGGACATCAAGCGGCTGAAAAACCCAAAATAATTACCATATGGCCCTTTTTTACAGGAAAAGTCTCTGACCTCAGATCTAGCATAGCACCACTGGGTAGAAATATGTGAGCCACAAATTTGAGCCACATATGTAATTTCACATTTTCTAGTAGCCACACTAAACAAGTAAACAGAAACAGGTAAAATTAATTTTAGTAATGCATTTTATTGAACTCACTGTATCTTAATCTTATCATTTCAACATGTAATCAGTATAAAAATTATTAATGAGATTTTTTTTTATCCTTTTTTGTGTTCAGTCTTTGAAATCCATTGTATCTTTTACACTTACAGCACATCTCAGTTTAAGTGCTTAGTATGACTTGTGGCCACCATATCGGATAGCACACATCTAGGACCCATCAACCTGGAATTTACTTTTACTTCACTTGAGACTCTGAAGCCAGTGAAAACAAAATGATCTTCATATGCGTATATGTAGATTTCCTTAAAAACAGAATTTCAAGAAAAAGTCCTGGAGAGAATACACAGTCAGGTGTCCCATACCTTTATCATTCTCATCTGTCACCACCCACCTCCACAATGATGAGCCTGGGGTCTGGAAATATGTGGGTCACCAAGCAAAAGTGAAACTATATTTAGCATGATGCTGTGCTTATTAACGTGGAAAAGTGGGCTGGGGCATTTTTAGCAATAAGATGTAAATGAATTAACTGCACTTTCCAATGAAATTTAAGGAAATCAGACAGCTCTGTTTAAAAGAGGTTTTCGCTGGAGTTCCTAGCATCAGCAATAAAAATGTGATTTAAAAAAACTGAGGTGGGAGAACGGGGCCTGGGTGAGGTATTAAGGTATACGTGAAAAGAACGAGGAAGAGGTTTTAAGTCATTCTTTGAGAAGGGACACAATGTGATATTTAATATACCACAGCATATCCTGGACTCTGCTCCCTATTGTCTCACTAAATAAGCAAATGTCTCCTTCCGGGGAGCTGAGAAAGGGAAGCCTTGGGGGCATTTGGACTGAGGAGCGCAGGTCACCCATGGGCACCACTCTGGTCCAGCTCCCATCAGCACCAGCAGTCTCTGGCTTCGGCTAAACGCTGCTATGGGCTTAATAGCTCGATTTGAATCTTGAGAAGGGGGCCACGTCTCGGCACATCTGGCCAAATGAATAAACCATCGCTTGTGGACAAATGCTGGCTGTATCTGTCTTCATATGAAAGCAGAATCAGCCTGGAGTTCTTAGGCAGCTGTGGAACGGCAAATCTTTGGTTTCATGGTGTGTGCTGTGGGGTGGAGAATGTCAGAGTGGGCGTGAGGAAAAGGAGCCAGGCTTCCGGGCCGGCCTCTGCTAAGCCTGCAGCTGCGGGATGTCGGAGAACATCCCCTCGGGGTTGCCATGTCCTCGTCTGAAAACTGGGGTGGGCTGGCTTATCACCAAGGGCTTGTGACCCTCATATTCCCGTGTCCTTTTGTGTCTTTATTTACCCCCCTTCTGTCCTCTGGCCAAACCCGGCTGCTTGCTAGACCCCCAGGACAGCCGCCTGTCCCTCCTTTCATGTCTCTGTTTAAACTGTTCACACCACTCGCAGTGTCCTCCCTTTGCCTCTCTACCTAAAGAACTTCTCTTCATCCATCGAAGCCCAACTGAAATGCCATTTCCTCCATAAAGCCTTTCCCAGAGCCCCCAGTCAGAATTACTGTCATTTGGTGCTGTGTTCCCTTAGGATTTGCATTTAGTTTGACTGGAGTGCAGGCCATGTTCTGCCATGTGTCTGCTATTTGTAAACGTGATTCTCTGATTCCAGACTTCGCGTGTTACTCACCTTTGGCCCTCCTACAGCCTTAAGCCAGAATTGAAGAAAGAGGTCCCTATTTCTTCCTTCTTTGGAGAAGACCACAGTGACCTTTTTCTTTAAACTTGTGGTTAAAATATTTATAGCCTAACATTTACCACTTTAGCCATTTTTAAATTTATAGTTCGGTGCCAGTAAGTACTTTCACATGGTTGTGCAGCCATCACCAGAACTCTTTTCACCTTGTAGAGCTGAAACTCTGTACTCATTAAACCACAGCTCCCCATTTTCCCTCCCCCCAAGCCCTGGTAACCACCATTCTACTTTCTGTCTCTGAATCAGACTACTCTTGGTACCTCATATAAGTGGAATCAGACAGTATTCTTTCTTTTGTGACTTTTATTTCACTTAGCATAATGTCTTCAAAGTTCATTCATATTATAGCATGTGTCAGAATTTCCTTCCTTTTTAAGGCTGAATAATATTCCATGTGTGTATATACCACATTTTGTTTATCTGTTCATCCATCAGTGGACAGTTGTGTTGTTTCCACCTTTTAACTATTATGAATAATGCTGCTGTGAACCTGGTGTAAGTCTATGAACATATCTCTTCCAAGCCCTGCTTTCAACTTAGATATAGACCCAGAAGTGGAATTGCTGGATCATATGACAATTCTGTGCTTAATTTTTTAGGAACTACAGTACCGCCTTCCACAGTGGCTGCACCATTTTACATTCCCACCAGCAATACACAAAGGTTCCAAATTTCTCTGCATCCTCTCGAACACTTGTGGTTTTCTTTTTTTAAAAAAATAGTAGCCATTCTAATGGGTGTAAATTGGTCCAAAGTAACCTTTTTGCTATTGTGTTACGGATGTCTAAATCTCAAAGTCACATTTAGAAGAAGAGCTCTTAGCATCCATCCATCCGTGCCTCATGATCAAAACATTGCCTTAATTTCAGGACCAAACTTTCCAGATTTCTTCTGGAAGGAAAGTCCACACTGAGAGGGCTTCATCATCTAAAGAACTAGATAACTAACACAACATTGTAAATCAACTATACTTCAATATAAAATAAAAATGAAAAAATGAAGAACTAGATAAATAAACCTGCAGCTAAAATCTTTCTTGGCACCTGTGGCGCCATGCATGATGAAAGAATCAGACAACACAGCTTGTGGTCCACGCCTGCCTGTGTGTGATTTGGAGCAATAGAAACCTCTTGCTGGCCCATTCATCATGCATGCCTGTCCTAGCTCAGAACTTATGGAGAAAAAGCGCCCCAGCTGGCATCCCTGATATGTGTTCTCTCCGGTGCACTTTGAACTCTTCTCCCATCCTTTGATTTGGCTGCATTTGACCACCATTTGAAGTCAGGACAATAGTTTGGAAATGTCTGGAGCTGGATTGCCTCTTTTTCACTTTAAGGCACGTTCACTGCTCCTGGCTTTGTCGTGAACTAGCTCCATCATTTGGAAACCAACTCTGGAATGTTTGCCACGTAGATTTGAAAGTCCCATCTTGATGAGCAGATGCTACTGAGTCTGGAGAGGGAGTTTAATGTGGCCTAATCTTCATTTGTGTGTATGTTGGTTTTTCTCCAATTATTCGGTAGTGCTTTCGACATCTTTTATCTTCCACTTTCATTACATTATGTAAATGGATATTTTTTTCTTCCAGGAAAATAATGATTCACGTATCTGTTAATATGATCATTTTTAAGGTTTCTCTATTTTTTTTTTTCTTTTCAGAATTTTGTACCATCTTTGGGTAGGCAGACTTCCCTGACGACGTCGGTGATACCCAGAGCTGAGCAGAGCGTGGCTTACAAAGACTTTATTTATTTCACTGTCTTTGAAGGAAATGTTCGCAACGTTTCTGAAGTCTCGGTGGAGTATTTATGCTCTCAGCCTTGTGTTGTCAATTTGGAAGCAGTGGTTTCATCTGAGTTCAGAAGTAGCATTCCTGTGTACAAAAAAAGGTGGAAGAATGAGAAACATCTTCACACCAGCAGGACACAAATAGTACATGTGAAATTTCCAAGCATCATGGTTTATAGAGATGATTATTTCATCAGACACTCCATTTCGGTATCTGTGGTGATACTACGCGCCTGGATTACTCACCGATATAGCGGTGAAGACTTGAATGTTAAATGGGAGGAAAACTTGCTACATGCTGTAGCGAAGAATTATACCCTGCTGAAGACCATCCCACCTTTTGAACGCCCTTTCAAAGATCATCAGGTGTGCTTTGAGTGGAACATGGGTTATATTTGGAACCTTCGAGCAAACAAGATTCCCCAGTGTCCTCTTGAGAATGGTAGGTCGTTTGCCTTGCTAGGAACCTAATTCTCATTTTTTTTCAGACAGCTTTGATCATAAGAGGAGGGCAGGGGAAAATTCTTGTATTAGTGGTGGGGGACAAAGCAAATGGAATCTGTAATTTTGGACTTTGGGGACGAAAGAGGAAAAGTGAAAAGGTGTTGAGAAGAGACAGAGTAGCAGAGAATAGGATTGAACAGGGAGGTGAGAGAGGGACAAAGAGCCATGGAAGGGGTACCTTGAGAGGCTTGGATCTGCTTTGCACTGGAAAGGAGCTTTAGTGCCACTGAAATGAGGATCAGGAGAATCTTCCTCCCCGTCTCCCTCAAAAATCCCACATGTGTCAGTTTTCGTGCAGCATTGGCTTTTCAGCCAAGCCTACCTGGGTTCAACTCCTGGCTCTGCCACTTTCTGCCAGTGTAACTTGCAGAGTCTCAGTTTTCTCATCTGTAAAATGGGGGTAATAAATAACAATTCCCTCAGGGCAGTATTGTGAGAATTAAATGAAATGTGCTCAGCACAATAATCATCACTCAGTAAAAAGTAGTAGCCACAGTGATGATAGAATGCAAACTCTGTATTGTATCCTAAACGTCACAGGGTCACAGCCACTGAAGGATCAATAGAGGAGGCTCCCGTGCCCTTTCTCAGCCTCTTTGAAGCACTGGGGTTGGAGCTCTCTGGCTACGTGCATTTAGAAGAAGGGGGGCTGAAGTTCTCTCCACTGTTGCCTGGGCACCTTGCTGTATGGACGCTGAGCGCCCGCCAGCTCCTCTCCATATCCAGGAACGGAAAGCCTATCCAGGCATGCTCCCAGGCACCCGCCCGGAGTCGGGCAGTGTTTCCTAAAGTAGGAGCCTAAGACCACCTGCAACAGAACCACCAGGGCTCTTGTTGCAAATGCAGATTTCCAGTCCTCATCTATTTCCTGCTCAGCCAGGATGTGTGGGGCGCAGGGCCCTGGAATCCACATTTTAAATACATTCCCATGACTCTGATGCACCTTAAAGCTTGAGAACCTCTAGAGCAGGGATAGAGCTGGTGGGACTTTGAGTTGCAGTGGCTGGACCCCCAGGCGGGCTTGGTGGGTGGAGGAAGTCCACAGGCCTGTGACAGCAGACCCAGGGACGTGCCTGACACCTCTTAGTCTCCAAGAGGACTGGTTTGGAGCAAGGTGACTTCAGGACACAGTGAGAACACTGGCAGTGAGTATTTCCTGGGGCTACCCCCGAACATCCCTGCATATAATGAAAACTTAAAGGGCCAGAGCCCACTTGCTGTAGAGCCAACACATTTGGCAGTAAAAAAAAAAAAACTCTTTATTTTGAAATAATTAGAGATTTGTAAGAAGTTGTAAAAATGGGAGAGAGTCCCCTGTATCCTTCCCCCAGCTTCCCCTAACTGTGACATCTTCCATAACTATAGTACAATGTCAAAACCAGGAAACTGACGTTGATCTAATACTCTTAACTAGACTGCAGACCTTATTCAGCTTACACTGGTTTTTACATGCACTTTTGAGTGTGCGTAGTTCTAGACAATTTCATCCTACATTTTATTTTAATAGCCCTCTTCTGTGTCTGGCTTATGTTTGTGCAGTGCTTTAAATACAGAAATAACTAGAAGAAGAAGACAAATTCCCTTCCTGTGTGTGCGCACATTGGGGGTAGGGCGGGGTGGGCAATTAAGCCTCTGAAATCGTTGAGCTGCATGCGTTTTGATGATCAGTGTGCGTCCCTCTTCCAGGCAGAACCCCATGCTAGTATCCATCTGGAATGCCTTCCGCAGGGATATCTAATTTGTTAAGGAGAAGGAAGCATGGGGCACACGCAGCCACAGTTTTGCTTTGCCTCCGATTGATTTTGTCAGGGCTTAATGATTCCATTTCATGTTTGGCAAATCACATATTTCTCACTGAAGAATGACTGAATTGCAAGCTGGAAGTTTTCAAATGAAGTCATTTACGAACCGGTTGAGTACTTAGGGCTCCTGAACATACCCTGAAACTGTGAAACGTCTTTTCTTTTCTTTTGTTGTTCCTTCCCCTATTCACAGGGCTCAGGAACAGCACAGAGGGTTTTTTTTTCTCCCTGCCTCCTTCAGACCAGTACTTTTGGGTTGAGAACCAGTCTAAGAACGCAGAGGAAAACCTTTTCTAAGAGTCAGAGTCCCTGGAAATAGGTGCGGGGAGCTTCAGCCGCCCTCAAAACCAACTGTTTGTACGGCTAAGAAAAGGGGAGCACTTCCTCTCCCTCCCTTAAAAAGACAAATCAAAAGAGTGCCTGCAGCAGTCCTGTCAGAGTGTCCACGACCTCTGTTCTTGATATTGTCTGCGCGATGGAAGGGGGCCAGGCCTCTGGCTTGTTCCCAGCAGGGGCTTCTTTATTCGGCTCTTGAAGAACAAGAGTCAAGTGGGAACAACAAGGTGGCGTCAGGGCGCCACGGGGGAGCTCTCGGGCCTGGCCTCGTCACAGTCTGCAGCCAGCCCTGGTGTGGGGGGGGGGGGGGAGACATTTTCTGTGTCAAGTGCCTGATGTCATACAAGAGGTCTGCGTCTGAACTAAGCACCCACTGACTCGCTTGCCTTTTCTTTTTTTCTTTGCAAAGAGAGAGCCCAGCCCCCACGCACCGATGTTCTGTGAGTGTGGCCGCAGTCCCCCTCCATCAGAGCCTTAGCTTCGGCTCCCAGGCCCCGAGCTGTGTGCGCCCAGACGCTCTGCAGCTTACCTCCTGGGCTGGGACTCTGCCAGGCCGGGCCGGTGGGCTGATTGTCGGTGGAGGTGCAGCCGGCTTCTGTCCCGCCCCGCTGAGTAAACCGACCCCAGATCAGAAGCCGGCAGCCTTTCAGGACACGTGTGTGCCAAGGCTCGGCCACGTGCCCTTCGGATGCACCTGTTCCTCCTGCATCCTGGGCGTGTGGGCCATCGGCGGCTGGGTCCCCCCTGCCTGAGGCCACTTATTGTCCTTTCCCCCGGGGGAGGGCACCGGCCATTAGCTGCTGCCCCTCACCAGCCACACGTGTGCCTGACTCACCCAGAGGAAGAAATCAACCACACAGGCCGGTAGCTCTAGGGGCGCACCTGGACTTGACGTCCTGTTTTGACAGGTCAGCTAGCCCTGCTGCTTCTATCTTCGGCCCGTCACTGCATATTCAGTTGCTTCTCACCAGTGTTTGCTGTCATCTTAGTCTAAGTCCTGTCTGGACTCCGGCCATAAGCTGCAAATGGCCTCCCCACTTGCCCTCGTTCCTCACACGGCAGCCGGTGCAAGCAGCTCACCGCACCCCCTGCAGGCGGCTCCTCCCATCACATCAGGAAGGGTCAGCCATGTCCCTTAGCACGGCCTGTGGAATCTGTCCCTGTCCCCTTGCTGGCCTCATCTCCTGCCACGCTCACCCTTGCCCACCTGTCCCAGCCACGCAGACCTGCTTGCTTCTCCCTTGATGTACCAAGTTCGCTCCCAGTTTCGGACATCTGCATTACTGTCCCCTCCGCCTAAGATGCTCCTCCCCCACATCACTACGTGGCTTGCTCTCTTATCTCATTCCTACCTCTGCACAAATGGCATCTCATCCGGGACAGCTTCCTTGACCACCTTATCTAAGGCGGCAGCCCCACCCCTGCTACTCCCGTCCCATCGATATCCACCTTTTATTTCCTTCACAGCCTTGGCACGGCTGGACCTTGTAATTAAATATATGTAATGGCTTATCTGCCTGTTGAGTGTCTCCATACTAGAACACAGGCTCCATAAGTCCCGCTTTGTCTGGTGCCAGTGCCCAGCGCGACGCCCTGCACGCAGCAGGCTCGCGGTGACTGTTTGTTGATTGAGTGATGAATGCTGTGGGCCAAGGGGCAAGGACCCTTTCTCTCTTAGCTGATGTGTGACCATCACACTGTGACAGCACCCTCACACGGCTATCGTAGGGAGCATGTGGGGATGGGCGGCAGCCACGAGCCTTCCCTAGGGCCAGCACACTCTGAGGCTTCCCGGGTGGAGCCCGTTTGGGCTGAGCTGGTTAAAGCTGCAGTGATTCTCCTTTGCAACCACACATGAGCTCACCTGCACCCTGCACATGCCCTCTAGTTTGAGTCTGTGATCTCCCACCCCTATGCCTCGGCTAAAGAAGCTTCTTTTACAGGCAGCTGCCATCCCTGGCTGCCCCCCAACACTCCCCCACCCCCAGTGCCATCTTTCATGTCTTCCTGGCAAAATCATACTCATATTTCAGTAGCCAGCTCAAATTTCCCCTCCTTCCCCCAAAGCACTTTTCTTTTCTTTTGATTCCCACATCAGAAATTAACTTTCTACCCTCCAGCCTCCCCTAGTTCTCTGTTGGTACCCACCACCCCCTTATGATGCGTATCATGTTCAATTCAATAAAGATTGAACACCTATCACGTACCAATTTCTTTACTAAGTCTGGAGGCTCAAAGATGCAGACATGGTCCCTCTCTTTAAGGTGGTTTTACAGGAAGTAAACACAGCTACCAATCGTAACAGCTACTTTCCCTTACTGAGCACTCGCTATGTGCCGGGAACTGGGCTAATTGCTTTGTGCGAGTATCTAATTTAATCCACCCTGTGCTCTACTGTCGTTATTTACAGAGGAGGAAACTGACTCAGAGAGGTAGAGTAATTTGTCTAAGGTCACACAGCTAATAATGGAGCTAGGACTTGAACCCAGGTCGTTTGGTTCCCAAACACCATGCCTAACCATTAAGCTATACTGCCAGATGACATCATGAAGCTATTTACTTATTTAAGTCACTTATTCATTGAAAAAAGTTACTGAGCAGTCGACGTGTTAGGCACTTTGCTAGGGTTCTTCACAGAGGAAGTGCCATTTGAACAGAAACTTGAAGGATGAGTAGAGTTTTCACTGTCAGAAAAGGAATAAAGGAAAGGCATCCAGGCAGAAGGGAAAAAAAAGAGGAGGCAATGCAGACTGTTGGGGGAGTGGGGACTAGCCTACATCCCTTGGTGTGAGGGATGGCAAATGAGTTTCGTCTTGCACGCCAGCCCAGAGCAATGGGGGTGGCTACCTAGAGCACAGTGCTGAGAGGGATTCTGAGGCCGAGTCTGTGCTTAGTGAGAAAGAGTGCCATGCGGATTGCTTACCGATGTCTGCCACAGGTGAAGTGTGGAGTAGCAGCACTTGAGCCATTATTTGTTCAGGTAGAGTCTCAAGTGTGAGATAGGCAATTCAGGAAATAAGACTGGGAAGGCAGGTTGGGGCCGCACTTTGGAGGTTCTTAAATGCCAGGGTCAGGTGCAGTAAGCATTCTGTCCTACTTCTACCTATATGAACATTTTTCTGACCTTCCCTCTTAAGTCAGAAACTGGGGAACCTGGAAGTTTCCTTCCTCTCCACTCTCTTTTCACTAACAATTCATTCTCATTTTCAGGTCCAATAGATTGGAAGTGGAATTTCTTATAACAAAATTCCTTTACAACAAAATCATAGAAGACTAAGTCAAATTTTGGAGACAGACTTTACGTGTCTCTGTGAAAATATCAGTTTATTCAGTGAGACAATTCAGGTTAATGACATGATAATACTTTTTGTAACTATAAGAACTACACATTTGATACTTCTGGAAAAAAAAGACACAGTTCTTTCTTTCCCCCAGTTAATCACTGTAGACTGGATTTTTCAGTAATACTGCTAATGAGTACCTAGCATCTGCATTGCCCTTTATGATTTTTGAACCACTTTTCCTATGCAGAATGTCTCATTTAATCCTTAGTAGCCCCAGGGAAGGACAGTATTCTCCTTCTCTCCTTACAGAGGGGAACACTGAGGCCCAGGGAACTCGTTAATGGAGTCCCAGTTCTTGATTCTTTCAACTTTGCTAAGCCACCTCTCTGAAATATGCTAATTCAGTCCTAACCCAGGTTCTAAGTTAGAAGGAATACACTTTGTTTTAAGTTGAATTTTCACTGACCTGGATCACCCTGTTTTCCTCACCCACTGGACTTTGCCTCTTTGAAGCGGATTGAACCACCACAGCGCCCAGCGCGGGGAGACCTCTGCATGCGGCTGGCTCCTTCTCCCCGCCTGCACGGAAATGCTCGGAGATGTTGTTCTCTTCCCTTGTAGCCAAAAAAGTAATACATGTACCTGGTGGAAAGTTCAGAGAGCATAAAAGGGTTTGGGGGAAGAGTAAATTCCCACCCACCCTACTCTTTTGGTCCTATTTCTAGAAGCAAACTTAATAACACTAGTTTCTGTGTCTCCTTCCAGAAATGTTCTCTGCCCATATAAGCATTAGGTTGATAGCCCCTTCTCTTCATGCACACGTTGGAGGATACTATAGACTCGGCCCTGCGCTCATTAACAATATGGCAGAGATTTTTCTATGTCAGTACTTGCTACACAACCCCATTCTTTTCAATAGCTCCTTAGCATTGCATTGCCTGACACTCCATAATTTATTTACCTTGTCCCCTGCTGATGGTCATGCAGGTCATTTCTAGTCTTTTACCATCAACAACAAGGTTTCTCCAAGCATCCTTGTACATGTATCTTTGTACACACAAATAAATATTTTGGGGGGATAAATTACTGGGAGTGGAATTTATTTATTCTTAAGACTCCTAGTATTGAGTATGTTACAGACTTCCTTAGTCACTCACTTCACTGCCTAGTATCCTTTGGGGTGGAAGTTCTGACCTAAATCATACTTGCTAGAAGGTAGAGTTTTTGTTCTCAGGCTTTGGCTTTAAGGAAAATAAAACTCCAGATCGCCGCTGCCTGTTTAGTGTCCTGCATTTGGAAAGCAGATTGAGTTATTGACATTCTAATTTTACTACTCTGGGTGGGAAACTCTTAGCTTCTTTTCCTCCAGGTTCCCCTTACAAACTTTTAGCCACAGTTATTCCTTGCCTCAAGACTATCTCTAACTTCCCCACAAAGGGACTGAGGATCTCAGCTGCATCATTGTGATGTATTTGAAGCTCATCCTGAATAGGGCTTTGTTATGTAGAAACGGGCCCTTCCCCAGAGCAGGTGTCCTGTCAGGGCTCTGATCACTAGGCTGAACTGGAGAATGGGCTATGTAACCCCCCCAGCCACTCCACTCAGGATGATACTCAAAATACTTAACAAATAGTATGAGCTGGGGGCCCCAGTCAGGCTCCCCCGGGCGCTGGCCCTGGTGCTGAAACAGGATGGTGCTGGAGATCCTTGCTGAGCCGGGTTCTACTCTGAAGGAGAAGCCAGGGTGGGTGGGTAGTGGGTGGGGGCTTTGGAGGTTCAAGGCAACACCAATCATCTAACCAATACACTGACATGTTTCGGTACTTTAACAACCAGTACAGCCGCTCAGGGGCATGCCAGCTGAACATCAGTCCTAGCTCTCTCTGTGAGGGCTTGTGAGATGTGATGTGGTTTAATAAAAAGCTCATTGTTTTGCAGTGGCAGACCAGGTTTGAGTCATACCTGGGTCTCTTATTAGTTATACAGCCTTCAACAAGACACTAACCCTTTTCTTGTTGCCAAATGAAGGAGTTTGCACCATGTTATATCTAATGCGTCTTTTTGCTCTAGAATCTGAGGAAATAAAACAAGCAAAATGACCAAGGGGGTAGGTTCCAAACCTGAACTGTTTTCCTGGCATTTTGTGTTTACGTCATAATGATGCCTTTTCCCTACCTAACTTCCTCATTCAAGATTAGCCAAAGAAATGGATCTGGGGGAAGGACCTGAAAAAAGAGAGACTTAATTTTTGGCTTGGACAGCATGGGGCACGTTATAAAATTATGGAACGTGTTGGGTGAAAGACAGGTTCAAATTCTGACTTGGCCACAACTATGTTCATTTGATCATTCATCCATTCATTCATTCACTCCCTAAATATTTATGGAGCCTCTATCAAATGTTGGCCACTCTTCTGGCTCTGAGGATGGAATAATGAATGAAGTAAAGTGCATGCTTTCTTGGAGCTTACATTCTATGTAAGCGAGCCATTTAACCTGTTTGGGCCCAATTTCTGGGCTTAAGTGTTCCTACCTGTAAATTCTTTAATGGGGCATGGCACTGGTACTGTTACTCCCCATTCTAGTGCCTATGACACCCATCACTCATCATTTATAGCACTCCAAGCAGCCAGTCAGTTACTAGAAAATGTTATCCTGGACTAGGTGAATTCTGAAGTCCTTCCCTGCCCCCAAATTTCATTCATATTAGTTATTTCTAATGAAATGGAAAGACAATATTATACTGAGGGAAAATTGTAATAGAACTCCAAATCAAAGAACCATTAAAGCTACTGATTTTACAAGAGAACCACCATCACTTTGGTTTGGTTGGATACAAAAGATATGTGTTTATAAAAATTATTTTAGATCTTTGCATCTTAGAGTTTCCCTCCACAGTCTTTTGCTGCAAGTTCTCCTATTCAGCCAGCTTTTCGTTGATCACTGGATAAAGGAATGGCTCATCAACATTCACTTTTAACTCCCTTCACTTTGGAAACCTCCTTTATGAAGCCTCCTTTTACTGGAGTCAGGTTGGGCAGAATGAAATCCTGTTCATTTTGATAAATGTTTCTACTCTACACTGGATAACTCAACATCAATCACTAGCAGAAGGCTTCCCAGGGGGCAGACATGACCGTCTGGTCTCTTATGTTCCACTCAACATGGTGGAAGCCAACCAAGGTTGGCTGATATCAACCTCTTGGTGAATTTTTTCCTTGGATTCTGAAGACACCCTTGCAGTATTTCCACTTCTAATCCCCTCCCTCCACTCCCGTAACTAACCAGCAAGTCCGGTGTGCGCAAATTGAGCTCAAATTGCAAAGAAATAAGGTTTGAAGTATTTTTGTTGGAATTGATAACTCCACGCTTTTGGATTTCCAGATGCATTTCTGAGACTATGAAAACATTGCTCTTATGATTTCCAAGTTGTAATGAACCAGAGGTACCTCTTTATATAATAAAACATTTTTCCCCCTTGAGGAATGAGAGCTGGGGTGTCCAATATCCCGGGCTGAGGCTCCTGTAATTTCTTCCAATAGTGGCATTCGGTAACTTGCGCAGAAGTCAACTCTAAGAAGCCCAGGAAAATAGATTATTTCCACCATTTAATTATGGATATTTAAACCAAGGAACATTTTAAGAAAGAGAAAAGTGATCTTTATTTCTAGGTTGTATTCGGTGAATTTTTTTTCTTTGAAGGGGGGTGGGGTATTGGAAATAAAAAAATCCATATCAGCCTTGTAGGTATTAAATATAGATGAAATAACTCAGTTTTCCCTTTCAGATTTGTTATGGATGCTCCTCTTTTCTAGAACCACAGAATTCTCACACATTTGCAAAATAAAGTGGAAGCCTCCCTAGTTTTAAGGAGTATGGTTAGTAATATTTGCATAGGGTAACATGTTGAGGTTATGTGGAAAGTCTGCACAGATGAAAAAAAAAAAAACTATGCAATTTTAAGTGCATAGATTCTGAAACCAGACTGCTCGAGTTTGAATCCCAGCTCCGCCTCTTATTATTCAACCTTCTCTAAGGCTCAGTTTAAAGGGGGACAGTAATAGAATCTACCTCATAAATTGTGAAACTAAGCAAGATTATTCCTGAAATGTGCTTAGCATGTTGCCTGGCATATTCTAAGTGTTAAATAAATGTTAGCATTTTGGCAGCTGTGCATCTATTTCCTCCTCTATAGACTGGGGATAATAATGAGGATTAAATGAATTTATATATAGATATATATATATATATTTTTATACAGTAGTGTGGACCATAGTGAGTGCTACTGAAGTGTTAACTATTATTACTATTACATAAATTCAAAATGCTTTTCTTAGCATTAGAAGGGCAGGATGTAAAATGGTTAAGCACATAGACCCTGAGCTGGAAACTTGAAATTTCGCTCTACTACTTATTAGCTCTGTTACCTTAGGCAAGTTATTTTACCTCTCTATACCTTGGGCTTTTCATTTGTAGAATGGGACTAAAAAAGAATCTCCTTTATAGGGTTGCTATGAACACAAATTGAGATAGCTCTATAAAGTGCTTCTCAGGTGCCTGGCATATATTCAGTGTGCAATAAATGTTTGCTAATATTTTCAGAATCTTCATTTAAATGTTTGATGGGAGCTAGGCAGTGGGTTCCAGGAAGAATGTGATGTTGGAAGCAGTGTTTTTCTGGAAATAATTAAAAGGCAGCCGTCTTGCTGTTTACAGATGTGGTCACCCTCCTGGGCTTTCTCTTTGCCTCCAGTGGAGAAAACACAGGCATTGTGAAGAAGTTCCCGAGATTTCGGAATCGAGAGCTAGAGGCCACCCGACGCCAGCGGATAGATTACCCAGTGTAAGAAGAGGCCGGTGATGGGGGCCGGTGGGGCGGTAGTGCTCTTTTTATCTGAGGACCAGAGCAGGCTAGTGGAGCCAGTTAGGAAGACCTACCTTTGTAATATGCTTTGGATAAATGATGAGATCTACATAGCTTAGGCAGAATTTGTGGACCTGGGAACCTCAAAGCATTCTGAAATTATTCTTGCACTTAGCAATCAATCCTCGCTTGACCTTGTATGTTGGTGCTGGGAATGACCCAAGTAGGTGAGTCAGGTGTTGGATCCTGAGGCTTTGCAAGGTGTCAGGTGCAGCCAGCCACAGCCCTGCCAGATTGCAACCTTCACTTTGCCTTTTCTGTCTTGGAAGACTGGATGAACTGCTTGAAATCTCACAACTTCTGATCTCCTCCACTGATTTCAGCAAAACCCAGATATATTTTTTTCCTTCTGCTGAATTGAAGATGCTGAAAATTGTTCGTGGTTCACCTCAGACTGGATGGATTTAGCAGGGTGATTTAATTCTTCCCATGCTGCTGGCTGTAGAAAGATCTTGAGTCACTTTACTAAGCGTATGTTCTTGCTAAGCTTCCTTTGTAATAACTTATCTTCATGAGCTTGCTCAGCTGGGTGGGTCAGGAGGGAGCTGTGTGGTACCATCTGTTTGCATATCTTACCACCGATTCGAAGGCCAGATGATAAAGCCCAGAATATTCTAAAGGTCTTGTTGGGATGAGTCCCCAAAGAACCTGGGGCTGCTGCCCCTTTAACCCAAACTGTGAATTGGTTACTGGGGTAATGGAGAGCATTCTCTGTACGGGTTTTGACCTTGATTCATGTTTCACGTGCAGAATGCATTACTCCCAGCTTATCTTTAAACTGCTGGTCACTAGCACAATGTGTGGCATCAAGCAAGTGTTCTAACAGCAAATATTTGCTGAATGATTGGTGGATCACATAGCTTGGCTAAATGTGTCCTAGTTAAGTTGACCACTGTTATTTTATCCTCACTCCACAAATCACAGATGGACAATATTTTTTCAACTAAAATAGCCCTAGTCCAGAAATGGAACAATTAGAGTAGTTGTTCCACATTGGTCAGCCAGAACTGTGATACTGAATAACCTAATATGGGCATTAAAATTGTATCTGTGTGTCCTGATTAGCATATAGTGGTGCCATTTGCAAATTATGGCATTTTTCTGCCTTAGGGCTTTTATCTTTGAAAGAAACAAAATTGCTCAAAAAGCCCTAATTATGTTTTTTTTTAAATCATTGAAATTAGAACAGCTTCTTATCAAGTCACCTCTTATTAAAATCCAGATTTTTATTCTGTGTCTGGCTTTATAAGCCTTAATCAAGGATTCAAATGGTGGGCCTGTGCGAAGCTCAGAAAGGCACAGGAAGAGATTTTGGTGCAAGGTACCATGTCTGCTAGTTTTGTACAGCGACGCTTAACTCCTGTCTTTTGCAGTTACTATAACTACCTCCTTTGTCTCAAAAATCAAGCTTTGCAAGCTGATCTCCCATGATGAACACGAAGGCAAATTCATCCCTTCATTGGAAAGAAAGCAATTTACTCCGTCATTGTTAACTGTAATTACCTGCTCTTGGATGATATCAATCTGCAGAATTTTTTTTCTCCTCACTCTTACAGGTTTACTGTTTCACTGTGGCTTTATTTACTCCATTATTGCAAGGCCAATCTCTGTGGGATTCTGTATTTTGTTGATTCTAATGAGATGTACGGCACGCCTTCTGTATTTCTTACTGAAGAGGGTAAGTATGAAACAGAACCTTTAGAACGATAGTGTAGTTTTCTTATGCTCTGTCTACTGGCAGATACGTCTGTCTAGAATAAGGAATGTCGTCAATGTGGCAATTCAATGAGAATGATGGTTTCCAAATATGGGATTCAAGTTAAACTTTTTTTCTGGAAGCTTACAACAAACATATACAGATGAATGCACATATGTGTTTTGTTTGTTTTGCTTTGCTTTGCTTTTATTTAAAGGAAGAAGGAATGTGATCTAGTCTTATAGCTTTTTAGGACAGTCGTCGAAAAGATATAGCCCCTTCATTCACTCCTAAGTATTTTCTGTCATTTTCACAAGCTTTCATTTTCCTTTTAGGCCACTTGCATATTCAAATGCATCTTGTCAAAGGAGAAGACCTTGCTGTAAAAACGAAATTCACCATACCCTTGAAGGAGTGGTGTCGCCTGGATATGTCTTTTAATGGCGGCCAGGTACTGAAAGCTGGCTCCACCGTGATTCATATCAACATCGTCACTTAAATTTAAGCACTGCTGTAAAGTCAGGGAGCTAGGAAATCTGCAAAAACAAATTTGTGGCATCTGATAAACTTTTACAACCATAACACTTTTTTAATCAAATTTTTATAGTTGGAAATTTAAATCATAAGAATTCTATCCCATTTAATTAACTTTTAAAGTGCTTCTTTCGACTATATTGTGAATGAGTAAATAATATAGCCAGCTACATAACCACAATTATCTGAGCAATTGAAGCCTTTTCTCCTAGCGAGATAGGCTTTGGGGAGATAAATGTTAAGACAGCTTTGGCCATATTTATATAGTGTTATCAACTCTACAACTTTTTTACAGGAAATTTATTGGTTAGTTCAGCCAAGAAATGGTATGACTGTTTTGGGCAGTTAAAACAATTGCTTATGCTTGGCATTAAACCGACAAATAGCAACCAACAAACCTAAGTGATAATTCTGGTGAGATGGAGGTTCTTTAACTACTTTGTACTATAAAACACTGCACGTAATAGTTTCAAGCTTTCATAACACAGATTTTATGGATTATGACAAACCTCTTGCTATAATTGAAGATAATTCCATTTCTTCATATATACGATGTCAGTATGCTCCTTTTTTCTGGTTACTTTATTTTCTCATCAGCTTTTCTTGTTCATTTGTAATTTTCCGATAACAAAACCGGAAAAGACATTTTGTTTGTCTTGTGTATTAGATAATACACAGACTTCCCTTGGCGGTTAGGTCTATCACATTTCCTTTTTCTGAAGAGAAAAGAAATCAAGTCAGTCCTTGCAGCTTTCCTGAGGAGAGTCTGTAAGATGTTAGCTGGCAGTTTTTGTATGTTTGTTTCCTTAATGCTGTTAGGTGACATTGCTGTGGTCCATGTTTTAGCTTCTCATTTGCATGAGGATTATGGCGGCATAGCTTGGTTGCTGCATTCTCTTAAGGTCAGCTCAGTACCATGTGTCACTTAGGTATCAAATCATCAGAGCAAATCACAGATATTATTTTGCACCAGCTGTATGCAAGGCACTCTGCTCAAGGAGCTTACAGACTATTTATGGAAGTCACATTAAGCAGGTGAAGGGGTGTCATAAGGCGAGCTTAATTGCCAAATGATTCGGATTGATTCACAGAAGAGAGACAGCACTTCACCCTGGGGTGCTCAGGGGAGGTTTCATAAAGAAGGTTCCTACGGATGGGCAGAGTTTAAATGGAGAAGCAAGGAGGGGGTACTTTAGCACATCATTGGAGGTTGGCAGATAAACCAGTTTGGAGTAGAAATTCGCTGCCTATAGAACGCTAATAGAAGAAAAAAATGTCTTTAGGGCTAGAATGTGGAGAATCTTGAATATCATGGAATTTAAATTTCTAGTTGCAAGGCAGCACAGCGTCATCGAAGCTTTCGGAGCAGAAGAGTAAATCAAAGTAGTTCTTTAATTAAAGAGATGAATTTAATGGCAGAGTACATGATCGGGTAAAACAGGAGAGGAGAATTAGGAAGACCAGATGCAGTGGAAAGAAAAAAGAAGTAGATTTTTTTTAGTAAACTTTTGCCATTTGCCCTTTCGTCTTTCCATCCCATCTGGTCTCTCTGATCACATAGGTTCCAAAATAGTACTTATTGTTTTTCTACACAAAATCCAGCTCTGTGGTGAGACTACTATATTCATTGCTTTGACTAAATGGACACATTGGCTTAAAGTAAATGGTTGGTTTAGAGAAACAACTGGTCTGACTCATTTTCTTCTCTGAACCAACATGCTCTATATGGCTGAATTGGGTTGGATTTTATGGGTTAGCTTTTCTTTCATAGACATGGTGTTGGAGCCATATCTTCGACAATCTAATTAAGCCAGAATGTGTTTCCTGAACACTTGCTCTGCGCTAGCACTGGGGGGAATAAATTAAGCCCCTTAACCCCAGGGGCTTATGTTGTAGTCCCAGACACGAGAAGAATACATGACAGCTAACAACATTCGCGACGAAAACATTGTCACCATTGAAATGACAGTGACAATTCTCAGCGCTGAGGGAGAGAGGTTGGGAAGCCACAGTGCATGAAGAACATTCATCCCCTGTCTTGTTTTTCCCCCTAAGGCTCTCCTGGAATCACAGTCAAATTCCAAGAACTCCTTGTTGTATCTTACACATCTCCTTGTCTTTTCACGCAACAAGCTTTCAAGCACGAATACACCAAATGAACCTTTGGCTGGTAGTGTGGAAGTGTCCACAACCCACTGGGGGAAACTGCATTATAGATATTTTTATCACATTAAGTCATTTGGAGGGACTTTCCTGGTGGTCCAGTGGCTAAGACTCGGAGCTTCCACTGCAGGGGGCATGGATTTGATCCCTGGTCGGGAACTAAGATTCCACATGCCGCACAGTGTGGCCAAAAAAAAATTTTTCAATAAATAAATAAAAATAAAACGACCAAAATACTTCTTTAAAAAAAAGTCAGGACTTCCCTTGTGATGCAGTGGTTAAGAATCCTCCTGCCAATGCTGGGGACGCGGGTTCGAGCCCTGGTCCGGGAAGATCCCACGTGCCGCACAGCAACTAAACCCGTGCGCCACAACTACTGAGCCTGCTCTCTAGAGCCCACAAGCCACAACTGCTGAGCCTGTGTGCCACAACTACTGAAGCCCACACGCCTAGAGCCCGTGCTCTACAACAAGAGAAACCACTGCTCGCCGCAACTAGAGAAAGCCCACTCAGCAATGAAGACCCAATTCAGCCCAAAATAAATAAATAAATTAATTAATTTAAAAAAAAAAAGTCATTTGGAGAAATTGTGTCTTAAGTCTCAAAATATACACAGGGCTAGTAAACTGCTCCTTTTATTTTTTGCAGAAACTGATCAGGTGAAAGACTATGAAGCCTATTTTACGAGTAACTGATATCCAGGACTGTATTTATGATGTGGGGTCTTGAGGCATAACTGATCCTTGTGTATCTCTCCCAACATAGATAGTAGTAACCACCAGCACTGGACAGGATTTGAAAGACTACCATAATCAGACCATTAGGTAAGTGTGATTTTTCTTTTGATTCAAAATTTGCTGGATGAGGGTTAAGGAACCTTCATACGTTAGCCCTCAACCCTGAAGTTATTCCCACCCTGTCTGATTCAGTTTTTTCAAGCATGGACTGTGGCTAATCTGCCCTGTAGCTAATCTTTGTACTATTTTTTTTCTTTTTTAAATGTACAAAGACTCTCCGTGTTTTCCCCACAACCTTTTTTTTTTCCAAGCAAGAGAAACTTGTTCTCTCTCCAGATCTCACTGTAAATTATTCCTTTCATGACACTTTATAATTTGTTTTCTTTGAAAATTATCTTCTACAAAGGATTCGGAAAAATAAAAGTATTAATGTTGCTTATTGAGAAGGGTTGGTAAGTTTGGCCTAGTATAGAACATAAAAGCAGACAGCCTTCATATTTATGTTTCTAATGTAAATTTGAAATGTATGCAACTATTGATATTGGGGTAACTTTTCAATCTTATATAACGATTCTCTACAAGAGTTACAGAAACTGAGAATTGGGTCTTTTTCCTCATTTGTCATATATTTTTAATTTGCTTCTACATCCCTGTTTAAGAGTGGGTCTTACAGTGTCAGAAAAATGGGGCATGAGCTCTTCTTTAGGAACTCGGGATATCTCATCATAGCTAGATTTTATATATATATCAATATATATAATGTGTATATATATATATATATAATGTGTATATATATATATATAGATATATAGATATATAGATATAAATTCAAATGCTTAAGAATAAGTAAAGGACAGAAACAAAAATTAGCAGCTTAAAAAAATAAAATAAAATTAGCAGCTTCATATGTATAATTTTAAAAAATTTATCAGGGGAATTCCCTGGCAGTCCAGTGGTTAGGACTCCACACATCCAGTGCAGGAGGCATGGGATCAATTCCTGGTCGGGGAACTAAGACCCCGCATGCTGCACAGTGCGCCAAAAACAGAAATGTATAAAAAAAAATGTATCAGGACTGTTGGGCACTTTGGCTGGGGGATGGGGGGTGGTTCATTCCTTCATCCTTTAGTCATTTCACTACGCACAGCCAAAAACCATCTCTCCAAACAGGCTCCGTTCACTCAGAGTCTCCACACAATCCAAATTTTCTTGGAAACCAATTATTAGAGAAAGGAAAGCAAAGAGGGGTGATGACAGCAGAGTAGAGGACGTACATTCTACTTCTTTTTTTTCCCCCCACCATTTCTGTTTACATTTAAGTCAAACAATTTCTTTTAGGCTCTGGGCACATAGAACAAGTCTTATTTTCATGACTGGATTAAAGGATTAGAGTTATAGCGAAAGGCTAAAGCAGTGTTATTCCTTAGCCTGCGAAGAGAAAGTCAGGGGGTGACCTGATAGCTATATTGAAGCATAGAGGCTGAGGCCTTAGAACAGAGCAGAAGTCTTAAGTGCACCAGGTGGATTTAGACCAGTGAGGAAGAATTCAACAGATATGCGTTTTGTTATATAACCAGCGGCCATGGGCTCTTCTATGAAGAGTTTGAGAATAGGAAAGGCCTGGGAGTTTGCTTTGGAGAAACAGCTGATGTGTGGCCCGTTTAGAAATCTCTTCGAGTGCCCTGTTTTGCCCCAGAAATTAAGGGTTTGCATTTCAGGATGTGAGGTCTAAAATAATGCCTGTCCTTTCTCCCCTGACACCCACATGCAACCTCAGACACTTTTGACAACCGATTGAATTTCATAAGCTTTTTTTCATTTTCGATGTAAGGGCTTCCTTTCCTCTTAAATCCCAGAAGCGTAGCTGCTGACACGAGCGGAGTGAATCACAGTAAGATCCAGGGCTGGGACTAGGGTGAGGCAAGGGAGGCACCTTCCGCATAAAATGTAAGGAGACACCAACAAAACTTAGTCATTATATTAGTTTGCCAAGGCTGCTGGAACACAGTACCACAAACTGAGTGACTTAAACCACAGAAATGTATTGCCTTGCAGCTCTAGAGGCTAGAGGTCCGAGATCAAGGTGTCAGCAGAGCTATGCTCCCTCTGAAGGCTCTAGGGAAAGATCTGTTCTAAGCTTCTCTCCAGCTTCTAATTGTTCCTTGGCTTGTGGCAGCATAAAGCCAAACTTCACGTGGCATTTTTCCTGTGTGAGTGTCTGTCTTTGTCCAAATTTCCCCTTTTTATAAGGATACCAGTCATATTGGATTAAGGGCCCACCCTATTCCAGTATGATCTCATCTTAACTAATTATATCTGCAATGACCCTATATCCAAATAAGGTCACATTCTGAGGTACTGGGGGTTCAGACTTAAACATGAATTTTGGGGGGAACACAATTCAGCTCATAACGATAGTCATGATAAATAACATTTAATACAGTATTTTTTTTTGCGTTTTTTTTTTTTTAATTAATAGCTACTCTATTTATTTATTTATTTATTTGTTTGTTTTAGCTGTGTTGGGTCTTCGTTTCGTGCGAGGGCTTTCTCTAGTTGTGGCAAGCGGGGCCACTCTTCATCGCGGTGCGCGGGCCTCTCACTATCGCGGCCTCTCTCGTTGCGGAGCACAGGCTCCAGACGCGCAGGCTCAGTAGTTGTGGCTCACGGGCCCAGTTGCTCCGCGGCATGTGGGATCTTCCCAGACCAGGGCTCGAACCCGTGTTCCCTGCATTAGCAGGCAGATTCTCAACCACTGCGCCACCAGGGAAGCCCCTAATACAGTTTTTTTAAAAATCAAGATTAATGTAAAGAATCCATGATGAACAAAATTACAAACTTTTAAGTAAAGATGGAATCAGTATGATCATGTAAGATTCCTGAATTCAGGACTGATTTTCAGGTACATACCGATTCAACATCCTGGTGAAAGCTTTGAAATGATTCCTTACCTGGTAATACGAGCAGTCCCCAGGCCCAAGACTTCCCCTTACCACTGTCTCAGCTGCCCTTCCCCTACTCCTGGGACCCCCTCCATCAATAGAACAACTAAAGAATTAATGTTGGGCCCACCTGGGATTCCTGTGGTTAACTAAAGAATTAATGTTGGGCCCACCTGGGAATCTCATTCACCAGAGAGATTTCAGAATGGGCCAAGGTAGTAAACTAAACATCAAATATTGTAGATGGTTATAGGTGTTCCAAGGAAAGCCTCTTAATCCTCCTTTTTATTTGTTCTTGTAAAGTAAACATAATGATAGCTGTCATCCCGCAAAAGTGGTGTAGGAAGATCAGGAATTAAGTGCTCAGAAGTTCAGTGCTGCAGTAACAACTGCAGACTTTTCTAGTGTCGAATTCATTCATCTGTCCATCCATCCATCCATCCAGTATATATTCATTCACCCAACACATTTACCACATGCCTGACACAGTGCTGGACTCTGGGAATAAAACGATGAAAAACAAGAATACAGTCCATCCCTGCCTTCATGGAACTAAAAAATCTAGTTGGGGGAAGACAGATCTTAAACAAATACATTCACAAATAAATTTAAAATTACAGATTGTGATGAATGCAGGGAAGGAAATAAATAGGTTGGCTTGAGAGGATCTCAAAGGGGCCAGAATTTAGGCCAGGCCCTGAGGAAGTGACACTTAAAATGAGAATTACTTTAAGGGGTGAGAGGGACAGCTATTTTGAGGCTTTAAATTCCCCTGCTAAAGAACCCATGAGCAGGGAATTCCCTGGTGGTCCAGTGGTTAAGACTCTGCGCTTCCACTGCAGGGGGCCCGGGTTTGGTCCCTGGTCGGGGAACTAAGATCCCACATGTCCCTGCCATGTGGTGTGGCCA
Organism: Balaenoptera physalus; assembly: GCF_965194825.1. Taxonomy (NCBI): domain Eukaryota; kingdom Metazoa; phylum Chordata; class Mammalia; order Artiodactyla; family Balaenopteridae; genus Balaenoptera; species Balaenoptera physalus. The sequence goes on from NC_138884.1 coordinate 98,409,212, forward strand.
AAAAAAGAACCCATGAGCCAAAACTGTTCCCTAATTCTGAGTGAGGCCTAGTTAAAGACAGAGGCAGGCAATCCTTCTCCACTGCTGGGTCCTCCACAGTAATAAACCAGGGCACTCTCCCACATCCAGATAAGAATAAAGATAGTTTGCCAGCTTGTCTGAGGCTTGCGGAAGGGACTGGCTTGGGCTTTTGAACTGTCTAGCTCAGCTCTTATGTCAGCAAAATTGATGACCATCAAACGATGCACAGTGCAAGGAATCTCTTGCAGTCTTGGTGCAGCCACTGAGAATTTTAGAGGAGAAAAATGTGGAGGCACACGGAGCTGGAGAGATCTGTTAGTTGTATTATAATGACGATAAAAAATTGCAATCTAGTACCATAGGGACCAAGTAATTTATTGATTAGTTGAGAATTCAGTTAAAGCAAAGATCCATAAAAAAAGTGGGTAAATATTTTATTTTAATTTAAAATATCGAAATGTGCATTAATTTGCCAATCTTTCTAGCTAGAGCCTTGCCTTTGAGTATGGGTCTACTGATTGGAGTTCCCTGTGATCTTTCTTGCATAAACGGTACCCAATTTCTGTTTCTCCCAAATGAAAAGAAAACAAAGACACTTGTGAAACTATCAGAGCCCAAAATCCATCTAGATTTCTTCAGTTTCTTTTTCCAGGCTTTTCCAGCTGTCCTAATTCCACAACAATTTTTTTAGTAACCATTCTTTACTGAGTCTACCGAAAATATTCAACTTAATTTTTAAAGAATGAACATCTCTTTCTTCTCCATCCCTATTTTATTGGATCACATAAGATTGAATTACATTGTATGGTTACAATGACCATACAGTTGGCAATTGACAGGTTTGGGAACAAACACATCTTACGTAAGCATGCAACTCAAAAAATGGCAGCAGGGACTTCTCTGGTGGCACAGTGGTTAAGAATCCGCCTGCCAATACAGGGGACACAGGTTCGAGCCCTGGTCCAGGAAGATCCCACATGCCGCACAGCAACTAAGCCCGTGTGCCACAACTACTGAGCCCGTGCGCCACAACTACTGAAGCCCATGTGCCTAGAGCCCATGCTCAGCAACAAGAGGAGCCACCATGATGAGAAGCCCGCATGCTGCAACAAATACCCAACGCAGCCAAAGATAAATGAAGAAACTTAATTTAAAAAAATGACAGCAAAAGTCCAAGTTGGAGTAGGTTAATAATAATAACTGTAGTTAACAGCTATGGTGCCTGCTATGGTGCCTATGATGTGCCAGGCACTGTTCTAAATGCTTTGTTTAAATATTAAATAAATTTTCCCAACAACCCTGTAGATAGGTACTATTTTTATCTCCATTAAAAAATGAGAAGACAGGGAATTCCCTGTCGGTCCAGTGGTTAAGACTCCGTGCTGCCACTGCAAGGGGCCCGGGTTTGATCCCTGGTCGAGGAACTAAGATCCCACAAGCCATACGGCGCAGCCAAAAAATAAAAAAACATTTTTTTTCAAATAAAAAATAAAATGAGAAGAAGCCTCCAGAGAGGAACCTCCAGCTGGCAAGCATCCAGCGTGTTGCAGGGATGAGCGGTGAGGTGAGCTGGTGAGTTGATTAAGCAGAGTTCTATTACGAGAGCTTCTACTGCAGAAGCGTTGCTCTGTGTCCCCTGAGTGCTGGGTAATACCTCATGAGGGTAGTCGGAATGTTCAAATCTTTCGAAGGTCTTGAAAATTTTAATCAATTCGCAGCTCTCAGAGATAATAACTTTGTGGTCCCACGTAAAAAAAAAGGAGAAGAGACCGTCATCTTCTTAGTGCCCTTCAAGCCTGAGATTCCAGAAAAAGAAATAGCAGGAAATAAAGCATTTCTTTTCCATGTTAGTTGCCTTTGTAGAAAGCTGATTTCTAAGTGTTCCCGCTTGCCGCCATCGGTTGATGTTGTCAGAGTGCCCATTTCTTCACCTTTTTGTCTTCCTTCCAGCCGGGAGCACCTGCCCAGGGTTGGGTTTCTGCCTAACAATCAGCCCGTCCTCTCTCCTGGGATGACCCCCCCTTGCCTGGCTTCTCCGACCCGACCACTGGGGGCTGCTCTGTCCCGTCCGTGTCACCCTGGCCCATCGCTCTTGAGGCTGCCGGGCTCCTGGCGGCCTGCCTGACATGCTGTGTTCTTCCCTTCTGCTGCCATCTGCCCTCGGTGTTCCCTGGCTCTTTTTGTCTTTGCCTGGCTTCTCACTTGATGCCGATCTTGATCCCTCCTTGCTGTTCACATATGCTCTGATGGCACTTTGTCCACGCATTCCTATTTTACTTTCTAAATAGGTAATAAATTCACATCGTATAAAAATCAAAACAATGTGAAAAGGTCTACAGTTAGATGTCTTGCTTCCAGCTCTGTCTCCATCCACTCCATCCCCTAACCCCCATGCCATGTGGAAAGACTTTTATTAGTTTCTTATATATACCTCCAGAGTTTTTTTTAATGCAAATACAAAAAAAAAATCCATTCTCCTCTTTCTTGGATAAAAATATATTTATTGTTCTGCTCTTTCATTTTTATTTTTTCACTGAACAATGTAATTTAGAGATTATTCCAGGTCAGTATACAGAGCCCTTTGTCCCTTTTTAAGCTGTGTAGATGTCCAGGGCCCATTGGATGGATGTGGGTACCAGTCCTCACTGACAGACACCTAAACTTTTTCAGTCTTTGGTGGATGTAAATAATGCTGCCAGGAACAACTTTGTGCATTTTATTCATGCTGACCCATTTTTTCCCTCCATTTTCCTTCCTGATCATTTAAGTCTTTCAGGACAAAGTGGACTTCCAACAAATCACCTGTGCTGACCACTTATCTTTGGCCAAGCCCTTTGACCTTGCTGTGGCCTCCTTCTCCTAACTCTGAATTTGACCTCAGTTCTTATCTAATAGGGTATGTTTTTATTTTCCTCCACATCCACCTTCTATCTACTCAACAAGTTTTCTTTTTTTCCTTTTAGAGCAAAATACTTCCAATTAAGATCAGCAATTCCAAATAATTCCAATGATGCTAAACAATTTCACCAATATCAATAGGCAGCATGTATTAAGTACTTATGGTGGAACTTAGGATTACCAGAGGGGAAGGGTAGGGAGGTAGTTAGGGAGTTTGGGATTGACATGTACACACTGCTATCTTTAAAATGCATAACCAACAAGGACCTACTATATAGCACAGGGACCTCTGCTCAATATTCTGTGATAACCAGGTAAAGAATTTGAAAAAAAATAGATACATGTATATGTATAACTGAATCACTTTGTTGTCTACCTGAAACTAACACAACATTGTTAATCAACTATACTCCAATATAAGATAAAAAGTCAAATAAAAAATAAATAAAAAGGAAAAAAAGGTACTTACGGTGGGCCAGGTGCTGCTAGATGCTGTACGTCTTTACTTAATCCTCTTATTAATCCAGTAAGAGAGGAATTATCATTTTACTAATGAGAAGACTCAGTCTCAGAGAGGTTAAGCAACTGGTCCAAAGTCACACAGCTGGTAAATAGCAGGGTTGGGATCCTAGCCCAAGTCTGCCTGACCCCACCATGGTCTCATCTTCTAGAACTAGAGTGAAGGGTTTGCAGAAATTTGGAGTTTTAAGTCAAGGAGAAAGAGTCTTTAAAAAAAAAAAATCTGTTCAAACCCAGAACTCTCTTAATCCTTTGTTCTTCTCTAGCTTCCGAGAGGATTTCCATTATAATGACACTGCTGGGTACTTCATTATTGGAGGGAGCAGGTATGTGGCTGGCATTGAAGGGTTTTTTGGACCCCTGAAGTACTATCGCCTCCATGCTCTGCACCCTGCACAGGTGAGCCCAGGGGACCAAGGAGTTTTCGAATGCTTATGGGTAATGGGTGTGTGGCTCAGGGCTGTGGAACCAGTCCAGTGTAAACAAAAGATTTATCTGAGCCGGACCTCGCATCGGCTCTGTCACCAAACATAATTAATATTGAGGCTTCCCCTTCCACCCTGCAAACGTGATAATAGATTTTTGTTAACGTTTGGTTCATTTAGTACTCATAAAATGGAAACCATTTACTTCCTCTGTTTTTATAACTAGTAGCTTAATTATAGAGTCGATTTTTATCAGGCTCTTGCCTATCCAGCGATTAAGCTAATGAAAGGAGAGAGTCTTAGTTATTTGGTAAAGCTTCTTTTATATGCTATTATTTAAAGTATCAGAGAGGAGACAGTCCAGCAAATAGGACTCTTGGTTCTGCTTACTGCTCTCTCCAGAAACATGAGCCTTTGGCTCACACTGGGTGGGTGGGCTGCGGTGGTGGAGATCATAGAGGGCTTTGTAGTCAGCATTGAATTCTCAAGTCCAAAACCCACCCACAAATGGAATGGAATTGTCCGAGTCTCCAGGCCAGCTCCAGCAGGGCTGGTGGGTATTAGAGGGGGGGCTGCCCCACGAGGGAACATTCACCCTGGTTGCTTTTTGTGCCTTGGTAAGGAGATCACCGGGTACCTAAAAAAGGAACATTCTTTCATTCCTGTGACCTTGTGGGATTTATTCTGGGAAAAGCAGGGGTCACTAGGCAAAGTCAATTAGGAAAAATGGGGCACCTTATCACCCATAGGTCATCTTAGAGCCCCTGTTGAGATACCTCTATAAGAGGAAAAAAATGAAATTCTTTTATTCATGTGTGCAGCCAATACTTATTAAGCACCTACTATGTGCCAGGCTCTGTGCAAGATGCTGAGGCGTCCAAGATGAATTAAGGTGGTGGCTTTCAAACTTTTTTTTGAAGGTGGTCCACAATAAGAACTCTATTTAATAGCATGAGCAGTACATACATAAGCATATATAATACACATATACATACATACATACACACATAATATATACATATATATATATAAAACACAAAACTGAAATAAGAATTTTACTAACGATACAGATTCTTGCTATGTTCAGTGTACTCTGATATTCTGTGTTCTGCTCTATAAAAAACAAAATCACTGCTGGTTACAAACCACTGAAATAATTTCACAACCCTCCAATGGGTCATAACCTGTATTTTGAAAACCACTGAGTTGAGATAAGGTCTCTGATCTTGAGGAGCTCCTGGCCTGGGTCTTAAACAGATAAGTCATGAAAGAATGGGGTACATGCTTTAATGAAGATGTGAGCACTGTGTCTGGCAGTGCCGAGGTGCGGTCCTCTGCATCGGTACATGTACGAGGGTGCGGTAGGCTGTTAGGGAGGCTGCCGTGAAGGGATGACCTTGGATCTGGCTCTTGGAGGTTGAGTAGGAGCCTTCTAAACAGAAGAAAAGGAGAGGAGGCTTCCAGGCCACAGGTGCAGCACTGGTAGACTTGGGGTCCTTTGGGAACTCAGGGGAGATGAATGTCATTTTCTGGGGATAGCACATAGTGGCGGGGAAGGGAAGAGGATGAAGGCCTGGTCTCTGGGAAATCCTGACACTTAAGAAGCTCTGCAGAGGAGAAGATGACACAAAAAGAAGCTAGAGGGAAGCAGTCAGAGCTGGCGTGTCCTTGAATTACTAGTAACACCCTTCCTTTGAGAATCCAAAGCAGATGATCTGTGTACAAGCAAGCCACCTGGTGCTATCAATGGGAGAAGGAAATCCACCTGAACGTAGCCTCATGGGTACCCATGGGTGTTTGATGACAATTGTTGTTCATTCTGTTTTCTTGCCCTCTTGTAGATTTTCAATCCCCTACTTGAGAAGCAACTTGCTGAACATATCAAGTTATATTATGAAAGGTGTGCAGAGGTTCAAGAAATAGTATCTGTGTACACATCCACGGTACAGCAGGGGGACAGGAAACAAGAAGCATGTAAGTATTGAACTTCAAGAGAGCGATTCTTAGCTCCAGGCATTTGTAGCAACACGTTTGGCTTCTTTCATAAGGGCGTTGAAATAGAACATATGTGACTTGACCAATGGGGGCAAGTATGACCTCCCGAGATGGATGCAAATGATAGTGTGCCTTCCACCTAGATCCCACCAAGACCAACAGCCAGCAAGAACCCAAACCTGCCTCGTGGCTTCAACTAGCTGTAATTTAGTTTAAGAATATAAATGAGAGTGTTTTGAGCCTCAAATTGCATTATTCCCATCCATAATGGGATCTTAGGCCAGTCTAAGAAAATAAAAATGAATTGGAAAATAAATTAATCATTAGAAATGTTTCCCCGTCAGTGCACTTTTGTCTTGGACCATTAATATCTGAATATTAGCCTTCAGAAATGTTGAACAATGGCTTTGTTGTTTGGGGCTGGGTTTTATTTTTTAAATCTTTGAAATTGACTCATTCTGGAAGACATTGGTAACTTTTCAACAGAAGGAATGAATTTCAAATAGACTGCTTCCGTGCCTGCCCGTATTTGCAGACATCCTTTCATTCATACAGAGTGTGTATCTGTTATAAAACTCATCCCGTCTTGTCTTCCAATGTTCCAGCACTTACAAATTTCTCTGGCTATAGCTCTTCTTGCATGATACGGTGGCACTAGAGTTAGTCACATATGTTCTTTCTGGAAGAGAAATTCCTGTGGGGCCTTTGCCATCAGCAAAAGTAAATTGAGTATTTCAGTCCTGCCTAAATAATCTCAACATCTCCAGAGCCGAGCTTCCCATTTCAGGCCATGGAGGAATGGATATATGTTGAACATACCCCATTCTGATAGAGTTCACATGAAATGGTCATAGGAAGTGATTAGAGACGGTGATAGGTAAGTGTAGAAAGGCAGCACTTCTGCAATTTAATTTAAGAATAGGCTATACTAGTCTCCCAGCTGCTGCTCTCACCGCTGAATCATCCAGAAAATATGATGCTGTCAGAAGAAGGGAAGATATATAGGAATAGTAATACCCCAAACAGGAAAGAAACTGATTTTGATAGCTGATGTAATTTCAGGAGAGATACCCAGAGTCAGAAGGCCGGTCTTGCATGCTGATCTGTTTGGTGGCATTGGGAAGATTCTCCTAACATCTTCTACTGCCTTGCCTCCCTGGGGGTCCCTGTGCTTTGCTCCTCGACTCACACTGCCAACAAAATGGCCTAGATATTGTCCTCCTGGGGACCAGTCGGAGGCCAGCTGCTCATTCTGTAGAATTATTCAACAGCTATCAGCAACTTTGGCACATTTCCCTTGGACTTGGCTTTGAATTTGTGACCTCGAGGCAGAGGCATCGTAGCCAATTTCAAATCCCTGATGCACCCAAACCAACATCCAGTAACGCTAAGTCTGACCTCTTATTTCTAGTTCCCCGTGGAGGAAGGGAGTTAGAGAGGCAAGGCTTCCCTCTGATGGTATCCTGTGCTTCCCTTTCCTGTAGGCGACCTCCGGAATTCCTACCTGGACCTGAAGCTCAGGTACGGGCGGCCCTCGATGTGCAGAGCCCTCCTCTGGGAGAAGGAGCTGAAAGCCAAGCACCGAAGCTTGTTCCAGGCCTTGCTGGAGATGGGTTTGGTGACAGGTAATTGAGTCTGTGCCTCGCTCGCCTTTGGATGCTGGTTAGGAAGGTCCCTGTTTTTCTCCTTTCCCTCACCCTCTTTAGTGATTTATGCCTTGAAGTTATTTTTAACCGTAGTGTTCTAGCTTAATTTCAAATTTAAATTCTGCCCTTAATGTGTCCACCACTCAGTGTATCTGTGCACATTTTCAACCCTAAATACAAAAACTTAAATTTAGGAATCACTTGAGCAATTCTTTATTTAAAGCCAAGGCCACAAACGAGCAGCTGACAGCCAGAGCTGGCCCCCAAATGTGGTTGCTTTGGTATACACATTGTTGTCAATTTAAAAAAAATTAGTTACAGGGATCTAAAAACTTCTATGAAAATGCAAATTTCTAGCTTTTCTCAGAAGATCCAAAGATCTGGCGACGCCGGGCCTCCGTTCCTGAGTGGCAGCAATTCCAGAGGTGTGTGGATGGGACAGGCAGGCTCTGTCCATCCACAGCCCTTCCTGCCTCTGGTTGAGTACCTCCTGCCGACTTCAGTCATGGATCTTACCTGCCCGGGCCCTCGGGCCCTTGAACTTGAGACCTTTGATTTGAAGTACATTTTTTTTTTTTTAGAGGTTTTTTTTTTTTTTAAAACTTTGGGTTTATTTATTTATTTATTTTTGGCTGTGTTGGGTCTTCGTTTCTGTGCGAGGGCTTTCTCTAATTGCGGCAAGTGGGGGCCCTCTTCATCGCGGTACGCGGGCCTCTCTTGTTGCGGAGCACAGGCTCCAGACACGCAGGCTCAGTAGTTGTGGCTCACGGGCCCAGTTGCTCCGCGGCATGTGGGATCTTCCCGGACCAGGGCTCGAACCCGTGTGCCCTGCATTGGCAGGCAGATTCTCAACCACTGCGCCACCAGGGAAGCCCTGAGGTACATTTTAAGCAGCATCTCAGGAATCTGTGTATGTTTTGCAAATGTGTCCAGCTTAAGTCCTTTGTGATTTAGGTTTGCATAGTAATTAAGTACATACTGTAAGACTACAAGGAATCTTGAAACGATGTCTGTTAGGAAGAGGAGAGAAGCTGGAGGTGTTCAGCCTGGGGAAGGAGGGTAATGAGAACTATCTTAGCGGTCAGCAGCAGCCCATGGTATTCCATGACCAAACCCTTGGGTCAAGGCAATGCAGAAACTGACTGCTGCTGCATATAAGAACTTCCTAAAAATGGCAGTGTCCAGTGGAATAGACTCTCTTTGCAGATAGTGATTCACCCTCACCCCATCTTGAAAGAATTCAAACCATACAAGATATTTCATCTTTGGTTCATTTGATATTTGCTGAGTGACTGCTCAGTTACTTGGCTAGACTTCAGAGGTAAGTAAAATAGTACAAGGTCTCTGCCCTTGAGGGACCGACTTGAAAGCAAAGAAAAATGGTAATGTATTTTTAAAAATAAAAGCTATGGGAGTAATTGGCAAAGGCACAAAGAAGGGAGTGGTCAGTTCTACTTGGAAGTCTAGAGTGCTCCAGGAAGGCTTCCTGGAGGAGGTGACACTGGGATTGATTCTTGAAGGGTCAATTGATGTTTGCCAGATAAGCAAGGTGGGGGTAGGTATTGCAGGCAGAGTACAGGCAGAGACATGGGAACAGCATGCCATTTTTAATGACGTGCAAGGAATTTGGGAAGCAGGAGAAGGCCTGGAGAGTGATTATTCTTTTTTTTAAATTATTTGTTTATTGAAGTAAAATTGATCTACAATGTTGTGTTAGTTTCAGGTATACAGCACAGTGATTCAGTTATATATATATATATATATTTTTTTTCAGATTCTTTTCTGTTATAGGTTATTACAAGATATTGAATATAGTTCCCTGTGCTATATAGTAGGTCCTTGTTGGTTATCTATTTTACTTATAGTAGTGTGTATATGTTAATCCCAAACTCCTAATTTATCCCACCCCCCTTCCTTTCCCCTTTGGTAACCATAAGTTTATTTTCTATGTCTGTGGGTCTATTTCTGTTTTGTAAATAAGTTTATTTGTATCTTTTTAAAAAAATTCCACATATAAGTGATACCATATATTTGTCTTTCTCTGTCTGGCTTACTTCACTTAGTATGATAATCTCTAGGTCCATCCATGTTGCTGCAAATAGCATTATTTTGTTCTTTTTTTATGGCTGAGTAGTATTCCAGTGTGTATAGATACCACATCTTCTTTATCCATTCATCTGTCGATGGACATTTAGGTTGCTTTCATGTCTTGGCTATTGTAAATAGTGCTGCAGTGAACATTGGGGTGCATGTATCTTTTTGAATTATGGTTTTCTCCAGATATATGCCCAAGAGTGGGGTTGCAGGACCATATGGTAGTTCTATTTTTAGTTTTTAAGGACCCTCCATACTGTTCTCGTAGTGGCTGCACCAATTTACATTCCCACCAACAACATGGGAGGGCTCCTTACTAGAGCTCAGACTCCATCCTGACAAGTTTGGGCTTTACCTTGTAGGTGACGGGGACCTGTTGAAGGATTTCAAGCAGGGGCTAGAGGCGTGATCAGATCTGGGTTTTTGAGGTCACTCTTGTCAGCAGTGGGAGACTGAGGGAGGTAAACTAGAGTGCTGTGGAGCTGGAAGCAGGGGGGCCACTGCATGGCCCAGGGCGGAGAGGATGGGGGCCTGAATGGGACAGAGTGATGTAGACGGAGCCAAAGGATATAAGGGGTTGGCTCTGAGGGACTTCGTCACTGCCTGGATCCGGGAAAGGGAGGCCATGTGGAGTCAGGTGTCAGCATAGCCTCTGCAGCCAAGTGACCTGATCCTGATATTAACTTAGCACTTACTAGCTGTGTGATCTTGGGCAAGCCACTTCATTTCGCTGAGCCTCAGTTTCCTCATCTGCAAAATGGGGATGACAATAGTCCCTCTCTTCTAGTGTAGGGTTAAGGAATTGACACTTAGAAGAGTATGGGCACTTAGTAAACTCTATGTAAACAGCGTTTCTCAATCTTGGCACTACTGACATTTTGGATAATTTGTTGTTGTGAAGGGTCTGTCCTGTGTATTGTAGGATGTTTAGCTGCATTTCTGGTCTCTACCCACTAGATACCAGCAGCACTCCGTCCCCTCCCATAAACCTCCACCCAAGGGTGACAACTAAAAATGTCTCCAGATATTGCCAAGTGTCCCCAGGGAGGTCACATCGCCCCCGGTGGAGAATCACTGCTGTGTAAGTGTTACACTGTTACTACCAGGCAGCGACAATTGCTGGGTTTTCGTGGGTCTTCTGGGAGGTGGTGGAACTGCCCCCTGAGACAGGTGAACGGAAGAGGGCGATGCGTGTTGGAAAGTGTAGGCTAAACGGGCGAAGACCACATCACCTCAAAACTGGCTTTATGCGATTTCAGATATATTTAAATATAGTTTTACTGATTAAGAACAGGAGTGAATCATTTTCACAAAACATTCTTTTTCAAGCAAATACTCTCAATAAAGAATGTTTTTGTGTCATTTTTACTGCTCAGAAGTTTCTTTTAAAGAATGCAGAATGATTTTATTCTCTGTGGAGGCCTAGAAAGGGAGCTAATTAACCCAGATCATGAACCCCCAAACCTTGAGACTTGATGGGCCGCAGTGCTGGGGAGTTGTCACACTGCAGCATAGGCACGCGTCTGGCTGCCCTCGGTCAGGCTTCCGGGGCCCCCTGCCTGGGGGGAGAGGGGGCACAAAGCCGGATTTGCCACTTTAGGGCCTACTGCTGGTGCCCAAGCAGCCAGTCAGGTCCTTCTGGTGCCAAGTCTGCTTAGATCAGCGCCAGGGAGCGTACCCCGAGGGGCCCCTATCTCCCTGGGCATGTAGCCACCTGCATCGCGCCTCTCCCTGCCGTTTCCTGGCGCCCAGAAGCAGGTGGGGAGGGAGGGTGGGCAGGGTAGGCAAATCTCCAGAACCAACCTCAGGCTCCCATTCTGCCTTCACCCCCAATTTTTCTAGTTTACATTGTCCCATCCATAGGGACTGGGAGCCTCCTTCAGGGCAGGGCTTACACTCATTAAAATTCATCTGTACCCGGCACACTGCCCTTGCTTGGGGCCACCATAGTTAACTAGATAATCTCTGTGGTTAACCCTGGAGAGAGATTCGTGTCAGACATTGTGCCCAGTTTCTAACAATCCTGAGAGAAGTGCAGAAGATTTGACTTTGTAAATTGAGGGGAAAAAAAAAATTCCATTATTTACATATCTTTACTCTGGTCTCCTATAAAAAGAAGAGTAGTCAGACATGTATCTATTCCTGGTTCCTCACATAACTTTTGATCCAAGTTTATCCTGCTGTGAGTGTCTAGCTGGCTTCGGAGTGCTTTGGACAACTCTAGTCAATAGGAACTATGTTTGCATCATGTTTTCTGCTGCTGGCCTGAGCTGTTTGGTCCTGTTGACCAGTAGACTTTACTAGAATATCGTCATCATGTTACATTTCTTGTATCTGAGATAAGCTACAAGAACAGACTCAAGGATCAGATGTTGGCTGCTTAGAATTCTTGCTGTAGGGACCGAGCAGATGCAGTCACAGAGATGAGGAATGAAACCGTGTGAGTAACTTAAGTCACTCGTATCACAACCTTCCATTCATTCATTCACTAGACAAGTATTGACCAAGTGGCCCAGGATAGGACAAAGATGGGGCCATGTTTTGAATGAGAGTGACTTAGGTTAAATGCAAAGAAAAACGTCAGCTCCCATAGCTCCCACAAAGGGAATCAATTGGTGGAATCACTTTTTTCCTGGCATTAAAAAATATATATATGACAGCATGAGACGACGGCCTGTCATTTCTGGTTCTTTGCGACACTCACCCTTTTCTTGGCAGCCTCTCCTCACATATACAGCCAACTCTACTGCCAGGCTGCTGCACGTGCACGCTTCAGATGGCAGCGTTTTCCCCCGACACTGTGCGATTTTAGATGGATCGTTTGCTCTCCTGCTGAGCCAACGACGTACTTCAAGGGAGCCATGAGAACGGTGCAGGGAGTGCAGAGTCGGGAGCTCACAACCAGTAGGAGTGTGCTCTGCGTTCTGCCCAGTGAGGTCAGGAGCGGTCACCACCTTCTAGCTGTTCCCAAAAGACTGAGCTCTATTTTTCTACTGCACAAGAGAATCCCCAAATATTTACACCCTCCCTCTTTAAGGACTGTAATTTTAAAAAAATGTGTGTGGTAACATGCACATAATTTAAGACTCTCCATCATCACCATTTTTAAGTGTACCCTTCAGTAGCGTTAAGTACGTTCACATTGTTGCACAACAGATTCTAGAACTTTCTTATCTTGCAAAACTGAAACTCTGTACTCATTAAACCACAACTCCCCACCCTGCCCCCGCCCCCAGTGCCTAGTGACCACCATTCTACTTTCCGTGTCTATGAACTTGACTCTTCTAGATACCTGATATGAGTGCAATCATACAGTATTTGTCTTGCATGACCGGCTTATCTCGTTTAGCATAAGGTCCTCAAGGTTCATCCATGTTATAGCATCTGTCAGAATCTCCTTCCTCTTTAAGGCTGAATAATATTCCATTGTGTGTCTATACCACATTTTGTTTATTCATTCATCTGTTGATGGACACTTGGGTTGCTTCCCCCTCTTGGCTATTGTGAATAGTGCTGCTTTGAATGTGGTGTACAAGTATCTCTTCAGGACTCGGCTTTCAGTTCTTTTGGCTGTATACTCAGAGGTGGGCTAGCTGGATCATACAGTAATTCTATGTTTAATCTTTTGAGGAACCATTATCCTGTTTTCCATAGGGGCTGCACCGTCTTACATTCCCGTCAACAGCGTGCAAGTGTTCCAATTTCTCCACATTCTCACCAACACTTGTGATTTTCTGGGTTTTTGATAATAGCCACCCTTATGGGTATGAAGGGTAATTTATGTTTGTAAGTTATATACTGGGGAAAGTCTGGTTTCATAGGAATGAAGAATGTAATGCTCTCATAAAGTGACAGTGTCTACGAAAGAGCTTCACAGACAGAAAGGTACCCTATGGATATGAGAGACAGAGTCACCCGGATAGGGCTCGTCTCATCTGCCTTGACTTACAGCGCTTTGATCCTATGGGTGTCTCCATTACTCGCTTGATTGCAAGCTTGTTGAGGGTAATGCGAGAGGTGTAAGTATCCCACTATGCTTCCTATTCCTTCACAGTGTCTGCAACGGTGCTGGGCATACGTTAGGTGCTTAGTTATCAATCCTTCTTCCATATGACCCTATACAGTGCATTTATGCCCCACTCCCCTCAAAGAACACCCCTCAGCCACCCATGCTCTTCAACTTGCCTGCCTTGCAAGCAGCCTTCAAGTCCCAACTCAAACACTGCCTGCTCACATCGTCTTTCCTGTCCCCCCAGGCAGTCAGCTCCATCTCCCCTGCCCTCCTTGCCATTTTGTAGGTGTCCCTTTATCAGTACCTATCTTACCACATTACAATATTGATTTGCCTGTCTGATTCTACAGTGGGGCTCAGACGTCTTCAAAGACAGCAACAGAATCTAGGTTTTCTTTGAAGACCCTCAATAAGTATTTGTTGAGCCACTGAACGCGCTCCAAATGAATAAGTGATCTCATTGTAAATACTAAAAACATCTTTTTGGGTCTGTGAATCAGTGAAGGAACAAGGAGTTTAACTTCCAGGAGATACAAATTCAAGGTCTATGCTAGCTAAGCCATAACAGCAATCCAGACCGATGGAGTCTGTGGGCTTATTTGCCTTTTCTCCACATTCTTCTCACTTCTCTCACGCTTCCTTAGCCTGCTTCTCCCTCAGAAGCTGCTGTCCTGGCTCTGAAAACACCTTTGCAAATATAGTCCTGTTTGCCAGGTCAGCCAGGATGCTGTCTCTCAACTCTCCCCTGACAGCAAAAGTAGGCCAGGATCCTTCCTCGTCTATGCACGCCCATTGCAAAAGAATTCCCGAAACACAGCCCCCAGGGTTCTTGCTTTCATATATCTGTAACCTCGTTGCTGAGGTATTCAGGTGCCCAGATATGAAACAGCCCTAAGGTGCATGCAAACCCAACTTGGCACCCCTGTATTGAGAACCTCCAAGCATGGTGCTGGGCCCTGGGACGACCGTAATGAAAAGCGTAGACTGGCCCACACACGAGTCTTTGCCATGTGCCAGGGGGTGTGGAGGAAGGAGGCTTCTTACACGGTGACAGCTGATGTGCTAACCTAGTATAAAATGCAGCTGTCCCCACTGGTGGTTCTCACTCTGAAGCATCACAGGACTTGTTCTTCAGTTTCCAGAGTCAGCATGCCTTTGAATTAAGGAGAGCAGTGCTGGGCTTCCCTGGTGGCGCAGTGGTTAAGAATCCACCTGCCAATGCAGGGGACACGGGTTCGAGCCCTGGTCTGGGAAGATCCCACATGCTGCAGAGCAACTAAGCCCGTGCGCCACAACTACTGAGCCCACATGCCACAACTACAGAAGCCCATGCACCTAGAGTCCCTGCTCCACAACAAGAGAAGCCACTGCAGTGAGAAGCCCACGCACCTCAATGAAGAGTGGCCCCTGCTCGCCGCAACTAGAGAAAGCCCGCGCACAGCAACGAAGACCCAAACGCAGCCAAAAATAAATAAATAAGATAAATAAATAAGTAAATAAGTAAAGACAGCACTGCTTTTGGGGCACGCAGCTGCAGCACACACAGATGTGGCAGCCAACCCTTCCTGCCTCCGGCATTCCAGAGCCACGACTCTGCCTCCTGATTGCCTCGAGTGGCCCAGGAATGCTCCTGTGGTGCTCTGTCCTGAAGTTCACCGCTGTCCAGGCTCTGGGGGGCATCCGACACAAGGCCCCATGTTCAAGACTTCAGGGGGACCATTCTGCTTGGTCAACCTCTGTGTTGTTTCCTGGGGAAACTCCAGTTCTTTAGGAAAATGGCTCTTGTCAGAGCATAGAAATTGCCCTATTTGCATTGGGGCTTTCTCTAACGCTAGGCTGGTAGTGTTTTAGTATGCACGCCTTTTCATCCTTTAAGAGGTATGCTGGCTGTCTCTTTTTACTCTCCTCTCACACCTTTCTTGACAAAGTGGAACCCTTTGAATTCAAAAACCCTCTGAATGGGGCTCTGGCATCAGGGAAGAGAAGTGGTGAGGACCGGCTGGTAAGAGGCGGCAGGAATGGCAGAGCTAGGTGGGGCTCCAGGCCAGAGAGCTGGTATGGTAGGAAGGAGAAAGGAAGGACACGATGGCCCAAGTGCAGGGGGGACTCGAAGGCAGGGAGGCCCAGGTAAGCGTGACAGGTGAGTGGACCAGCACGCCCTCCAGACATTTGCCCTGAGGCCAGAACTGTTTACTTCCTTTCTTCCTTTCATGCTGGACTGGGCACCTCTGAGCCCATGGTAGCTGATGACTGTGGCTACAGAAAGTCCAAGGTCTGCCAGCAGATGGTTCTCGGGAGGAAGCCAGGTCTGAGGCTGGGCTCCCCTCCCAGGGCTGACACCATCTGCATTGTTCCTTCAGGGCCACAGCCTGACTCCTGCCCCAGGCTTCAGAGAGCAGAGCGCAGGGGACGACGTTCCTCTACACAATATGCAGACAGGTGCTGGCTGCACTGTCGTCCCTCTAGCTTGTTTCTAACTCTTCTGATTTTTGCCAACAATTGCAATGTTTATTTGGAGACTAAAACGCAGAGCATGGAAATGGTAGAAACACAATGGGGTTATTTAGTAATGCCAGGATCCTGTGTCCTTTAAGAGCTATGTTCACTGTTGTTCATTAAAGGACCTTTATCTTATTTTTTTTTAATTTAGAAAGCATATTTATAGTTTTTAAAAAAAAAATCCACGGAGAGAGAGAAAGAGGGAAAGGGAAGGACGGAGGGGGCGAGGAGGAGGGAGGGAGATAAGTTACACGTATGAAACCAGGCAATCTGCACAGGACAGAAAAGTACAAGTAGTTTACTTTTGAGAGAGAAATAAGCCACTTCTTTGAGTCTCGGGAACCCAGTGGAGCTCATCAAATGAGAATGCAAATGAAGGATGTGCTATGTTTTTCTAAATCAGTAAACTTGGTGAAGATCTTTCCTTTTCTGGGTATATGGTATTTTCTCCTTTCACATTTTTTTCCCTTTTCAAACTTCTTCCCTGGAGGCATTACACCTTTTGGAAGCTTGAAACTAAAAATGACTTTCCTGTTGTTGTCTCGTTCCCCTCATAAGGAATAAGTCTGCCTTTCTTCTCCCAAATTCTCCATCAGAGGCAGCTCTGGTTCCTTCAGTAGATGACTACCTTCTCATTTTCTGCTTTTTGCCTCTTTTAATGTTGAGCGTGGGCTTCCCTGGTGGCGCAGTGGTTGAGAATCCGCCTGCCAATGCAGGGGACACAGGTTCGAGCCCTGGTCCGGGAAGATCCCACATGCGGCGGAGCAACTAAGCCTGTGTGCCACAACTACTGAGGCTGCGTGCCACAACTACTGAAGCCTGTGTGCCTAGAGCCCGTGCTCCGCAACAAAAGAAGCCACCACAATGAGAAGCTCGCACACCACAACAAAGAGTAGCCACCGCTCGCTGCAACTAGAGAAAGCCCGCGCTCAGCAACGAAAGCCCAGTGCAGCCAAAAATTTAAAAAAACAAAAAAAACCCCAATGATGAGCGCACAAATGGTGACCTTGTGGTATTGCTGGAAAAAGGAAAAAAGAGCAAAGTAAACAATGCTGTGCTACTCGGGGAGATTAAGAGTTCATTAATGCTGGTGGTGCCTTTGTTTCCTTAGCTTCTGGTGTAGGAAGAAAGAAAAATGGGAAAATGGCTCCTACTTCTATTTTGTTTGTTTGTTTTTCATTACTCCATTAATCTCCATAAATAAGGCATGTTTTTTAGTTATAGATCTACTAGAAAAAATGCATATGCTAAACCAGTTGGGTGAAATTAACAGTTTCATTAAATGGATTTTTAAATTGCCAGTTTTATATCACCAGTGACATCAGAGCTTTGATTTTGTGCCACATTTGGAATACAAACTTTAAAGAATGTGCAAAACGAGCGGTTTTCCTTTAGAAGTATTATGATTTTATTATTATACTCACTAGTGCAGAAAATTGTCTAGATTCTTTTGCAGAGAAAATACTGATTGGTAATGTCTTGGTGGGGGGAGTTAAGAATTTTAATAGGTAAAAGAAATAATGAAGGTTTTTCAACCTGCCTCCGTTTCAGTCTGCAAAGTTTTTTTGTGTGTTTGCTAAGGATTTGAACTTTGTGAAGGATCCCCCTCCTGACCCTTATTCTCCTGCAATCCCAGTTACCTGGGCAATCCCAGTAATGATTTCTGGGATTCTGTGCCAGAGGTCAGCAGGTCAAGTGTTTCATTTGGACCTCCATTTGGCTTGGAGTCTCTTTTCTCCTCTGAGCCCCCAAAGCCCATGTCTGTGGGTACTCAGGCAAAACTCATCATATTAGTTATTTTTTTAAATGCCTATTTTATTTTATTTTTTGTGTGAAATGGCTCTTTTTTTTAAATTAATTTTTATTGGAGTATAGTTGCTTTACAATGTTGTGTTAGCTTCTACTGCACAGCAAGATGAATCTGGCAGAACAGGCAAGGCTGGAATGAATCGTTAACAAATTGTTAATGTTGCTTTGCTCAGAGTGTGCACAGAGGGGCATCAGAGATGAGTAAGTATTTAAAAGTAAATATATGAATAAGTAGGAGTAGGATTTACTCTGCAACTCCATCTGAGTACTGCAGTACACACCAAATCTAGCGGAGAGGGTTCTTATCCTGTCTAATGGTTGGGTAGGATGGACTTTTTCTCTCAGCTATGCAAAGGGAGAATCCAAAAGGAGATCCCCGGACTCCTGGTGGAAAAGAGGGTTATTAATCAGATACATCCCAACAGATGAGCAGAGGGAAATGCTCGAGGATGTTCATTGCTGTGTTGCTGGTTATAGCAAAACCAATGGAAGCAACCCAAGAGTCTAAAAATAGAGAACCGGTTGGAAAAACGGCACTGCTATAGAATGCAATACTATTGAAACTTTAGGAAGAATGAGCTTCTGACTGCCGTGGACAGGTATTCGTGGTATGTGGTTAATTTAAAAAAGAAAGTTGACAGATAAACAACAACGATTTACTGTCTAGCATAGGGAACTATACTCAATATCTTGTAATAACCTATAAAGGAAAAGAATCTGAAAAAGAATATGTATATATGAGTCATTTTGCTCTACACCTGAAACTAACACAATATTGTAAATCAAATATAGTTTGATAAAAAATTACACTCATAAGGGAAAAAAAGTTGAGAGTCCAAACCTATAGGAGCTTTTTGGAAAGAAAATGCATATGTATATAGGCAGATAGAGGTGTAATGAATTATTGTCTATACCAAGGAAAAGTCTGGAAGTATATACACCAAGCTTTCAACAGTTTATCTCCACTATTAAAGAAGGTTTGGGAGAGAGAGGACTTCTGTTTTTGTTTTATACAAATCTATATTATTTGATTTTTTTTTTTTTTACAACAAGCAGCGATTTCTTTAGGGACTAAAAACAAAACAGAAAGAGAAGCAAACTCCATGTGTTTAGTTAAGGTGTTTTTAGCGCCTACCTCTTGGGATGGAGAGTAAGTAAAAGCAAATCCAAGCTGCTGCCTGTCAGAAACCTGGAGAGGGCGGAGGTGAGGGGTTCCAGGAGCCAGGAGATGGGACTGCCTTAGCTCTGGGTGAGGGGGTAGGTGGGCTCCTTTTCCACAGCTCAGCAAGTGAAGGCATGTGCCCCCCTACCAGGGGCAGCCAGCCCGCCTGTGTGCCCAAAGGGATAGGCATTAGCTCATAATCAATGGTTTGGGTTTCACAGTTTCATCCGTGGATCCCACTGGCTTCTGTGTTGATGTCTTGGAAGAGGCATCAACCTCTGCCGAGGAATTGCCATTAAATCCAATCTCAAATCCTCTCACTGAGAGTTTTCCCGCATTGGAAACTCATCTCTGTTCATTCCTTGATGGAGCGCTGATAGAGTGAGTCTCTTGTTGCCTCCTGGAAGTTGTTAGTAACATTTTAATTTGGGATGGAATGAAGAAAATCAAAGAAAAATGTTGGGTATAATTCTTAGGGGGAGAAAATTTTCATTTTAAATAAATTGACCACATCTCTTTAAATGGAAATTGTACCTATGCAATCCTATATAGCCGTTTGTAACATAGCATCTAGTAGATGCACAGAATAGAATTATAAACGTTCATTGGCTGAATTAATAAAACAAGAGATGAATAATGTAGACGGACTTTAAAAGACTGTAACAGATTATAGGGCCATATCACTTGCCCATCTGGACTTAAGAGTTTAACAATTTATGGGGGGATTAGGTAAAAGGAAATATCATAGCTTAAAGCAGTCGCGTAAAGAGGTCTCTACCATGGTGGCAAGGTACCTATAAAGACAACTGGTTGCCCATTAATCAGGAGGTAGGGGGAGCAGGGTGAGTAGGAGTCTTGCTTCTGTGACCTGCCAAGCTGGATTCTAAGCTTGGCTCAGCCATTTGCCAGCTTTGGTGACTTTGGACAAGTTAGTCGACTTCTCCAGGCTTCAGTCTCCTCATCTGAAAAATGAGGACGTTAATAATAATACTTACCTCTTAAAATTTGTTTGGATTACATGACATAATTTGCATAAGACACTCAACCCAGTATTTGGCATTTTATAGGCCCTCAATAAAAGTTGACTCATTCTTTTTATTGTATTTAGAAACCCACAGGGAAAACCGGAAGCAAAAGATGATAAGAAAGCATCTCAAAATAAGGTTCTTGTGCTCAACTTTTTACAGCAGCACCTAGGAACTATTTCTGAGATAAAACACACCCCCCTTCAGAGTCTTAGAGGGAAAAAAAAATCTCTCTGGCAGTTTCGGTGGTCCTGACTTGGTGGTGAGTTACTCTGAGTAAATTACTCTCTTGAGGCGCTCTCTCAGCTATAGAAGGCACATCCTTTTCTCCAGGATACTAGCCTGTCATTTAGTGCCAAAGGAAAAGCTGTTTATAGAATGACACCCTGGCATCCCCAACGGGTTTGGTTTACCTCCCCGGAAGCTGGTATATATCAAGTCACTTCAGGACCAACCGTATTAATAACTCAGGTGATTTAGTAGGCTGTTCCCACTTATTTTGTCGACCCCATGGTAGTTAATTGTGTGTTCTGTGAATTGTGTTATTTACAGTGCCGAGGAACCAAAGTGAATCCGTATTAGAAATTGGTGGGCGGATGTTCGAGAAGGCTGTAAAGAGACTTTCCACTGTTGATGGTCTTCACCAAATTAGCTCTGTCGTCCCCTTTCTGATGGACGCCAGCTGCTGTGGATACCATAAAGCATCCTACTACCTCGCAGTCTTTTACGAAACTGGATTAAATGTACCTCGGGATCAGCTGCAGGTAGAGTATTTCGCGGGCTCCAGGAACATCAGTTACCTGCCTTATATTTGCAGAGTAAGGCTCTCATGCCCCGGGTGGAACTGGACATGTTCATTTTCCCTGGAGTCCTTTAAAAATTTTACACTCAAGAAAAACAGCCTAAGGCTGTGTTAAATACAGGATCTCCCGCTGTCAGTGAGTGAAAAAGGGCACTTTATCCATTTCTAGGCACAGCATGGGGATATGATGGGTATACT
This sequence comes from Balaenoptera physalus, assembly GCF_965194825.1. Lineage (NCBI taxonomy): Eukaryota > Metazoa > Chordata > Mammalia > Artiodactyla > Balaenopteridae > Balaenoptera > Balaenoptera physalus. The sequence goes on from NC_138884.1 coordinate 98,430,317, forward strand.
GACTGAGGAATAGTTTGAGCAAGGCTTACCAGAATCCCAGTCATTCAAGCACAGTTGCCTCTTACCCAGTTCTTGTAACTATTCTGGCTGTGGGTCCAGTATCCCATATGACTTTTTAGCTAAGTGAAATCATCTGGACCTCTAAGCAAAGTATTGTCACATCCAGCCTCCTGTCATTAAAATAAATGTCATACTAGACGGTTTTGTGGTATTGAATCCAAATTTATTATGCAACTTGCCTAACATTTGGAATCGCATTTTTATAAGTGCTGCTAAATGGTCCCTGATCACTTTTAGTTTTTGTTTGTGCACATGGGATCGTTCATCCTGGATTTGAAGAGACTCAGACTGTTTAGACCTTCCCAGGTGGCTCTGTGTTCCTTTCACTTGACTTCTTTGTGTGTGTCTCTGGCTGTAGAAGCTCATGATTGATGGCATGCTTTCCCAAGTCCCTGAGGCGGTCCCCACCAAGGTGGAATAGGGTAGAAGATTCTAGCCCCGTCTCTGTCACAAAATGGCTGGTTGCCCAAGGACATATGACTTCAACTTTCTGAGCCTCTATTTCCTCAACTCTGAAATGAGATGGTTGGACCAGTCGATCTCTAAAGACCCTTCCCAACACTAACGTTCTGAGAGTGTGAGGTTGGGACGTGGCCCGCTATTCAGATCATCTGACCCTAGGTGACGTAGCTGAAGTGGACCAAGATACTTAGAACAGTTGTCAGATACACAGAGAGATGCTGTGACATAAGTCAGGGGAGGACTCCCAATCTTCACTGAGAAAAGGACAAAGGCATTTTCAGCTGTTAGACGTTGAGAAGGACAGATAGCCATTAGAAAGCTCTTGTGGCTTCTTTTCTAACGTTTCTTAAAAAGGCATGTTAACTTGTTTCTGGAATGACTAAGCTCATATGTAGAGGTGAGGCCACATGACCTTTCTATGTTTAGGATTTTGTGACCCTTTTCTATGATCTCGTGAACACTGTCCATTTCTTCTTAACAGGGCATGTTGTATAGTTTGGTTGGAGGCCAGGGCAGTGAGAGGCTGTCTTCGATGAACCTTGGGTACAAACACTACCAGGGTATTGATCACTACGCCCTGGACTGGGAGTTGTCCTACGCCTACTACAGCAACATTGCCACCAAGACACCCCTTGACCAGCACACGCTCCAAGGAGATCAGGTACGAGACAGAAGTGGGTGGAAACGGTTATGGCCCTGCTGACTAGAGCTTCCTGAACAGTTTTTTATTTTATTTTTTAAAATTATTTGCTTTATTTATTTATTTATGGCTGTGTTGGGTCTTCGTTTCTGTGCGAGGGCTTTCTCCAGTTGCGGCAAGCGGGGGCCACTCTTCATCACGGTGCACGGGCCTCTCACTATCGCGGCCTCTCTTGTTGCGGAGCACAGGCTCCAGACGCGCAGGCTCAGCAATTGTGGCTCATGGGCCTAGTTGCTCCGCGGCATGTGGGATCTTCCCGGACCAGGGCTCGAACCCGTGTCCCCTGCATTGGCAGGCAGATTCTCAACCACTGCGCCACCAGAGAAGCCCTGAACAGTTTTATTAGGCGTCTGCACCTGTGGCTGGTTTATTCGCTGGCCTTTAGAGTACAGGCATAATCCAATGGAGAGAAAAGCTTTCTTGCATTCTCCAATTCATATTTCCTCAGTGTGTTCTCAGGCGGAATGCAAGGACCATCCTACATCTATGCGTGAAAAGTGTGAAAAGCTTTTCATGAGTGAGAGGGCCGGTATGGGGAGGGTAGATAACGGCCCTGGACAGATTTTGATTTTGAAAAAAATGTTTACCAGAAACATAGGCATTTTGTCTTTGTTCCAAAACCATGTGAAAGTGGTGGGGTCTGGAGATGTTAGTCAAATTAAGTGAGGGCAGTAAGCCAAGGGCTCCTCAATACGTCACAAGCAAATGAGGTCTACATAACGAAGAAGCTCCATCCCTAGCTGTGTTCCTGCTGCCAGACACCTTGGGCAGAAGCGTCTGCCCATCACATGAGCCTCAGTGCTCACAAGTGATGGACAGCAGGCGATGTTTGAAGACCCTGTCCCATCCTGGATTAAGAACTGGATGAAGGGCACTAACTCCAGCCCCTAATTTTGCAGGTTCCCACGTCTTATTGACTCATTAGGCAAAGAAATCAGTGGTTCACATCTGCCCAAAAAACAACATGTTACATTGGACCAACTGATGGTTTGTTTGGGGGACCATGAATAAAAGGGTGTATAAAGGTGATAGTGTAAGAATAAAAAGAAAGCTGCCTTTAGATGATGTAGGTTTGCATCCAGCAGGAGTAGATTATGATGTGGTTGGCTTCTTGGCATGTATTTTTCTGTATCTCTTTCTCCAGAATGGTTTTAAGATGTTTTCATGGTCACAGCACTTGAGGTAGTTGAGTTAAGTGCAAGTAGTCTGTACCAGGAGATGGCAATTTTTTTCTGCAAAAGACCAGATAGTAAATATTTTAGGCTCTGCTTTTACAGTCACTATTGCAACTACTCAACTCTGCCGAAGACAATATATAAACCAATGGGGTGCCTGGGTTTGTGCAGCCATAGACAGGAGGTTACTGCATGGTCAGATTTGGCCCTGGTTTACGCCATAAACCCTTAATTTTCCCCCTTATGCTTGGTGAGTCTGGACTGATAGCAGGATTGTGGAATCTTAGGCAGAGAAGCTAACTGGGAACCAGACCGTTCACTCTTCCTCGTGCTGCTCCTGTGTCGCACTCAGAAACCCCCAGTGGAGGAAACTTGTGCTTTGACCATTGGGAATGAATGGTTTCTGGAAAAGAAATCTACAGTGGCCACTGTACAGTTATGAAATAAATGACTCAAAGGTACATGTTGTCAGTGAACATGAAACATGAATCAAGCTATAAAATGCCCAAAGGCTGTCTGCATAGCCATTCTAATTCTTTTAGAAAATAATGATTTCTTCTGAATAAACTTACACACTCTTATCATTGTCATCTGTATTCTCTCAGCGTATATAGGCTATGTGCAAAATCTGACCTCAGTTTGACAGGAATTTATTTATTAATTGATAAAGTTTTTTTTAAAAAAATTCTTCTGAAAACACATTCATACAAAATCAAGCCACAAAATAATATTGCCATTGTTCTGCTAACCCTGAATGTGTTAATAAAGCCCTGTATGTATATATTATACTTTTAGGAATTCTAATTCAGCATAATTTAGCAAGGGGAGATGGTATGTTGCTAACAAGCTCCTTTTCTTTTGAAGATTTGGCCCGTGAAGTGTTATGATTATGAAAGAAAATGTTTAATTGGTCAGAACCAGAGAAGATGAATAGAGAAGATCCATCTTGCAGCTGGAAAGTCGTGTGATTAAGAATCATAGATAGGAATTATACAGTTAGAAGAGTTGTATCATAGCTCATTTTAAGAATGTGTAATTAATGGTTTCTTGAGAATTTAAGCAGGTGTCATACATTGATTTAAATGTCCTTTTGTTGAGAGATCTATTAATTCACCAGCAGCACATAACAAATGAGGAGATATGGAAAGCCAGACCCCTAATTAACAAACCAAGGATCCGTCAGTAACTTCTTTCTTGATTCTTGTTTCATTTTCTCTTTTATGTAACTCGTGGTTCCCATCAACTTCATCTTCTTTATTCATAATCTTGCTTCATGTCACTTCTTTATGATCTAGGGGGACTCTGCTTCAGGTTAAATAGAAAGAAGATGGTAGGGTTTTTTTTGATTTTTGGTTTGTTTTTGTGGCTTAATCCCAAATGATTCCTTTCATTCTCTTCACACCTCAGAATTTGCTCTTCTGAAAGATTTGGTCCTCAGCCTTCTCTGTCTACACCTTCTAGAGGGCAGGGGGTCTCATCAACATCCCTGGTTTCAACTGCCCTCCACATACTGATGACATGCACATCTTATTCTCAGGCTGAGGTCTTTCTTAAAACCCCCACCTGCAATCGTAACATACCACAAAGGGAACACACCACCTCCTCCTCTCCATTCCCCACAGACACCTCAACCAATGGCACCACTGTCCGTGCCAGCAACGGGGGAGTCACCTTTGATCCCCGCATCACCCTACCAGTTCTAATCCCCAACAGCGTTACATGCAGCTCTCCTTCATCATCTCTCCCCTGAGTGACTCTGACAGCCTCCTGTTCTACTCTGAGTTATGGAATGAATTGACCCTTAAATTCATATGTTGAAGCCCTCACCCCCAGTACCTCAGAATGGGACACTGCATTTGGAGCTAGGACCTTTGAAGAGAGGATTAAGTTAAATGGAGTCATTAGTGGCCCTACTCCAGTATGACTGGTGTTCTTACAAGAAGAGGAGATTGGGACATAGATGAAACAGGGGGACAGCCATGTGAGGACACAAGCTAAGGAGAGGGGCCTCAGAAGAAACTAAACCTGCCAGCATCTTGATCTTGGACTTCCAGCCTCCAGAAGTGGGAGAAAATTAATTTCTGTGGCTTATGCCACGCCGTCTGTGGCGTTTTGTTATGGCAGTCCTGGCAAATGAATTCACCTCCTAACTGGCCTTTCTGTTGCCAGTCTTGTTCCTCCCCATTTTCTTCCCACGGAGGCCACAGCGGGCTGTCGACAGTGGAGGTTCTCAACCTGACTGCACATCAGAATCACTTGGGGACTCAGAGAATACCTCTGTGCAGGCTCCGCCCCACAGTCTTATTGAAGTGACAGAGGGAGGGCCCAGGCATATAATAGGTGTATATATGTCTATGTGCATGTGTAGCTTTAAATAGCTCCTCAGATGGGCGTAACGTGCAGTCAGCGTTGAGAAGTACTGACCCGGAAGCACTAAGTCCAGCTCATCACCTGGCACAGGAGACGTTCCTTGATCTGGTTTCCCTCTGCTTCCCCAACCTCAGCTCTCAGCGATTCCATGTTTGGCCTGCCCACCCTGGCAATGCCAAGCTTTTGGTCACACCATGCTGTCCACAATTCCTGGCCCTGCTCAATCTCCTCTGCCTGGTTTGCTTTCTCCACTCCCACCCCCCTTTTCCTGCCTCCTGACCACCCCCTCCTGCTAGGATGCTGGGCTCAGACACCACCACCTCCTTGGATCTTCCCTTTGCTGTGCCGCCATGGCACCCGGGCACACCGCCGCCATTGCTCTATGATGGGTGCTGTGTGCGGGTCTCGGAGCCGGCTCTCCCAGTAGACTGTGAGCTCCCCGAGACAGGCACCTTGTCTGTTCACATCGGTGACCCCAGTGCCCAGCCCTGTGCTTGACATGTAGTTGGCACTGACTGTTTACTGATGGGATGGTGGGCAGCATGAGAGTGCCGAGTATCCGGTGATGGACACAAAGCGATCACGTCTCGTTGATTCTCTGGTGCTTTTTGATGCAACCAGTGTTCATTGTTGATGGCAAGCACCCAGCCACTTGGCTTGCAACTCTGCCCCTCTTGCATTCAGCACCGCCTTTGTATGAGGAACCCCCCGTTTGGGGAATCTTGGGTACTTGCTTCCCTGTCTCTCTCCATCATTACACCTCATATTCCTCCATTCTTACTTTAAAATCCCTAAAATGTTAAATTTCAACAAAGAAAACTTACACCCCCCATTGGGATCCAAACATTATAGCTGATTTTAAACACGCTAAGAGGCAGGTTCCTCATGGTGGTGTCTACAGGCCCTGAAGGAAGTAGTGGTTTAAGTGTAGCCTCTGAAATTGCCCTGCTCCTGAGTTCCCAGGAGCACTGGCCGGAGTGTTATATTTCACGACTTCAGAGAATGCAGATGCTCCAGAAAATGGGGGGCTGCCGAGAGCCTTTTCTCTCCAGGTCCAAATTCCACCACATCCTTCGCCCTCCCTACTCCCTCCCGGCTCTGCGCTCTGTCCTGCCTTTCCTGTGATTGATTGCAGACAGCTGATATGATGTGAACACTGCCCTTGCAGCCTATAGACTGAGCGGAGAGAAAGGAGGTAAAGCGTATGAAGAGTCAGTGTCTGTAGGACAGTGTGATGCCTTCTCTGACACTGGGTCCAGGGGCATCTGAGGAGTAGAGTCTCTGGACATTGGACCTCCTCTAACCTGGTCAGCTGGTTTTAACCCTACGGTATAGGCTATGAACTGCTCATTCTAGAGACGTTGATTTTACAACACAGGAACAAAAACAATCCACTGCCCCGGGAAGGCACAGAAGATTCCAGAACTGGTCAGTCTGGGACTCTGAGTCCCTGTCAGCTTCTCCCCAGCTCTGCCCCCGACCGTGGTCCCCACCGTTCCTTCTCCACACCAAAGCTTCTTCTGGGATTGGTCACTTTCCCATCTGAGGCATCATTCCCTGGTCTCAAAATGTTTGATGATGAACAACCCAACACCGCTCCCTTTTAGGGGTTGTTCCTTCATCAGATGTCTTTGTAGATGGTTGGCTTTCACAGAAGGCCTTGGATGTGTGGCTCTGACTGGTGCTAGTTGCCACTCTGGGGACCCCAGAGCTGGGAAGACACAACCACTGGCCCAGGTGTGGCAGGCAACTGTGGTGTGGCTCCAGGGCCAGTTTGCCTGGTTCAGGTCCCAGGTCTGCATTCACCGGGTGTAAAATCTTGGATAATCCCACTCACTTTTCTGTCTCTGCACAGCTTTTTCACCTGTAAACACTGCCATGACTGTCTGTACCTCACAGAGTTTATAGCATGTATAAATTAATCATATGATGTGCGTTGAGTGGACCTCAGCACACAATGTGGATTCTCTCAAATGTTTCCAGCCCCAGCACTCCCTCCTCAGATCTGTCCCTATCTTCGAAAGCACCGAATTCTCTTAGATAGATCTTCATCCCCCCAACGTAAGGCTTTGAGCTGTACAAAACTGCAAATACCAACAGGAAGGCTAACGTTCTAAACTGCTATCAGCCCTTTACATGCTAGAATGAACTAAGGACCTAAAAAACGACGAGTTACCGTTCCTGAGAGCTTCCCATATGCCAGATGCCCTACTAAGATCCTCACAAACAATCTCATTTAATCCTCATGCAACTCTATGAGGTCAGTACAAGTATTGTTCCCATTATACAGATGGGGCAACTGAGACTCAGGGAAGCCGAAGAACTTGCCCAAAGTCACACAGCAAATGAGTAGTGGAGCCTAGATTTGAACCTGGATGTTACTAACTCTTCACACTATAAAAAATAATGGCTAATAGGTGGAGTGCTTTTGATGTAGCAGATACCACTCTAAGCTTCATTTTTATGGATATAGAAACTAAAGCTCAAATAAATAAAGTCAGTGGCCCAAGGCCCACAGGTAGTTAGTGGTGAGTTAGAATTCATGTCCACTGGGTCTGATGCGAAAAGTTGTGCTCTTAATGGCCCTGCCCTACTGCAAAGCTCAACAGTACTACCCAGGGAAGCAGGAAGGGGCTAGGTCAGGAGACAGTGATATAAAAGACAAAAGAATTCCTTCTTCAGAGTGAGGCATGGTTGCCCAGGTCCCCTGCAAACGTGGCCTTTGCCAAGACCCCTCTCACGACACTGTTAGATGGAGTTCATTATGTATAAGGGGAGACGATGAAACAGCCCCCATCTGCTTCTCCCAGATGCATGAGTCATTCACAGGATGGTGCGGCTAGGTGAGGACTATGGGCCCCACAGCTAGCCAGCCTGGGTTTGATTCCAAAGTTTGAAGAACGTAGGTAAGTTACTTAACCTTTCTGGGCCTCAGTTTCCACATCTGTGAAATGGGGATATTGATGGTGACTGTCTTGTAAGGTTGCAAAGATTCAGTGAGTCGTTCTGGGCCAAGCAACTGGTCACCGCACACAGTTCTTGCTGGTGATTATGATATGTTACCACTGCCAGAGAGTAGCAGAAACACCTAAGAGTATAAATCCTTGCAGGATAGAAACTCTGGCTTCATGTGTTCTGTGTTTCATTCAAGTCCCATGACAAAGTTAAGGAGGAAGAAACAAAATAAGGAAAAGAAGAAAATTAACCCCAAATCAAAACACCCAAACTCTCCAGTTGAACGAAAAACTTCTAGCTGAGAATTCTGTTGTTCTAGCAGCCTTAGCTTCAGCCCAGGATTCCAGGGCCTTCCCGCTAGAGGGCGACATCATGGGGGAGCCCATCAGAGCCTGTCTTTGGAGTCAGACCAACCTGGCTTCCCGGGCTAGCTCTACAGTGCGACCTTGAGTTCATGGTTTCACCTTGTGAGCTTTAGTTTCTTTACATATAAATTGAGGACACTGATATTTGGGCCACAGCCCTGCTGTGAGGATTAAATGAGAAAAACGTTTGTTAAACACGCTGCACATACTTGGTTTCAGTCAAAGGTGGTGGGCATCATTATTCCAATTGTTGCTGTTTGCTGGGAGGCGTGTCAAGGTTAGACATCCAGCAGGAATTGATACCACTGGGTTCCTAGCTCTGTCCCCAAGTCTGCCCCCTATTGCCCCTGAGAGGGACCTTTTGGCTCCACATGGCCATAGCTGAGTGACCCTCTTAGGAATGGGCTACAGGCTAGTGCTTGTGAATCTAAGTCATTTTCTTCACTGACAAACAGAAAGGGTCAGAAGGGAAATCAGGCCTGGCTCCTTGTTCTCTAAGGCTTCTTCCCAAACGCATCCAGATCCAATTTTTTCACCATCTGCTTGTGGCCCTGAAGCCCTTCCCAGGCGCTCCTGGTACTGTTAGATAGCGTTCATCATGTATAACGGGAGACTGTCAAACAACAAGACCATTTTTTGGATAAGCAGCCAAAATTTATACATAAAAATGAGTCTTATTTTCTTCAAAGGAGGCAGATACCTGGGAGGCTGTGTGCAAATTCAAAACATTTTGTGAACTTTCCCATGGGTTCCTCTTTAGAGCCTCTGGCACATTCTTGCTCACATCCTCAGAGTTAAAATGCCCTCTTCTTTTCAGTGTAGATTTCATTTTGAAATAGCCGAAAGATATCGGAGGCTGAGCCTGCTAAATAAAAAGGGTTTAGTCATGCAGGATAATGACACTTTGGAATAAAAAAAATAAGGTTATACTTAGAAAATCTTGATTTACCTTTTTTGATGCTGTGTAATCTGGCTCTGCGATCAGCAGCACAGAGGTGGACTTCTGAATTAGCCTGAGCGATGGAAGAGGAAGTGGAATAAATTTTGTCCTCCCAAGGAAAACACTTTGATAGGAACAAAAATACCCATTTAGATATAGGACATGTGATCCATTCATTTAAAAAAGAATCTGATCTCATGGCTCTGTGGACACACCTCATATTTCAATTATTCATATAGTTTTTACTTGAGCAGTTGCTGCTTTAAGAATAATGTCATGTCTTTTGCATGCCCACATCATTTGGATATTTTCATTCTCCCTTCTTCTCCCCTCCTTTCCTCCCTCCCTCCCTTCCTTCCCTCCTTCTTTTCTTCCTTCCTTCCCTTTTAGGCATACGTTGAGACAATTAGACTAAAAGATGATGAAATTCTCAAGGTACAAACCAAAGAAGATGGAGACGTCTTCATGTGGCTGAAGCATGAAGCTACTCGAGGCAATGCAGCAGCTCAGGTAAAAATGCGTTCCACAGTTTTGGAAAGTCTCTCAGCCATGATAGACCAGGTTACGCCGTGATAATAAAGTATCCCAAACCTAGTGGCTTAACACAACACCAGTGTATTGTTGTTCTCTGTTGTTCTCACTACACGTCCAATGGGGGTGGCGTGGGCTGTGCTCTCATAGTCCCCTAGGAGCCCAAGCTAACAGAGGCTTCACCAAAACACGCTTCCAAAGCCATTGCCGCAGGACGACGCCGCGACACATCACAGGCTGAGTCTTAACGTTTCTGCTCAGAAGGGGCACGAGTCATTTCTCACATTTCATCAGCCAAAGGAAGTCAGCTGGTCACTCTTGACCTGAGTGAGCCGGAAAGGTAGTCCAACCGGACCCAGAGGAGAGAAAGCCACGATATTTATGATCAGTCCTAAGACTACCATCAGACATTTTAGTGCATCAGATAGAAATAAAAAGAAGCATCTTGGGGTGCAGGAGAGATTAGGTGGGCATAGAGAAGAAGGCCACAAAATCAGCTAGGAGAATAATAGAAAATCTGTGTTGCATGTAAGACCAAAAGGATTGACCTTGTCTCTTGAACATGTTTTGTCTTTTGGATAGACCTGTAAGAGGTACAAGAAAGGGCAGAGGGATGGGAGGACCCCCCCCCACCCCATCTGACTTCTTGCCCTGATTTCACTATGAAGAAAAGTCCTTATGGGAGCCAGCTAAGGCTGATTGCACTGGAGGAAGGAAACCTCCTTCCCTAAGGATGGATTTAGCTTTTGCTTTGTGTTCCCAGTGAGCACAGTGTCAGGAAGAGCCTCTGCTCTGGGTCTGCTAAGCAGGCAGAAGACCAGAGATGGGAAAGAGAAAGAAAACCAAAGAACGCATTGGCAAACAAACACTTCAGAGACCCGGTAGTAACGGGTCTCCCACCCCTCCTTGGAGGTCTTCCTAGCGTCTCAGAAGATGCTTTCCTGGAAGTTACAAGGTTTTCTTTTGGGAGGTGGAGGATGGAAGAGAAGAGAAGGAGATGAGAGGAGAAGTAGAAAGAAGGAAAGAAACTCAAGGCCCACAAGGGGCCAGAATGATAACAAATGTTGCCTGTGCCTCTGTCTTGGGCTCTGTCCCGCCTGCAGTCGTTCTAGTGCAGGAAGGAATTCCAGTGCATATAGTTCGGGAAATGCTGCTGCCGGATTTCATGGCTGCTCCAGAGCTGGCGTGAACGTTCCTAACACAGACACTTCTTCCCGCCTTCACTCAGCAAATCTTTGTTGCGTTGCTTCTATGAGTTTCTGTTGAGTTCTGCTGGGTGGGAGCTGGGGGCACAAGGGCAGACAAATAACGTCTTGAGATCCCTACCACCAAAGACCCCCAGCCTCGACCGAGTCTCATGGTGGAGCCAGCCATGTAGACAGATGCTGGGATAGTGCTGTAGGGAGATGCCCTGATGTGGATGTGCACAGGCCTCCACGCCGTGCACTGGGCCAAGAGGACGGACAGTACCGCCCAAGGAGAGGGCACTTCACGAGAGCAGGCAGTGTGGTTGTGGATCCATCAGCTCTGGCCTGGGCGCAATAGATTACTTCACATACACACACACACACACATACACATACACACACACACATACACACCACACACATACACACACACCACACATACACACACACACACCCCACACACATATACACACACACACATACACACACACCCCACACACATATACACACGCACACACACACACCACCCACACACACACACACTCCACCCACATACACACACACACCCCCAACACACACACACACCCAACACACATACACACACACACCACCCCCCCACACACCCCACACACATACACACACACCCCCACACACACACCACACACATACACACACACCACCCCCACACACACCCCACACACATACACACACACACACCCCACACACATATACACACGCACACACACACACCACCCACATACACACCCACACACACACTCCACCCACATACACATACACACCCCCAACACACACACACACACCCAACACACATACACACACACACCACCACCCCCACACACCCCACACACATACACACACACCCCACACACACCCCCACACACATACACACACACACACACATACACACACACACATACACACACACACCACACACACACACCACACACACACACACACACACACACCACACACATACACACACACCCAACACACACACACACACACACACACACACCACACATACACACACACCACACACATACACACACATACACACACACCACACACATACACACACACACCACACACACACACACCCAACACACATACACACACACACATACACACACACACACACACACACACACCACACACATACACACACACACCCCACACACATATACACACACGCACACACACCCAACACACACACACACCCCCCACACACATACACACACACACCACCCCCCCACACACCCCACACACATACACACACACACCCCACACACATATACACACACACACACCACCCACATACACACCCACACACACCCACACACACACACTCCACCCACATACACACACACCCCCCCAACACACACACACACACACCCAACACACATACACACACACCACCCCCCCACACACCCCACACACATACACACACACACCCCCACACACACCCCACACACATACACACACACCACACACATACACACATACACACACCCCACACACATACACACACACCACACATACACACACCGCCCACATACACACACCCCACCCACATACACACACACACCACACACATACACACACACACCACCCCCCACACACCCCACACACATACACACACACACCCCCACACACACGCCACACACATACACACACACCACACACATACACACATACACACACCCCACACACATACACACACACTACACCCACATACGCACACACAGCCCACTTGCATACACACATACATCCCACACACATACACGCACACACATACACACACACCCACACACACCCCCCACACACCCCCCACACACATGCACACACATACACACCCCACACATACACACACACACTCCACCCACATACACACACACCCCACTTGCATACACACACATACATGCACACACATACACACACCACCCACACACATACACACAACACACACACCCCACACACATACACACATACACACACACACACACACACACACACACACACCCCACACACAATTTCCAACTTGTGTTAATGACTTGTATTTACACCAGTTCATCTTCAGGGCTCTTGTCCCCAAGAGGAAGATAACATGTGCCTACTTAAATCTTGGTTCTCAATATAAAAACATTTTAAACTAGGTTTGCCATCCCCCCTTTGTAAAGTCTTGTTTATTAAGCAAAACACAGGAAAGTCATTATTCTAAATTGCTATTGTCTTGAAGCAACGGTTGGCCCAGATGCTGTTCTGGGGCCAGCAAGGCGTGGCCAAGAACCCAGAAGCGGCTATCGAGTGGTACGCCAAGGGTGCCCTGGAGACTGAGGACCCCGCGTTAATATACGACTACGCCATCGTGTTATTTAAGGTAAGAATCACTCAATTTGTGCTGAAATTGCACAATTTCTATCAGACTTCCCAAGTGGTTTCCTGTAGGCATGCAGGCAATCAGGGAGCCTGTAACTGAAGAACCTTAGGACATGCTTCTGTCAGTCTGGATGGAAAGGGGTATTTGCTGAAAAGGCAGAGTCAGAAGCAGTTCCCTGCTCTCGTTTTTAATCATTTGTCTTAGGTTTGACACCTGGATTCTCTCTGCTTTTGCAAGGACTGGCATTCTGGAGAAGACACCCATATTTTACAGATTGGTACACGGCCAGCAGCCCCAAAGGTGCTGCAAGTTCTCTATCAGGCAGAGTTATCATTGAATTACAGCTAAGACCAAGTGCATGTTTGGACTGGATCCCAACAGTCCCGTGGATCGATACAAAGATCTTGGTTTTAAGCCAACAGGAGAGCAGTGGGACGGATGGGAAGAGCATTAGCCCAGGAGATAGAGGATGGAGTTCAAATCTCTCCTCTGAAACGATTAGCTGCATCCTTGGACTTATCCGATCTCATGAGACGCTGGTAATGACCACAGATGGAGTGAAATAACCTAAGGAAGGGGCTCCAAGAATTGTAAAATGCTTTACAGAATAATAATATTTCACATTGATTGATGCAGTGCTCATTACCTGATGTACATGTATTAACACATTCAATCCTCTAGACAACTTTGCGAGGTAGGTATCATGGTGTATTTTGATAGCTGTTTATATGTGTGGTGACAGAGGCTCAGAAAGGGTTTGTAACTTGCCCAAGGTTGAACAGCTGGTGTGTTTCAGACCTGGGACTGGAGTGCTCTTCACCCCTGAATGCAGAGACATCAATTCACCAATCTTGGAAAAGCTGTTGGCTCTAGTAAGGAAACCCTTGGTCCCTATGTCCAGACCCAAAGGAGGCAGCTGCCCACAGAGAACGAGTGTCTTCAAACAAGGACGTGGATGCACGTGGCTGAGCTTATCTCCAGAACCACAGCTGTGGCCGCTCACTGATTAACAACCAAGAGCCCAGACTTTTTCTTTGTAGTCGTTAAATCAACATAGAAACGGTTTGACTCTTAGCCATATGCCAATGCATTCGTATATTTATATAATAAACACCCATTCTGGGCTGACAAAATGCCAGACTCTGTGCTAGATGGGGGGGCATACGGGTGCGTGAGCCTCTTCCCTGACCTCAGGGGTCTCAGATACTCGTGGGGAAGACAGAGGACTGAGACAGGCACAGAGGAGAGGCACCAGTCCACCAGAGTTGGGGCTGGCCACTGCCCAAAGTGCAGAGAAGATAAAGGCATGACTCAGACATTACTTCTGCCCACCAGGAGCTTGAAATCTAAAGGGAAAGCGAAAGACATAAATAAATGATACGGGAGGTGACAGGATGTTTCTTCAGGGTCTGATTTCCCAAACCTTAAAGCTTTTTTGGTTTTCCTGCATTCTAAGTCAACTCTGAGTGGGAGGATGGAAGCCCTTTATCTACATCTCAAGGCAGATTTTTACCTCCAGCTAAAGATGTCTTTAAGTATTTTCAATGTAAAAAAAAAACCCATACAAAAAATGAACTTTCCAAACATGGAGAACGGCAGTGTGCTCTCGGCTTGTTGTCTTGTGTGGATATTCGGCTTATTGTATTCAAAGATGGCGCCATGATGACGGCGGCTATAGTTTGTCCAAGACGGTCAGATACATCCCATTTCACATCCACATGAGGACGGAGCTTGGACTTTTACTGCAGCAACTGTCCTCCATGGATTCACTCAGTGGATGAAGTTATTGAGCACTTGCTATGCATCAGGACTTGACACTTCTCTCACTTTACAACTTCCAGTACTACTCAGACTTGTGCATAGTGTGTAGTCTTTGTGCAAGAACTCACCCCACTTCTGATTATATAATTACACTGGAAAATCCTTGGCCTAGAACTCAGAGTATCTGAGTTCTGGTTGCAGATCTAACTGCGAGGTTTTGGGTAAGTCAACCCCTCTGGGCCCCAGTTTTATTCCTTGAAAACAAAGAAGTTGGAGAAAAACTTTGAGTGCAACCAGGTTCTGACATTTTGTCATCCTGGTCGTTCTGTTGCTTTCCCCGAAATCCAAAAAGGTTGTCTCATTGCTCCATCCACTTACTACAAATAGCCTTCATGTCCTTTTGTCTTTCCTCTCCCTCTCTAATTAAACGAAGTAATGGTGCACTTCTGAAAAATATTTTCATCTTCCACTTTGCTTCAGCTCATCGGTTTTATGGAATAGGTAAGTTAAAATCGAGTAGAAACTCATTGTATGTAATTTAAACTTTATTTGGATTCACAGTTTTATTTTGGGTCCTGGAAAACTACAAAGACAGATTCTGCAGCATGTTTTCTGTATCCGGTAAGGAGGTTACAGATCATTATACTTTCTCAGCATGGGAATTAAAATATATAGGAGAAAATACAGCAGTTATAAACTTGGACTCTGGAGCCTGCGTTCAAATCCTGCCTCTACTCCTTGCTCACTGTGTGATTCTGGGCAAGTTTCTCTGATGAGAATGATAGCAGCACCCCGGCTGGGGTTGGGAGGATTAGATATGGCAGGAGAGTTCTTGGCCCACGTTAATTAACACAGGAATGTTTGCTAGTGCTCTCTTCATTTACTGTAGAGCTAAGAATTTAAATAGAGTGAATAGCTGTATTCATTGCAAAGCCCTCTAACATTATATCACACGTGACCCTGTCAAGCGCTGAGTCTGAGACCAGGAGGACTCCATGGGCTGTGTAGGTCGATAACAGACTCTAAGTGAGCTTGGAAGCATCGGGGTTTTCATCCGGCTCCTCTTACTTGCCATCTGCATGGTCAGAGCTCTGTTGAGAGAGCCCTCAGGGGCCCCTCCTGCTCCACCGTTTTCCCACGTGGTCCTGCAGACACCCCCGCATGGTCCCACGGAGTCCTGCTCTTGTAACAAGAACTCCAAAGCCACATCTCTCTCTGTGATGCACAAACCACCTCTGCTGGAAAAAACTTGATTTTGCTGGAGGAAGCTTGTCAGTTTGACAGCGTCTGAGGGAACAGATTCTAAGGGGTCCTGTCTCCTTCACCACTGGCTCTCGAGCTGGTTCTGAAGCCACAGTGCCCCACCTTGGGGACTCCCACGAGGACGCTGGAAGGTTGCAAATGACAGCCTGATAACTCTTGACTGTCCGACACAGATAAAGTGCTTTGTCTGCTCGCATATTAGGCAGTCCCCAGAGAAACACAGCCAGGATGACCAGACTCATTTAACCTTATTCATGGCTTCTCCCAACAGCACCTGCGGATTGACGGGAATATGATTTCACTGGACCATCAATGGGGAATTTTTATGGATGCTAAGCTGGGAGGGTGAGGTTTATTGCCTCTCTTCTACAAATATATGCAAAATAATGATGATGATGATGATGATGATGTAACAGCTCTGTATACAGAAATCTTCAAGATTAGATTTTTAATTGAGAAAGCTTGGGCTTTAGTATCTTCTATTGAACACTGACAGATTGGTGTGATGGTTTTGCGTGCAACTCTGCGTTTATTTTCTTCATGATCATTGCTGTTTATCATTGTTTAGGGTCAAGGAGTAAAAAAGAACAGACGGCTTGCCTTAGAGCTGATGAAGAAAGCAGCTTCCAAGGTAACACTTGTGCATATTGTCAGAGGGAAACATTTCCATCACACACACCCACGCTCTTACAAGTCGAGGAGAGTGAATGGCCAGCCTTCTGAAGAAGGTAGAAATGCAGTGGGGAGGGAGGGGTCGCTGGCATTGAAGTGATTAGTCATTTTTGAGCTACAACATATACAGAAACCTGCACAATGAGGACGGCAAAATTCGAAAGCCAAACTCACTTTCCAGTCAGTAGAATTCAGACCGATTTTGTTTGAAGGCTAAAATTATAACCAAGGGCTGCCCTGGTAACAAGCAGCAGCAGGGGGGCTCTTTGAAATTGAATGGGTATAAATGCCATTGAATTAGGAAAACCAAAAGCCTGAATCCTCTAAGGTTAACCCTGTTGTGTCCAATGCTCATTTGCTTCTCCGTGCTTTAACAAAGGGGCTGTTTATCAAGTTTATTGCCGAGTTTAGGAATTATTTTCCTTTTGTCACTATTTACTCTTCAAAGTTACCTTCAAGCCAACTAGTTTAAATATTGCACTACAGAATGGAGGTTATGATATCACCTGTGAGGGGACACACACACACACACGCACACGCATGCACACAGGCATGCAGGCATACGTATCCCTGCGTGCAAACCCCCAATGCATGCACATCCACACGTGCACACTCACATGTGCGTGCATACAGATTTGCAAGTAAACGGATTGGTAGAAACTGTAATTTTACAACCTTGACAGGGCCCTTTATAACCCTTCAGGCTCTTGAATGTGCCTCCCTCCCCAAGGCAGGTAATATTTGCCCTATCAACAAAGACTCCTAAAGTAACCATGCCCATTTTTCTTCCTCAATTCCCTTTCTTTAGGGAGCTCAGAGTGTCTTATTTTCTGTAGAACAGGAAGTTGGCGCATGGAGTAAGAATGCCAGGAGGCTTTTTCTCCACCTGTGTGGTTTCTAGAGGACACGTGACCCAGGAGAAGGGAACCACTGAAGCGCATGCCAGCTCCTGACCCTGACACAGACTATAGGGCAGAAATAGAAAAGCAGCTTAATGGTGGTCACTGAGGGCATGGTTGCAGAGCATCCTAAAATGGGGAAGTAATGGGGCTTCCCGGCAGGTGTGAAATTTGCATCTCTTTAGCATGCTAGTGGTGAATTGTTGTCTAAGGTGCTTTATTCTGAATGTAGTTTTGGCAGAGCTGAGATGAATATTGGAGGAAATGCAGTTTTATGGCCTGGAGTACTCGCATTCTTAAAAGTGTTACATGATTCTCACCCATTCATTCTGCAGGGAGTTATTAAGCCCTTCCTCTTTGTCAGGCACTGTGGTGAAGCACAGAGGTTGATTTTTGGAATTAGCTAAAAGTCACTTGGATACAGCTGGAAATGTCCGGAATAAGGTGTGAGCGTTAAGAAATAAAACAAGATTTCTTGTGGGGCTCCTGATCTGGGTCCAAATACAATTTCTAAAGGACATTCTGGGAATGTTTTGAGTGATGACAGGTACCTTTGAATAAACCTGTGTGTCTGGAGGTGAGCATTGCGCAAGCCATTTTGATATGTATTCCGTAAGCTTATTCCAAAGCTGGTTCTTGCCATTATATATCACGTGGTCTATTACTTCATGGAAATGCATTCTTCCTGCAAATTCTCAGGAGGCTGCCTTGCATCTGGTACCGTGCAAGGCTCAAGACGAATGCCTTTATGACTGATCCTCGGCACTGACACCATCCCAAGTGTTGACTATCTTGAGGGCCTACGAATCTGAACCCTACTCTTGATCCTCAGGGTGTAGGATTTGGATTCTGTTTTGTGTGTCATCAGCGTTCAAAGGATGGCTTTCATTCGTTTGTCGAGTATTTATTGAGCACTTACTCTACGCCAAGTACTAACATAGGTGCTTGGAATACAAAACAAAGATCCCTGCCCTCATGGAGCATCTGTTCTAATGGGCCTTGTCAGTTTCTTTCTCCTGGTCTTCCTGGCACCTGGAGTCCAACGTGAAAAGTAGGAGGTATAGCATTTTAGGAGTCGTTGCAGACTGAAAAGGCTGCAGGCTGGTATCTTGGCATCCATTATTGAGGGATACCTGTCCTTCACTTCTGAAAGGGGAGGCAAAAGAGGTTTGGTTCCACACTTGGACCCTAACTTAACCGGTCTCACAGATGCAAGGACACTCACTGTTTGCTTCTCCAGCCCTTTTCTCCCCTGCTTGTCCATGGTCTTGTGGATCTGGCAGGAAAGGAGGAATGAGAGCACCGAATGCCCGGGTTTGCACACTTACACCCCTGCAGGGCTCCTGAGCCTTCAACAACCAGGCTGGAGCAGGTGGGGGCATCTGGGGAGAGCAGAGGCAGGCCCCTGAGAGCACAAATCAGCAAGAACAAGGAGGCTTAAGACTAGATGCACATGAACCAGGCCTTCTGTGGTACGGTCCCAATTTAGACACAGTTCTGAAACCACCCCCCTCCCCTCTGCCTCAGCCCCAAGCAGTCCCACAGCACCTGTGCTTTACAAGTAGGCCATTGCGGCTGCTTCCCACAGAGGGTTTGTTGGTGTTCAGGGCAGAGTAATCAAAAGATGGGCAGGCAGGTCACCTAGAAATCATCCCAGCCAGGGCAGGTTTCCGGCCTCCTGTCACAGTTGAGCGGTCATGAATTTCAAGGGCATTGTTGATACTGCAGGGCAGTAAGAGGTCTTCTGTAGACGAGGGCATTGTGTAAGAGCCCATAGGGGCTGAGAGATGATTTGGGGGCCAGCATCACTGCTGAGCTGGAAGGCAGAAACCCCAGCAGCAGCCGGGTGAAATCCTCCTGGGAAGATGCTGAGGCAGCCTCATGTTTTCCAGCACTTAGCTTTTCTTTTTTTTTTTTTTTTTTTTTTTTTTAATAAATTTATTTATTTATTTATTTATTTTTGGCTGTGTTGGGTCTTCGTTTCTGTGCGAGGGCTTCCTCTAGTTGCGGCAAGCGGGGGCCATTCTTCATCGCGGTGCGCGGGCCTCTCACTATTGCGGCCTCTCTTGTTGCGGAGCACAGGCTCCAGATGCGCAGGCTCAGTAGTTGTGGCTCACGGACCCAGTTGCTCCGCAGCATGTGGGATCTTCCCAGACCAGGGCTCGAACCCGTGTCCCCTGCATTGGCAGGCAGATTCTCAACCACTGCGCCACCAGGGAAGCCCTAGCTTTTCTTTAATGCTATCTGCCCCCAAAAAAGAGACAGGAAAGGTTTTTCTCAGACTCAGGCAGAATGCTTTCACAACAGTTGATTCTCTCTGGGTTTTGTGTTTTTTTGGGTTTTTTTGTTTTTTTAAAAAAAGGAATTCCTTTCTTGTTGTTCTAAAATCCAGGGATTGCATCAGGCAGTCAATGGCCTGGGATGGTATTACCACAAATTCAAGAAAAATTATGCCAAAGCGGCTAAGTACTGGTTAAAAGCAGAAGAAATGGGGAACCCAGATGCATCGTACAATCTTGGAGTCCTGTACTTGGATGGCATTTTCCCAGGAGTTCCTGGAAGGAATCAAGTGAGTAAGACTTGAGACCAGCTGTGCAGCTGGTCAGTCACTTAGTCATGAAGCAGGTGTACTGTATGCCCAACCCAGACAAGGCCCCATGGGTGGTGCAGACACCACCCAAGACACAGACCGTGATCTTGAGGAACTCAAGTGCCCAGTTAGGAAGACAAGATGGTGAAGAGCAAAGGCTGGCATTAGCCAAACGCCAAGTGTATGCTAACTGCTGTGACCCAAACAGTTCTGGAAAGGGGAAATAGTGAAGGCCAAAGCAGTCAGGAAGGCTTCATGGAGGAGGAAGCCTAAGCTGGGGAGAGGAGAGGGAGATGATGCAAGGTGACAATGAGAGAGAGATGGTGAGGAGATTGATGACTGATCTTACTGGAAGCAAAGAAAGCTGGGTCCAAATAGGGTTGCCTGGTATGAGACCAGATTTAATAATAATGTAAATAACAATAACAATCTTCAGTGTTTGCCGAACACTTCCTCTAGGCCAGACACTCACAGACACTTTCCGTTCCGACTTTCCATGTCATCCTAACTACCCTCTGGGATAGTTACTGTTATTATATCCATTTAGCAGAGTAAGCAACCGAGGCTCTGAAAGGTTTCATAACTTAGAGTCATACACTTAAGTGGAGTCAAGACCTGGTCCCCATGTGAAATGGAAACCCGTTGTTATTAATAATAATATTGATGATGGTAATAATAATCTGAGCACCATTACATTCAACAAATTAATTGAATGCTCACCCTATGCCAGGCACTCTTCCAGGCAGTGGGGATACAGCAGCACACAAAACAGTCCCTGCTTTGGGGAAGTTTACATTCCAGTGGAGCAGAAAGATAATAAACAAACAAATATATAGTATGAGGGCAGGTGGGATAAGTGTTATGGGGAGAAATAAAGCAGGATAGGGAGGACCGAAAGGGTAGAGATTGGGGGATGCTATTTTATAAGGGAGCTCAGAGAAGGTCTCTCTGATATTGTGACATTGTACAAACTCCTAAAGGAGTCTCGTGAATGTCTGGGAGAACATTCCAGAAAGAGGGAACAGCCAGGGCAAAAGCCCAGAGAAGAAAGCAGGTTTGGTGTGCTTGAGGAATAGCAGGGAGGCTGAGCTGGCAGGACCAGAGAGCAAGGAAGGTGCGAGGAGGTGGCAAATCAGGTCAAGGAGGCAGCTACGCTGAGCGAGATGGGACAGCTCTGAACAGGGCGGGAGACGCTGTGTTTCAACAGGTCCCTCCTGGATCCTGGTGGAGACTGGGCTTGAAGGAGACAAGAGCAAGAGCCAGGGGGTTAATGCATTGAGCCCAAGTGAGAAAGGATGGGCAGTATCAGAAGAGGCGCTGAGATGTGACTAGATTCTGGGTGTATTTTGAAGGTCAAGGCATCAGGATTTGATGATGATTGGTTGTGAGGTGTGAGGCCAGGAGAGGAGTCAGGATGACTCCTGAGTGTTTGGCATTTATTGAGATTGGAAGAAAAGGTAGCATTTAATGGGATGGGCAAGCTCTAGCAGCAGAGTTGGGGGTCGGGAATCAGAAAAAAATTATTTTTTGTGAAGCGCCATGCCAAGCCTCGAATACACGTTATCTCATTTAATCCTCACACCATACTTTCATGCTAGCTACTATCAGAAGCCACATTTTTCGGTTGCAGAAACTGAGTTATTCTCTTAGTTGGAGAGATTAACTAACGTGCCCAAGGTCACGCAGCTAGTAAGAAGCAGAGCTGGGATTTGAACCCAGGCCCATCTGACTCCAAAGCCCATACTTAAAAATGGCAGTTAACTGCCTGGGAAAAATAATAGTAATCAGTGGAATGTATACCAGTCTAAGTGTTTGTTTTCTTTTTTCCCTCCACCTCTCTCTTGACTACTAGGAAGCTGTATATTTTTATGCATTGCAAATGTCTTTTACCCCTCCCACACATCTGCCAGAATGGATTTTTTATTGTCATATTCTAATTCTCACCTTCCTACTGGAAATGCAGTTTTTGTGTCTGAGTTTGAAAAAAGGTATTAAGCAAGGTTAGGGAAGTAAATGCCTGAAGTTTCACCTGGTGTGACTTTTGATGCTGTCTTCTGTCTGGCTGGCAGGGGTTACGTGAGGATCTGAAAAGGTGATAATGATATCCGTAGGGTCTTGTTATCTTATTTATTGGGTAAACTTAACAGAATAGCTGCGGTCAAGGTTATCATGTAGAGAGGCCAGCTTCTGTGAGTGGCTGTCTTCCTGGAACTTGACTTGGTTTTCTTAAAGATGTTAGAAGTTATACCTGTGATGATATCAGGCGTTAAGTGCCTCAGGACCTTAGCTCTGATGAAACCAGCCCAGGAGGACTTCTCACTAATGAGACTGACGTTTGCTCATCTCTTTACAGACATTAGCTGGTGAATATTTCCATAAGGCTGCACAAGGCGGACACATAGAAGGAACCTTGTGGTGTTCTCTCTACTATGTCACAGGCAACCTGGAGACATTCCCTCGAGATCCCGAGAAGGCTGTTGTGTAAGAACCTGCCAGATACTGCGTATGAAGGGAAAACCATATATTCAATACCATATTCCCCATGCCTGAGAAAATAGAGTTTTCTTTTATTCTTTTTTTTTCCGCATTTAAAAAAATTTTTTTTTATTTTAGGCTGCGCTGTGTTTGCATTGCTGAGCGTGGGCTTTCTCTATTTGCGGCAAGCAGGGGCTACTCTTCCTTGCGGTGCGCGGGCTT